>NW_012267301.1:4859548-4885727 GCF_000151885.1 Dipodomys ordii
ATCACAAACAAGACCACACTAAAGCTACCAGCACAACTATGTTTATTGCAGCATTATTTACCATAGCTAAGATATGGAACCAACCCAGATGACCCTCAGTAGATAAATGGATCAAAAATGTGATATCTATATCTATATATCTATATCTATATATATTTGGGAATTCTATGCTTCCATCAGCAAGAATGACATCGCTCTATTTGTTAGGAAATGGAAAGACTTGGAAAAAATTGTATTAAGTGAAGTAAGCCAGGCCCAAAGAAACATAGGTTCCATGGTTTCTCTTATTTGCAATAACTAGTATACGTCTGAGACAAGCAGAAAAAGTCAGATAATATGATCTTAGGCGAAATGAACCCCCAAAAGGTACACAAGTGTTTTTTTTTTCTTGCTTGCTACTGTTTCTAACATATTTATAAGGTACCACATCATTTTTTTTGTTGCTTTGTATGTCCCTTCCCCACAGTATAACCCCTGTTTTCACTGTATTTGATGCTGATATAATTTGGGGAGGGGAAGGGAGAAAGCAAGTTGTCTTAAAACATGTGATTCTGCACACTTACTCTAACTGCCTCTACATCATGGATTCAATTCAACTGCCTTTTTTATTTTGAGCCAGTTTCTTCATCGATGTAACAAGCTAGCATCTACCTGCAAGTTCTCTTCTTTCCTTGATGTCCTAACACTCCATACTCACAAGAAGGCTTGACACATAGAGCACGTGTTGCCATGCATTTTGCCATCAGGTCCAAGAACAGGGTCATTTTCTCTGGTGCAGAAAAGAATTCCGTTCTTTGCACGATCTTGGAATTCACTGCAGAGCTTCTAAAAAATGAAAATGGGAGAGTTCAGGCATAGGTCTTCATTCTCTATTTGTAAATTTGACCATTTGACTTCCCAACAAACTTGCTAAAGAGGAGTTAAGGGTAAAAAATGAAAGTTAAAAAAATGAAACTTTCAAGAGTTAGGGCCATTAAAAATTAGCAATGATCATCTTTGTAATATTTACCCACTAACATATTGAATAAATATATTAAATTAAGAAAACATAAGTAGGAAAGTTGCATAGGTCTTTTATGAACCAACTAGAAAGAGTAAATAGTTACATTACACAAAGCTAAGGGGTGTAATCAGATCTAAAATAAGTGTGAACTTGTACAAAGTAAGAAATAGTTTATGAAAATTCCAAAAAACTTATGACTTGTTCTGTCTTGATTCTGACTTGAGGACTGTGTTTAGGATGCATACGAGAGTACAAAGTAGCAAAACATCCATCAAGAAGGATTTGGTCATACAAAATCATAGAGGCATTCATAGCACATTTGCTCAAGATTATCTAACACTTCCTTTAACATAGTGTCTTAAGAATAATTGGGGTAAATAGAATGATTTTTAAATGGTTAAAAAAGACCTTAAAAAGAAATCAAATCCAGACCACTAAGCTGTAAAAAAGAATTTTAGATTTTATTCTTAAAAATGTGAACTTGGTAAATATTTACAGTAGATTGCTAGCCAGATCTGTGGATGGATTGAGGGAACAGAAATTGAAGTTAAATTATGATTTTAGATTATACAAGGAGAAAAGGAAGGAAGGGAAAAAGGAAAGGAGGGAAGAAAAGAGGGAAGAAAGGGTTGGAAATGAAAGAGAAAGAATAGCTGAGACACTGTTAGGTACTAAAGTTTGATGAACTTGTTAACCTATGGTAAAGTGAAGGAAAGAAGTTGAAAATAAGGTGCAAATGGTAAAATGGAGTTACATGGAAGCAGAAGATTGGCAAATGGGGAGAGTAGCTAGGTAAGCTGGGCATTATAAAAGCCTGGATATTTGTCTGAGGCAAGTTACACAGGATTTTTCTATCAAGTAAAATGGTTCAAATGTATTGTAGTATATATTGGAATTTCATAATATCATGAACTCATAAAATACCAACTATTCTTTTATTTTTTTAAGTTTATTATAAAGGTATATAGAGAGTGGTTACCATTTCATAAGTACTCATTACCCGACGGTAATGAGTACATTTTCTTTTGAACAGTGTCACCCCTCCCCCATTTTCTCCCAGTTTTTCTCCTCCTGACCTCTTTCCCCTCCAAATTGTATACTTCATTTCCAACATAGTGTCTAGTGAGTTTCACTACTGAACTGGTTCACCCTTTGTCCTACTACTTGTTTCCCTTTCCTCTCCTCCTCCCCCTTCCCCAAATCAGATAAATTTATATACAAGACAAAGGGTACAGGAATCAAATACAGTGAAAGAAGGGCTGGGGGAAGAACTGCAAACAGTACAAAAAAAAATCTCCTGTTTCAGGGACACATGACCCATTGCCACAATGATCCTCGCAAGACATTATGTTGGAAATGAACTTTACAACTTGCATTGGGGAGAAGTGGGAGAGATGGGGGAGGGAAGGGATAGTTCGAGAAAAATAAAGGAGGGGGTAAAAATGCTTGATAAGAAATGTTCTCATTACCTAACTCATGTAAGTGTAACCCCTCTGTAAGCCTTCTTTACAATAAAATAAAATTAAAAAATAAAAAAGTTCTCCTGTTTCCATTTCTTGGAGTTTATTTTGATAAGCGTCATTTTATCTGATAATATGCAGAAATAAAATGTGGTATATATGCCTCATTTGTAAGGAAATGGAGATGGTCTTGTGTATCCAGGAAAATACAGACTAAGGGTATATAGATAAGGGGCTAATGTATCAATGCAAAGAAAAACTCTTAGGGACTCAGATAAGATGGTAGCAATAGAAAAACAGGAAGGTGATGAGTAAAGAGATGTCTAGAAATTAGAACACAGAATGTTTTAAAGAAATTATACTGAAACCTCTACTTTGCTATTTTTGACCTCTACATTGATATGCTTTTAAAATGAATATTTCTCCAACAGAAGGAAGAACTTTTGTCAAATTTTAAATTCAGATAATATATATATAAATATATGTATAACTTTTATTTAAGAATGTAAAATTATTTTACTAAACTTGCTTAGTTTCTTCCAAATATAGCTAGAAATTGCACCACCATAATTTATTTGACATATAATTTATATATCTATAAGTTATAGCAATATATAGTTATATAAGTTATATATAAGGTATAACAATAACTTAAAATTAATTTCCATAAAAGCTATTTGTATAAAAATATTAGCATACAATAGCAAACAATGTTGAAAATACGTACCAGAGTATATTAGAGTAATGTGCTTACATGCTTACATTCCTGCTCCTACCCTCCCCAGAAGTCATAGCTAAATCAATCAATCAAAATCCTGACCTCAGTTTCTCTTCTAACTTTCATTTTTTCTTCATCCTTTGTCACGTTTTGATCTGCTTGATTTTTTTCCTCTGAAAACTGGCGCATGCTGGAGAAAGAAAAAAAAAATAAAGGAGTGAGAAGTGTTTCAAATCTTCATGATAAAATTATTCATTAAGTTTTTCCAATGCCCTTTCAATGATCATTTTGCACATATGCATACATTTATATATGCACATACATACATATTGGTATATGTGTGGTATGACAATAAGCAAGAAAGAATTTCTGGGATCAATGGACCTGGAAGGGAGTATTAAGGAATTCTGTCTGCTATATCTCTTATAAATGCAATAATTCATATCTTGTGGGATGCTCCCCTTTCCCAAACTTATATGTGTCTGATATGTCATTCCCCCACAATGATGTTTCTTATTTCCATGGCTTTTAACTACCTTTTCTTTTCTTTTCTTTTTGTCAGTCGTGGGGCTTGAACTCTTGGCTTGGATGTTTGTCCTTGTGCTCTTCAGCTCAAGACAAGTGCTCTACCACTTGAGCCACAGGGCCACTTCCAATTTTCTAGTGGTTTATTGGAGATAAGAGTCTCAGGACTTTCCTGCCTGGGCTGGCTTTGAACTGCAATGCTCAGATCTGTCTCCTGAATAGCTAGGATTACAGGCATGAGTCACCAGTGCCCACAAATCCTACCTTTTCTTAAGAAGGCAAAGGATTATGAGGACTGATTTTCAATTAGTCACTTAGGAGATCTGATTCAAGGACAGCATTCATTTTTTTGTATATGCCAGTCCTGGGGCTTGAACTCAGGGGCTGGGCCTTTAGATTTTCTTTTTCCACTCAAAGCTAGTGCTCTACCACTTGAGTCTGCCACTTTCTCTACCACTTGAGGGTTGAGAAATGTTGAGAAGTATTCTGCAAGCCAGCCTTCCAATTAAAAAATGGAATCCATTTGTACTTAGAGATAAATGGTCACCATATTGCACACTTACTGGATGGTAAAAAGGACTGGAGGGTTTGTAAGGAAATAAAACTCAATAATTATGAATGACAAAGATTTCCATGCAGTGATACTCTTGGTCATTAATTGGTTCAATCTCCTCTGATACCTTGTCAGTAACTGAGAAGAAATCATGTCTGTACTCACAATATCTCAGCACACAGGGCACACTTGTTGTCATGCATTCTGCCATCAGGGCCACGGACTGGGTCACTCTCCCGGGTACAAAAGAGTTTTCCACTCCTCACTTGTCCTTCAAATTCCTTGCAAAGTTCCTTTAAAACACAGAAGCAATTATGTCCCCCATTTTCCTATTTTTTGGTGTTTAAACTTTATAAGGTAGATTTTAAATCTTAAAACAATATGTCTGGAAGCATTGGTAAAGGTGACAGTATAGTAATGAGAATTAATATAAAAGTCATTATTTTGTCAAATTACTTGTTACTTGCAAGCTGCTTTGTAGTGTATTTAAGAAAATGTGAGAACATTGCAATGTGATTGAACAAGTATTTCCTAAAACCAGAACTAGATAAATCTTGATAACTTTCAATGAAAATAAAAATGAACCTTTTGTAAGGTTCCAAACACATACTATAGCAACCAAGATGCATCCCTCTTGAAGTTGCCAGTGAGTAGATACAAAACAAAATAAGAAGTTTCAGTATAAACATGGATCAAGTCAAGTCAAGAACATCCCGGCTTCATTTGCAAGGAAATAAAATAGGATGACACCCAACAAACACTAAGTGTATTTTAATTGCTTTGCCTATGTTCATTTCTAGCAAAACAGGTGAAAACTCAGAGAAAGTGAATCAAAGTCTTTTTTTATTTTTTTTGCCAGTGATGGGGTCTGAACTCTGGGCCTGGGCGCTGTCCCTCAGCTCTTCAGCTTAAGGCTAGTGCTCTACCACTTGAGCCACAGTGTCAAATCTGGCTTTTTCTGCTTATGTGGTTCTGAGGAATTGAGCTCAGGGCTTCATGCATGCAAGGCAAGCGCTCTACCACTGAGCCACCTTCCTAGCCCCTGAAACTAAGTCTTCTGTTTCACCTCTGAGAGGTTGTGAATGCAAAGAAGTTACATTTATTTAAAAGAGATGTTTATTTCCAGATTTCTTCATGATTTGGTTCAAGGCTTTTTGTTTGGAAATTTTTGCTATTTGATGAAGACTAAACTTCGCCAAAAAAACCCAAATTAGTCTAAACATATGTTGTGACAGCATATGTTATTATATCATAAACTAAAAATAATCTACTGCTACTGTGTGAGTTCAGGTTTCTATTTCACCCAGGAAAACGTGAGGCTAGTGTGTGGATGGGAGGCAGTTAGACGTAGCTCTGATTCCTTCGTAGTTCTGAACTTTGGAATCTATTTCACGACGACATAGTGGACCTTTTAGAATAGGTGCCTATTATGATCTTTTCTAGATACATATTTCCTGATTTTTTTCTGAAATTCTAATTTCATTAGGATGCTTCTAAGTAAAGTTTTTATTGCTTACTATTAAGAAGATACCAGTTTCTGAAGGAATCATGGATATGCTCCAAAGTTCTTGGGGATGCGAATCGAGGAATACTATTCAGAAAATAGTTACCTGATAATCGTAGCATGCTAATAAAATTCATGCTCAATGAATCCCATAATAGAAAGAACGATAATTTCAGTCCATATGTTGTGATTCATGCAAAAAGATTGTGAAGCAGCACTTTTGTAAGCAGCTCACTGACAGGTTAATTACAGGGCATGTATTGAGCCATCACTGTAAAGAAGTGCTATTCAACACAATGATGCCTAATGATCCAGCCACAGAGAGGAAGAGGCCAAGATGGCCCTGACAATCCAAGGAAAAGAAAACAACCTGCTGTGGTTGTCCACTAACGGATGTTCATTATCACAGCATGGCCTAGTGGCTTTTAGAATTAAATTTATGAATTACCATAACATAATCACATTTTTAATTCTTGGCCATTTTTGAATAAGCTGATTTATCTAAATTTGATCTCAGCCTGCTACTAGGAGCTACTGGGAGCTCAACTACATTAAGCAGCATTATGATATGGAAGGTCAGCTCTTGATGAACAAAAATGGAGCCTACAATCCACAAAAGTCATATATTAATACAATACAATCAATATACATAGAATTGAAGTCTGCCAGGAAGGCACAATTGAGGTAATTTATCCAACCTGCTCATTTTGTTGAGAAAAACTCTGAGGTCCAGAGAGGACATGACTCATCGGTCTCACACACCCAGAGTGTGACAGGTGTCTGGACTTCTCAACAGAAGCCTAGCTATTTAGGGCAGTGGTTATTGTCCTCCCAATGAAGATAGAGTTTAATAACCTTGGAGACTTCAGAAGCCCAGCTGGTGAGCTTATTGTACAGTGCATATTTAATTATCAAAAGGGAATCACTTTTTATAGTGAACTGAAAAATTATATTATCAAATAATTTGGAAAAAGCAGCATTATTTTGAAAAACATCATCTCAAGGTATGCTGTCTTCATTCAAAATGAACCAAGATCTTTATTATGCAAATTTCACTGAAAGTAATATCTATATGAAAAAATGAGTAACTCCAATTTAGTCAAATGAGCTTTTTCTTGCAATGTTGATGATGGTAGTAGGGGCTGAACTCAGAGCATTGTGCTCTTCCTTAGCTTCTACTCGAGGCTGGTGTTCTGCCATTTGAACCATACCTCCACTGGTGGCATTTTACTGGTTAATTGGAAAGGAAGGTCTCATGAACATTCCTGCCTTGGCTGGATTGTACCACAATCTTCAAATCTCAGCTTCTTGGATAGATAGGATTAGAAGTGTCTGCCATAAGCTCCCAATTGTCAAATAGAGTTTTATATAAAATGAATCAATGTATATACTATTTAACAAACCTGAAATTTATTTTAAAATTATTCCCATGTAATTTATGTAATGTTGCAATTTCTAAAGATATCCAAAGCAACTTAGATTATACTATATCAGAGAGAAGTCTGATCAGAATTAGAATTTTGTGAGTACACACATTCTCTTATGTGTCCTTTTGGGGTAGAGTGAGGTGTCAAGGTTGGAAATTGTATGTTTTCATCCTTATATGAGAAATGCGGTGTTAAATCTGATCCTAATGATTAATCTATTATGATAAACAAATAGTAAATTTGAAGACTTTTAATATTTTTAAATACATGTGGTGAAAAAGTTCATGTTTATTGTATGATTTCAAAAGCCATCAACATAATTTTGTTAATGTTATGGCTACAAGAATCAAATTTTAAAACAGGCACTAGTGGCTTATACTTATAATTCTGGCTACTCAGAAGGCAGAGATCTGAGGATTGGAGTTTTAAGCTAGCCCAGACAGAAAAGTTCATGAGACTCTTATCTCTAATTAACCACTAAAAGCCAGAAGTGGAGCTGTGGTTCAAGTGGTAGAGTTGCAACTTTGAGCAAAAAAGCTAAGGGAAAGCACTCAGGCCCTGAATTCAAGTCTATGGTACACATATACACACAAACACACACATACACACACACACACACACACACCCTCTCTCCCCCCAAAAAATTGTGTTAATGAGTTATTTACCCTTTCAGCATCTCGTCTAATTCTGTTTCCACCTTCTTGTTTGGCAATTTCTTCAGCTTCTTTTATGCTGTTAAAAACATGGTACTGTATTGAAGAGGAGAATGGCCATTATCAAGAATACTAATAATAACTAATGCTGAAGGAGATGTGGCCAAAAAGGAACTCTATTACACTATTGCTGGGAATATAACTTGTTCAACCACTCCAAGGCAGTATGTAGGTTCCTCAAAAGACTAAACAGAGCTTCCCTATGATCCAGCAATTCCACTCCTGGGCATGTATCCAATAGAACACAAACAAGGCCATGCTAAAGCTACCAGCACAACCATGTTCCTTGCAGCAGAGCCAAGATTTGGAATCACTCCAGATGCCCTTCACTGAACAAATGGATCAAGAAAATGTGGTGTATACACACAATGGAATTCTACTCATTCATCCATAAGAATAATATTGCACCATTCATAAGGAAATGGAAAGACTTGGAGAAAGTCAAAATGAAGTAAGCCAGATCCAGAGTAACAGAAGTTGCACATTTTCCCTCATTTGTGGAAACTAGAATATGCTTATAAATCTACAAGTAAACACACTGGATGGTTAAAAGAAACTCTGGGATAGGATACAGGTTTCTAGGCATTCATAGCAAGTGAGACTAAAGGAGGATATTCTTATGAGAGGATCAGGAAGGCACAATGCCCATGCCCACCAGATCATATAAAATACTATTTATCAAAATGAACTCCAAGAAATGGAAAAAAGAGGTTTTGTTTTCCCTTGTTGCTGTTTTTATTTTCTTTTCATTTTATCTTGTTAGTTTATCTGTCTTTGGGAAGGTAAGAGAGGGCATAGAAATAGGGGACAAAGAGTAAACAAATACATCAGTGGTACTTACTAGACACTATGTTGAAAATGAACTATATAACTTATGGGTGGGGTCAGTAGGGAAAAACTGGGAGAGAGTGAGGGAAGGGGTGACATTGTTCAAAAAGAAATATACTGTTTACCTGACTTGTGTAACTATAACCCCTCTGTACATCACCTTTACAATAAGAAGTGTTAAAGTAAAGAGCTGGTCAGTTTGTGCTCAATCATTTTTTTCTGTGTCCACCCATGCTCATCACTTGCATATCCTGTGCCATAACTTGTTGAAATTGATCCACTTATAAGGGACAAGAACTACCCTGTCTTGAATGCCTGTGCTGGAGAAATTGCCAAAGATAAGGAAGGGTGTGAAACTGACTCATTGGCAGTCAATTACAAGCTTTGTTTGGCAGAACTGGATGGGTGTGCCACCTGGAGTGACAAAACAGGGGGTTGTCAGGAAAATTCCCTTTAACAGGCAGAACCAAGAGTTTGAAATAATGCCATAACAAGGTGAAACCAAACATCCTTTGAGGTATTGCTACCCACACCCACATGGTTAGCTTTCCAAACCCTGTAGAGGTTGGTTTTGCCTTCATGTAAAATCATGGCTTTTAATAAGAGCTAAATTTGAATTGAGCTTCAAAACCTTTTCACGCCTGTTTTCTAGTTATAATCTCAACCTGGAGACAAGCATTGCTTTCTCAGTTCTATGACTGAAGAAACAAAAAGTTTAGAAATGATGATTTAAATTCCAACCTAAAGGTAGCAATACTAGAAAGAGTTGATTTGAGAGATTTAAAAAAATCGAAGTGGATTTTTAAAATCCACTTGGTTAATACTTGTGACCACCAGTTTCATTTCCATATTATTTTTCTTTTTCACTATTATGTTTACAATGATGAATTATAGAGGTGTAGTGAATTGTAAAGCATAAACGTTAACACATGGTTGGAAAGGAATCCAAGTAGTAATAACGGATAATGACTTTGTTGCTTCACTTCAAAGGTTTAAGTATGAATATCATTTATAACTACGGCATGAAAAGGACCTGAAAACCACAGGATTCAGGGCAGGTTTGCACATTTCACCTCGTGCCTCATTAGTCACCAACTGGAAATCCTGCTGATTTCCTGTCTGAAAGCCAGTCATAATCACTGTCAAGTGAACTTGATATAACCTGCCCCTGGCTTCTACATCTAATTGATTTTCAAACACAGGTGTGAAGTTTATTAATCTGGCATAGCTTTCTCTGTTCTGATTTTAAAGATTCAGAGATGTAATATAGCACTGTAAGGTCTTGCTGCCACAAGACTGGAGACTCTACCTTGTTTAGAAGATAGACTATAGAAGTCTAATTACTTCTTACTCATATCTGGGTCTTTAGTGCCTCAGCCAGAAACAAGCATTAGAGGAGGATTAACCCAGTATCTCTTCCCTTTCAAATCATCCACCCTAACACAAAGAATAAACTGAGGTGCATTCCAGTATCATTATTAATTTTATTTAAAATGTAACTATTGTTATTCAGTAAGTGTATCTCTATATTCCCAAATGAAACAAGGCATGTCAAACGACTGTCCGAGATTATTATTGCAGAAGGAAGGACTCGCTAATTTTTGAAATATGATGCATCATTAAGCACTAAGCTCTTTTAAGGTATTATTTTAAAAGTGAAGTTTCTGGTCTAATAATAGCCTAACCATCTCTCCATTCCTTTTCAGAAATTTCTATAGATGACACAGAAAAGAAGTTACTCTGGGAGCATGGCCTATTACATAGTATAAAGCTTCACGAAAAGGACTTGCTATCTCCACGGAGGGTTTCTCAGGAAAGGAGTAGATTGGTGCATGAGGTATGATGATACTTACAAGAGCTCAGCACACATTGCACACTTATTGCCATGAGTTCTCCCATCAGGACCAAGAATTGGATCATTTTCTCTTGTGCAGCCAAGCCTTCCATCCTTCACGTAGGCTCGAAAGGCACTACACACATCCTGAAGAGCAGAAAAAGGAACTTGATCTCTACTGACACCATTTTCAGACATTTTAAAGACCTTGCTTCCTCTGTCACCACAAGGGTCATACAAAAACAGCTTAGTGAGGATGGCAGAATCCAGAGGCTTAAGCACAGACCTCTTTTGTTTGATAAGAATAAATAATGGAGCTAGATCTCAGGTGGATCACGCTCCTTGCCTTCAGTATACTCACAATGTCCTACAGGATGCAGATAAAGAGCTATTTAAACTAGTGAAAGAGCTTAAAGCAAGGGTATCAAACCCTGGTAATCAGAATGCTGTCCTGCTAGAGAACGTCAAAGTGTGATGTGCGTGAGAGCCTTCGATTCCCTACCAACACGGCTCACAGAAGCCCAAGTAGCCGTTTCGTCTAAGTCTCATTTCAATTAGGTAATTTGCCTGTCTGACATTAAGTGACAATGCTAGAGTCTCAGATTTAATAATTATTTATGTCTAGTGACTTTTAACTAACACATGCTGTTTCCTGTAAGCTTCCTTTATGTTAATAAAAAGCAGAATTAGAGCTAACAGATCTGGCCAGCAGTGTTATCTTGTTCTAGATTCAGGAACTATCCATTGCTTTTTCACATTAACAGGCAATATTTGGTCTGTAAGGCAAGAATTAATCTCTTGAAAGCATCCCATCTAAGAAGAGAGAAGAACACTTGCTTTCTCTTTGCAGAAAGCCCCAGTATTACCTACCTTGATAGCATACATTCTCACCTGCTCTGGGCCACTTTTCTCACAGTCGCCTTCATGTTTTATGTCAACTTGGGACCCGGATTTTCTAGAAACAAAAGTTATTAGACCCCCAAATTAGTGTGATGGGACTCTCCAACATTATGACTATCTTTTAATTGTATTGTGACTTGTACTTTTCTCTTGTAAAAAGTGTTCCATTATTTCTTATGTTGTTTTTTTTTTTTTGTCATTTGTGAGGTTTGAATACAGGGACTAGGAGCTGTCGCTGAGCTTTTTTTACTCAAGGCTAGTGCTCTACTATTTTGAGCCACAGCCCCACTTCCGGTAGGGGTTAATTGGAGATAAAGAGTTTCATGGACTTTCCTGCCTCTGCTGGCTTTGAACCACTACTCTCTGACCTCAGTCAGAGAGTGGTGGCTAGGATTATAGGCATGAGACACTAGCACTTTTCTCCAATATATTCTTTTTCAATGAGATCGTATGTTTAGAAGTAGGAGTCAAATAAATGTAGGACTAATAAGATTCGGACATAAAATATGATTTCCAGAAGTATTTCTGCTCCCAGTGTCTAGGGCAGCAGTTCACATGAGAAGATGGGCGAAAGCAGATCTGATAACCAGATGCCTAAAGTCCTCCAGGAACCTTGTTGTCATTTTATTTAAATAAACAAATTCAAGCTTGAATTATAATACCACTTTCATTTGAATCATACTGCGACTAGGTTATTTCTATGAAAGCTACCTAAAGTCCTGATTTAAATTAGTTTTATTCAGTCTGGAAAGCTTGAAGTAACATCCAAAAACACAGAGGCATAAGTATAAGCATTTCTATTTTCTAAAACAGTAGAGCTGAGTGCTGAGCTGAGTGCTCAGCTGAGCTAGCTGGGTGCTGGTGGCTCACGCCTGTAATCCTAGCTATCAGGAGGCTGAGATCCAAAAATTCTGGCTCAAAGCCAGCCCACGCAGGGAAGTTCATGAGGTTTATCTCTAATCAACCACCAGAAAACTGGAAGTGGCACTGTGGCTCATAGGTGCTAGAATGCTAACCTTGAGCAAAAGAGCTCAGGGATAGTGCCAAGGCTGCGGGTTCAAGCCCCATGACAACAAAAAAGTAAAAAAGAAGAGCAGCTTACCATATAACATGTATATAACAATGAAAATACAAATACAATTAAAACAATACAAAGAAGAGATGAGTATATACTAAGATAATTTTTATAGTATATCAGATAATGGAATCTACTGTAATGATATCTCAATATGATGGGAGAGTCCACCCCGGTGTGTGGCATGATCTTCTGTGTGGAAGTAAAAATATTCAGGGAGAGAAACTTTCTCCTAGGCCAGAGAGTTAACAGGATTTTCCCACCTCAAACAGTAAAAATAAAATGCATATTGTAGGCATAGTTATGTTTGTATATAAGTATACACACACATATATACAGTAACTTTGTCCTTTTTATATTTCTTTTTCTTTCTTTGTTTCCTTCCTTCCTTCCTTCCTCTCTCCCTCCCTCCTCCTTCCTTCTTCTCTTCCTTTTTTCCTTCTTTCCTTCCCTCTTTTTCTTTTTTCTTTCTTTCTTTCCTTTTTCTTTCTTGTACTAAGAGTTTAACTCAGGACTTTTAGCTTGTTAGGCAGCTGCCCTATAACCTAAGCCAGGCTTCTATCCCTATTTACTAGTTCTTGATATTGACCCTTGATGAGAGTTGAAACCTTAATTTTAGCATGTTTATTGGAAATGAAGCCAGGTGAGGGACCCAAATGATTTAATGAAGTTTTATTTTTGGTGAAGATACTTATTACAAGAAAAAAAATAAAACTTCCAGAACCTCAAAGAATAACTATTATTACCTTTCTAGCCTTCTCAAAAATTTGTTACATTTTCAAGCATGAAAGGGCATATCATTGAAGACTGAGGTCACAAAGGAAACCTGCAAAGCAGGTTTGCATTTTGTTAGTGAAGGACAATCAATAACCCAGGGTGGAGACAGAATGAGACAAGGGCGTAATCTAGGACAATGAGATTCTTTTTTATCTACTGGTAAAGTTTAAACAGATGGAAGTCGTTCAGTGTTAAAAGTTTCAAGGATGACTATTTTAAAATGATGAAAACACATACCATTTGCTAAGGAAAGTAGTCTGTTTAAGGATCTACTAGGATATAAATAGATAAATAGTGAAAAGACATAGCTCTGCATGCATACAAATGCATGTGTATGCATATCTATAGGTATATCCATATATGTATACATATGTGTGTGCATGGAAAATGTCCCTGTTCTGTTTACTTCATAAAGACCATAGAAATCATCTCACATCGAACACAAAAGTACGTTGTAAATTTGTAAATATTTTATAAGCTTTTTTCTCAAGAGTAGTAAAAGAATTAGAGTTAGTGATCTATAGCTTATAGATGACCAGCTCCTATAACTACGCTGTCTTAGTGACTGTAGGGAATGCTGTCCATTACGTGACCCCGCAGACGCCACGCTGCATGGAGACCGCCTGCTCGGGCCTGTACTCACGCATTCTCTGCGCAGAGCTCGCAGCGGCTGCGGTATGTCTTCCCGTCCGTGCCACAGACAGCAGCAGCAGCATCGGTGCAGACGAAATCCCCATCCTTCCTGTCTCTCTTGAATTCATTGCAATTCAGCTGCAAGAGACAGGATTGTAATCAAGACATATCAAAACATATGCGATAAAAATATTCCTTATATACATCAGCAAGCTGGCATTTTTAACTCAGAATAACAGAACTCACTATATATGTTAAAAAACAAACAAACAAAAACACAACTCAACATTTTAACTGGTTTCTGGTGGCTGTCTGTAATCCTAGCTACTTAGAAGACTGAGATCTGAGGACAGAAGTTCAAAGCCAGCCTAAGCAGCAAAGTCTGTGAAACCCTTATCTCCAATTAACTACCAAAAAGCTGTAAGTAAAGCTCAAGTTGAAGACCACCAGCTTTGAAGGAAAAAGCTAAGGGAGAGAGCTCAGGCTCTGAGTTCAAGCTCCAGTACTGACACAACAAACAATCTCTCTGAAATATAATCCACTGTTTCTCTGCCAAATTCTGCCTGCCTACTTCACAGATCCATCCTGAGGATCTGCCAATAATCAATATGAAAACTCTGTAAAAGCTGTAAATGACAATAATGCTTCAATTACTATAAACTGCCACAGTAATTTAAAGCAAGATTTTAGAAATCACAACTGTAGCGATTAAAAGCATAAATTCCTGGGTTCAGAGTCCATAATTATGCCAGTCACTTAGCTCTGTGATCTGGGTAAGTATCAAACCCTCTTTATATTTAAAGATTTCAAATTAGTTTGAAAATGGGCGTGATTTCACCAACTTCCCAGAACTGGAAGGGACTAGAAACATGTGAATAAATGCATACTAGTTAGAGCATATAACCATCTCTTTTATTTCTGTTCTTATTTGAAATGTTTTCCTGTACTGATAAGCAAGATAGGAAAATTGCATATCTTTCAGGGATGACAAGAGAAATTCTAAAATCTTGGCTCTGATGATGTGACAAATGCTCAGGACAAACCTGTAGGGTGAGGAAATTGCAGCAGGTGGTAACTGAAGATGATTGTTCAAATTCAGGGCTTCCACCCACTCATTTTACCTCCATGCACCTCACTTTCCTCATCTGAAAAATGGGAATTCACACCCTACCTACATTCCAGATTTGTGGTAAAGATCAAATAAATACTTATGAAACATTGTTATTGTGACATAAGCTAAGTAAAGAACACAGTGAACTTGAACTTAACTTCTATCTAAAATCAAATGACGGCAGCTGGAGGTTTTCTTGTAGGGCAGTACATTGTGAAATAAAATTTTGAAATTATTAAAAATATTTCAATCATATACATACAGCACTTAGATTTTGTACCTGTGATGAAGTAACATGTCACAGATATAAGAAGTATAAGTAGGATGGCCGTGAATTTGTAGTGAATGTTTCAATCTGTGATTACCTTAGAAGACTCTTAAAATATTTTAAAATTCAAACAAAAAAGCTATATCCTCAGCATACATTTAAGAGGAAACACTTTTGCAAAAATAAGGTAAATTCTAGGCATATATGCTATTTCAGTCATTCATTTGCTGATGTATTCAATGAGATTCATACAGTTGGTGAGAATTTAGGTGTATTTCAACACTATAAGTCTACCATAGCAACTAAGTGCTGGTGGCTCATGCCTATAATCCTAGCTACTCAGGAAGCTGAGATCTGAGAATTATAGTTTGTGGTTTGTGTTTCATGGTTCAACACCAGCTCAGGCAAGGAAGTACATGAGACTCTTATTGACAATTAACTACCAAAAAGATAGAAGTGGCGCTGTGGCTCAAGTGGTAGAGTACAAGCATTGAGCCAAATAAGCTGAAGGACAGCAGCCAATCCCTGAGTTCAAGCCTCAGAACAGACACAAAAAAGAAAGATTGAATAACACAACAGAAATCAGAGATCAACAGCTCATTCTAGGTCACAGGTATTGCAGCGAGATGCTAAGGAAGCAAGAGGTCAGGCGGGCGGTGGTGAGGCCAGGTGCAGACATTCTCTACTCCACCTCCTTCCCCACCAGGCTCCTGAGGTGGGTGTATCCCAGCCTACAGCAAACTCCTCTTCCAGTGGTGGTGATCACTGGGAGCTCTTAAGTGGCTTCGGTTCTCATCACAGGGCAGCAGCCCAGAGGGCAAGGTAGTGGTTTTAGAACACTCGACACTGAGCTTTGTCCTTTGCCTTCTCAGTCTACTCAAGGAAACATGGCCTGGAAAATTCTCTCACCCACTGGAGCAGAAACATCAGCTAAAGTCATAACGGAATCTTACAGGAAAATATTTGTACATCTCAAGCAGTGTTAAGAAATCCAACATACTAAAGTAAACAATGAGTGTCAAGGGATCATAATTGGTGGAATAAATAGAAAAATAGTTCACGAAAAGTAAAAGTGTTCTTCTGGAATTCAGATGCCTATAATGTGAAACAAGAAAACAAAAATAATAAAGAAAAATATGGGAGTACAGGCAATGGCTTATATCAAGTGGTGGATAAAGCTCCCTGTGCCATAAAAAGAAAACCAAAAGAAGAAAAGAGAAATTGTAAAGAAAGAACCAAGTGGAATATTTGCATTTTTGAAATATTTAAGTAGTAAAAAGTAAAAGTATATAAAGACAAAAAATGAGATTTGTGCAGGTAGATAATCATGGTTTGGCGGCAGGAAAGTCCCTGAGAATCTTATCTACCATTAGTCACAAAAAAAGTCAGAAGTGGTACTGTGGCTCAAGTGGTAGAACTCTAGCTTTGAGCAAAAGGAGCTCAGGGAAAGCACTCAGGCCCAGTGTTTAGCTCCAGGACAGTCAAAAAAATGAATGAATGAATGAATGTGATAACATCATATGAAAGCTTCAGAAAATGTCATAATATACCTGAAGTAACACATATGGACAATTATATCCACAAATTTAAAAATGCATAGATGGTCTTTTGTGTGTGTGTGTGTGTGTGTGTATGTGTGTGTGTGTGTGTTTCTAGTCATGGGGCTTGAACTCTGGGTCCAGGTGCTGTCCCTCAGTACTTCAGCTCAAGGTTAGTGCTCTACCACTTGAGCCACAGCACCACTTCCAGTTTTCTGGTGGTTAATTAGAGATAAGAGTTTCATAGACTTTCCTTCCCCAGGCTGGCTTTGAACCACAATCCTCAGATCTCAGCCTCCTGAGTAGCTAGGATTACAGGTGTGAGCCACCAGTGGCCAGCTCATAAATAATTTTCTAATGAGATTAACCATATTCTTATCACAAGAGAAGATTAAAATAAAAAACTATAACTGTGTTAAAACAAGATAAAAATATAAAAGACAAAATGAATACGACAGAGCAAACACACTCATATTAATAGTAAAACTAGATATTAGTTTAACATGTATTACAAATTATAAAAGACACAATAATGATTTAAAGGAAGACAAGAAAAATGTATAATAGTGACATATTTTCACCTAATAAATTAGTTATACAATAAACCAATGGTAAATAGTATATAACAGCATTATATACATAAATACAGTTAGAGATATTTTTAAATCTCAGAAACTGATGTATTAACAAAAAATTACAAATATCTTATTCTAGGGGGCTGGGAAGGTGGCTCAGTAGTAAAGTGCTTGCCTTGCATGTGTGAGGCCCTGGGTTCGATTCCTCAGCACCACATAAGCAGAAAAAGCCAGAAGTGGTGCTGTGGCTCAAGTGGTAGAGTGTTAGCCTTGAGCAGTGCCCAGAGTTCAGGTCCCACAACTGACATACACACATACACACACACATATAAATTCTAGTAGGTTTCTATAGAAAATCGCACCTAAGAAAATAAACACTTTCTTAGAAAAAGTAGAAGCATTTGTATAAGTAAAATATTAATTAGGTAAAGAAATAATTTAAGCCATCAATGTCATAAGGTCTATTTGCCTGAACCAAATTCCATGGAATCCAAATAGAAAAGAAAAAATGTCTACACATGTGAAAGTTAAATAAGGTAATTATTGAATAACTTAACTTTGAGTAGATAGGAATTAAGGGATGTTTGATAAATAATGGAAAATGGAAACACCATGTGAATCCTGAGATGGCTGATTATTAATGATTATTAATCTTTTAGATGTGCTTATCAGAAAAATTAATCCATTATAAAATAAGAAGGAAACAAGAAAGGATACCATAGAAGAAAATGGCAATAGAAATATTAACAAAAAAAAGCTAATAGAAGAGATTTCTAGGGTGATTGATAAATGAGAAATAAGATTAAAAAATAAATTTGAAAACTGGGAATAAAAATGAGCTTAGAAGCCAATGACTGCATACTATATCTGTAAGCCAATATATTTGAAAATGAGTATCTCGCTGAAAACATATAAAATGTGAACAGTGGTTCAATTGGAAAAAGTTGAATGGATCAATAAGTATTAATCCACCTGATATATGGCGTTTGGTAGTCTCTCCCTACAATGACCAAACCCAAAAATGTTTATAATCTAATTTTCTAAACTGTTTGAAGAATGCTTTTATAATGATTTACAAGTTAACCTCCAAATAAGTAAAACAAATTAAGCCAATAACAAGCATATAATAAAGTTATCTGATTTAGGTATACAATTACGTGATTTTTACTACATTTATACATTTGTAAAATTACCACTAGAAACCAGTTCTAGAACATTTCCATCATCCTCAAGATAGTCACTAGTATTCTTTGTTCTTTGTGTCCATTTCATATAAATATACTGGCAAATATTTCAATGTTTTGCAATTTTTGTTTGAGGATCATCTATGTCCTAAATGTCAGTAATACCTTCCTTTATTGCTGAATAAAATTTCATTACCAAAATACAGTTTATATTTGGCTTATCCATTCACCAGTTAATATTTAAACATTTGAATCAATTTCACTTTGGACTGTTAAATAATGCTATAAGCATTCATATATACATACACAGATTCATAAACATTCATACAAGTTTTGTGTGGGAAAAGACAACAATAGCAGCAACAACAAAAATCTCATTTCCATTTCTTGGAGTTCATTTCATAAAATATTATTTTACATGATCATATGCACATATCTATCCAGCCTTTGTGATATGCTCCTTTGGTCTTACTGTGTGAATGTCTCTCTAAACATAGAGCTTCCCTATGACCCAGCAATCCCACTTTTGGGCATTTACCCAAATGATCACAAACAAGACAATACTAAAGCTATCAGCACAACTATATTATTGCTGCATTATTTATCATATATATATATGCATAATGGAAGCCTACTCTTCCGTCAGGAAGAATGATATTGCACTATTCTTAAGGAGTTGGAAAGACTTGGAAAAAATTACATTAAGTGAAGTATCCAGATACAAAGAAACATAAATTGCATAGTTTTTCTTCATGTGTGGTAACTAGAATGTGCTTATAATCTATAAATATACATACTGAATGGTTTAAGAATATACTGGGACATGATAAATTATACAGGGCTCTAAACATTCACATAGTGAGCCTAGATCCATTTCTGTTCTTGAAAAAAAACTGGCTAGATTTTGCTAGGTAGTATTTTGCATTTATAGATTGTGGAAGAATTGACTTTTTTCAATATTGACCTTTTCAATATTGACTTTTCAATACTGACTTTTTCAATGAATGAGAACAGATTATCTCACTATTTACAGTGATAGGTCTATTTTCTGAGAAATGTATCATTAGATGCTTTTTAAATTGGAAAATACCATACAGAGGGGTTACAATTACATGGACAAGGTAATGAGTACATTTCTTATCAAGCATTGGTGCCTCCTCCTTTGTTTCCCCTTCCCATCCCTTCCCATTCCCACTCCCACCCTAGTGCCAAAGTTGTAAAGCTCGTTTTTCCACATGACATCTTATACATCTCATTGTTGCAATGGGTCCACCTGTATCCCTATTTAAACAATGTTTTTAGCACTCTGAGAACATCAGAGTCTAATTACACAAACCTAGACAGTCCAGACTATTCTACATTTACCTTAGCAGGAGAAGACTCTAAAATAATGATAAAAAGATAAACAATAGCCAGGCCTCTAATCTTCAGTATTCAGGAGGCTGAGATCTGAGGAATATGGTCCAAAGCAAGCCCAGGATGAAAAGTCCCCATGAGACTCTAATCTCCATTTAACCACTCAAAAACCAGAAGTGGCACTGTGGCTTAACTGGTAGAGCACTAGCCTTGAGTACAAGAGGCTCAGGG
Source organism: Dipodomys ordii (assembly GCF_000151885.1). Taxonomy (NCBI): domain Eukaryota; kingdom Metazoa; phylum Chordata; class Mammalia; order Rodentia; family Heteromyidae; genus Dipodomys; species Dipodomys ordii. The sequence goes on from NW_012267301.1 coordinate 4,879,762, forward strand.
GTAGCACCCAGACCCTGAGTACAAGCCCCATAACTAGAAAAAAAGAAAGTAAGTGGATGTAAAAACCTGTAGGATATTCATTTACTCAGTATTATGAACCATCCATTATTGTGTATGTTTGTGCTTCTATATGACAGCCAGTGTAGTAAGTTTGTTTGCAAAAATATGACCCCAAAGATGTGAATAATACATTGTTGTAATGTCTATGACATCACTAGGTGCTAGCAATTTTATTGTTTTGTGTTGTTTATGAGATAGTCTTTCTAGGTAGCCCAGCATGCTTTGAACTTATTATGGATCCCGAGATGGCCTCAAACTTGCAATATACTTGGCTACATCTCCAAAGTTCTGGTATTAAAGGCAAGCATCACCACAAATAGATGGTAATAGGAACTTTTAGATGTAATCTTATGATTATCATGGTATATTCAATCAGTTATTGACCAAAACATAGTTATGTTGAAAATTACTGTAAATCTTCCATTTCTCCCAGCAACACTTTATAATTTAAGCTTTATTCTTATTAATTTTCCTAATATATTTTATGCTAGTGTGAATGGAGTGAATAATTTGTTTTTGGTTGTTCACTGCTAGTGTATACAAGTACAATTGACTTTAATTATCAATCTGTTCATCTGAATCATTGATGAACTCATTAATTAGTTCTAGTAGTTTTGTAGCATATTAGAAATATAGATGTAGATAGGTAGATCATTTTTCTTTTCCAATCACTACCTGTTTAACTAATATAGACAAACTTTCTAGAGGCTCCTATTTCATTTTGAAGATAAGTGTTAGGAATTAACTACTGTCACTGGGTACCAGTGTATATCCTTAATCCTAGCTAATTAAGAATCAAGATTCTAGAAGGGAGAGGTTGATGGGGAGGAAAAGGGAGAAAAATGAGAGAAGTAGTAACAAGTTAGACAAAAAATAGAATCACTTCCTTATTTATAATCCCTCTGTCCATCACCTTTTTAATAACATTTTTTTAAGAATCAAGATTCTAAGGATCATGGTTCAAGAAAGGAAAAGGCCAGGAAAAACATTTGTGAAATTTTATCTCAACAATAGCCAGGTATTTTCCCAACTATGGTAGAAAGTATCAATAGAAGGCCCATGGTTCAGGCTATCCCCGGAAAAAAACAAGAGCCTATCTCAAAAATAGCCAAGGGATGTTCAAGCAGTAGACCATCCAGCCTAGGAAACACAAAGCCCTAAATTCAATCCTTGTGACCACACATATGTACACAAAATTTTTAAAGAAAAGCATTCATCTTTGAACACTAACTATAATATTACTTGTTGATTTCTTACCTATTGTTTTTTTTTTTTTTACCATCACACCTAGCTGGTGATAGCAATGTTTAAAGACCATAAATGTGCTTTGTCTGAATGAGAAAGCCTAGAGTATTTTTCTAACAGTTTAATGAGTGTGGTTTAATATTGAATCAGTGATAGGATTTGCTAATTTCTTTTTTAACACATGTTGACATCCACGATGAGATTGTCTTCTCTCTCACCAAATGTGGTATATTAGACTAGTAGATTTCCTTTTTGTTCTGTCAGTCTTGACTTCTGGGGAAAATTCCACTTGGCCATAGTTTCATCCTTATGTGATTCAATTTGCTTAAGGTTAAGGATTTCCATAACTATGTTTTTGTGGGATGTTTGTCAGTAGTAACATGTTTTAGCAGTATCTTCATCTGGACTTTGTCTCAGAATAATCCTGTCTTTCTGGAATGTGTCCTTTTCTTTGTAAAGTTTGTAAAGTACAATATTTTTTTTTCTGCTAGTATTGTATGGAATCATCAGTTGAATCATCTGAGCTGGGTTTTTCTTTGATTATAGTAATTCCTAGTTCATATTGTTAATTTCCCATTGTTTGATTCAAAGTTTCTATTTTTAGGCCAATTTTTAAATGTTTCTTCCTAGGTATTTTTTCTGTTTTCCAGGTTGTTGGTACAACATTGTTCATAATATTCCAGTATATTCATTTGATTACAGAACACATTGGACTTTCCTATCATATTCTTGAATTTAGACTTTAGATTTTATTTCTCATTTTCTAGGACTATTTAGCTAAGGAGATTTTCTTCTTTGCTCATCTTTTCAAAGAACTAGTTTTGGTTTTCTGATTTTTTATCATTTTCTTTCATATTTTATTGACTTCTGCTTTAATTTTCATGTATTTCTTGCCTCCTTACTTTCCTATTAGTTTTCATCCTTTCCTTTTTATTTTATAAAGTGAGTGCTAAGTTGATTTGAAGTCTACCTTTGATGATTTAGATATTTAAATGTGCAGATATTCTTTTATCTGAAGTCCATGTATTTGATTTTCATATTTTGTTTTCATAGAGTTCACTTTCTTGTTTCTTTCATAGATATTTCTCTGATTTACTACTTTTTAGAAGTATGTTACACAAATTCCAAAGCTTTGATGATTTTTGTAATTTATTTTTGTTGGTAGTTTTGAATTCAGTTCTGTTGTGGTTAAAGAATGTACTTGTACAATTTTACTCCTTTTAAATATGTTGAGATATGTTTGTATTTTAACATGTTTTATTTTTAATAATGTTCCTCAGTAGCTTGTTTATTCCTTATTAGTTTACATTCTTCATATGGTCAATATAAATAGTACTTTTAACACATTTTAGTAACTGACTAAAATGTTTTTCTGCAAACCATGCACTGGTGGCTCACTCCTGTAATCTTAGCTACTCAGGAGGCTGAGATCTGGGGATCACATTTTGAAGCCAGCTGGGCAGTAAAGTCTGTGAGGCTCTTATCTCCAACTAAGCAACAAAAAGCTGGAAGTCAAGCTGTGGCCCAAGTGGTAGAGCTCTAGTCTTGAGCAAAACAGCTCAGGGACAATGCTTAAGACCTGAGTTCAAGCTCTAGGTCTGACACATACACAAAATAATTTTTTCTGCAAATCTAATACCTGTAAATACTCAGAGGCAGTTCCTCCTGAGTATTCTGATGTTTTTCTAAGTATGAATTGCACCTTATTAATTACATCATTGTAATAGACTTTGAAACAGGATATATTAGATAATGCATCACAGAGACTCAAAAATTGGGATTATGATGTCTCCTCTAAAGTTAATTTTTCTTCTTTATCCTTTTTGCTTCATCAGCTGCATTTGGCATCTTGCTTTCCCACAGTTAACAGCTGCTGGTGTGTCTGCCAAGGAAACACTGCATTTTATTTCTAAAGCTTAGCTTCCAGGGTTTTATTCTATGGCTTTCCCCTATGACCTTTTTTGAGCTTAGTGGTTAGGGAATGATTGGATATAGTTTGTGTCAAATACCTTTAGCAATAAGGCTTGTATCTTCTTCAGATGGATTCTTGTATAGAGAGGTACAGGCAATTGTTACATTTGCTTTCCAGGGGGATATTTTGTGTCTTCTAAGTGCAGTTATATAGCCCTAGCATTAATAGGAGTTTCTTCATTGCTTAGGCCTTCCTTTGATCCTAATAGTGCTATATTTAGACGCAGGAAGATACTTCATGCATGGCTGCTACCATGGAGCTTGGTGAAGGCCATCGCTTCCACTGAAACATGTCTGTGGGTGGCAGGTAAGCTGCCTTCAACAGTGCAGTACTGTGGGTTGTGCTCACAGCACCTGTGCTCTGCACCAAACCCCACCCCCACCCCAACTCTGCACAGGTGAGATGGACATATTCTTGAGCAAGAACATTATGATTCTCAGTCTTTCCCAGAATTCAACAGCATGCAAGCATAAATGCTTCTCCACCTGACATAGGTAAGTTTTCCTGGGTGCTAAAGTCGCTGCTCTGATCATTTTTATGTAGGTTTTCGTCTGCATTTGGGGGAAAAGATTTGCTGACCCCATCATTCATCCATACCTGAAGTACCACCACTCAGAGATATAATATAGATTTCCAAACCAGATAAGGACAATAAAAATAAAAAAATACACACTCCCTTGACTTAACACTGTAATTGTAAAATCTCTAAATAAAATTGCTATCAATGGGTCTGGGAAGGTAGCTCAGTGGTAGAGCACTTGCTTGCATGCATGAGGTCCTGAATTCGATTCCTCAGCAACACATAAGCAGAAAAAAAAGCCGGAAGTGTCATTGTGACTCAACTGGTAGAGTGCTAGCCTTGAGCTGAAGAGCTGAGGGACAGCGCCCAGGCCCACAGTTCAGGCCCCACAACTGGATCCCTCCAAAAAAAATTGCTATAAAAATCCAACTGTGTATTAAAAGTTATTGTGATTAAATATAATATTCTCTAAGAAAACAATAATTGTTTCACATCAGGAATGTTATCTATAAACTTATTATAGCAGTAAGAAAAAAAGAAATATTAGATTATTTTAATAGTTGCTGAGAAGATATTGATAAAGACCATTGCATATTTAGTAGGGTAAGAATAGAAATGATTTTCTGTTACTTGCTTAAGTTCATGTTTTAAAATCTTAATGGTGTATATTAAATTTAATGGAGATACTTTAAAAGAACTTTTAGTACAAGGAGAGAAGACAATTTGATGATCATCATCATCACTATTATTTAAACTTTCTAATCCTAAACTAAAGAAAGAGACATACAGGAGAAATAAGATTGAAAGGTAATTATAAAATTTCTCTTTCATACAGATATTGCAATCAATTCTCAAGAAAAACACACTGTATATTCAATAAGCCACCAAGAGTAACAGAAGATATCAGAATTGTCTTATACAAGAACAACCTGAAAAAACAATAGAGTATCTATATGAACAGTTATTAGTTAGAAAGACAGTGAAAACAGAATACCACTCAAAAATATTTAAACAAGATAGCAAAATTATAAATTTTTTAAACATTAGCAAAAGTTATAAATCTTTCTTGGAACATATTTAACAAATTTTCTTAACACATATTAATAAGAAATTATTCTATGTTTTTGAATCAAGAATAAGAAACTATTCTATGATAGTTATAAAAGGTCAATCTTATTCGAATTAATGTATAAATTATATATATATATATATATATATATATATATATATGGTCTTGTTCCCAAGTTCAAGTTTGAATTTTTAACAAACTCAGTAAAAGTTTATTTCTAGTACACAGGAAATTATATATCTATGCACTGATTATTCAATTTTAATACTATGGATTTTCTTTATTTGTTATTAAAACAATAACTAATATGAAAATATTAAACAATTTAGAGCAATGAACATACCCCCATATAAACTTAATACCCTACAAAGTTGTCAACTTGCATAATGGGAAATCTCAAATAAATACATCCATCTATTAAAAAGCAAAAGTTCTCCACCTGGACCAAAGTATAGATCATAAATTTTTATGGATGGCTGGATGAGATGGTAGAACAGAAATGGTGTAAAGGAGTCTAATTGGGATACACTTTGAAGGTAGTAGCAACATGATTTGATGATGGAGCGAACCTCTGGTTGCCAGGTGAAAGGGTGGCATGCTAATGAGGAAGAAAGCAATGATGAAAGGTGGGGAGAGAGGATGTCTGTAGGAGGAGTGTTCTTGAAGAGATAGAGCATCTCATTCTCAGAGAAAGTATCAGATTAGTTTTTAATAGAAGCAATCTGAACTGAGAAAGTGGACAGACTGTTGGCAGATTTTTCTTTATCACCATACCATAAAAAAACAGTATTATTGCATGAATTGATTTAAAATCTGAACAGATATAATTTGAAATGCAAACAACCAAATATTAATTGCCTTAACTTATTAGTAACAAGTTTCCTAAGGTTGCAAACAATAGATCGATAAGAAGTTTATCTAGGGGCTAGGAAGGTGGCTCAGTGGTAGAGTGCTTGCCTTGCATGCTCGAGGCCCTGGGTTCGATTCCTCAGCACCACATAAGCATAAAGAAAAAAGCCAGAAGTGGTGCTGTGGCTCAAGTGGTAGAGCGCTAGCCTTGAGCTGAAGAGCTGAGGGACAGTGCCCAGGCCCAGAGTTCA
>NW_012267301.1:4891427-4898376 GCF_000151885.1 Dipodomys ordii
CTACTGCATTGTTGGTGGGAGTGTAAACTTGTTCAACCACTTTGGAAAGCAGTATGGAGGTTCCTCAAAAGACTCCACATAGAACTCCCCTATGACCCAGCAATCCCACTTTTTTGCATTTACCTGAATTATCACAAACGAGGCTATACGATATCTACCAGCATAACTATGTTTATCGCAGCATTATTTACTATAGCTAAGATATGGAACCAACCCAGATGCCCCTCAGTAGATGAATGGATCAAGAAAATATGGTATATATACACAATGGAATTCTATACCTCCATCAGAAAGAATGACATTACCCCATTTGTTAGGAAATGGAAAGACTTGGAAACAAATATATTAAGTGAAGTAAGCCAGGCCCAAAGAAACATAGGTCCCACGGTTTCCCTTATTTGCTACAACTAGTATATATTTGAGACAAGCAGAAGAGATCAGATAAAATGATGTTAAGAGAAATGAACCCCAAGATAAGGACACAAGTAGTTTTTTTTCTTGCTATTCTTTCTAACATATTTATAAGATACCATGTGATTTTTTTTTGTTTTGTATGTCCCTCACCCACGGTATAACCCCTATTTTCACTGTATATGATGTTGGTATAATTTGTGGAGGGGAAGAGAAAAAACAAATTGTTTAAATAGGGATACAGGTGGACCCATTGCAACAATGAGATGTACAAGATGCTATGTTGAAAAAATAAACTTTACAATTTAGGCAGGGGTGGGGGGTGTAGTTGTGGAGATGGGAGGGAAGAGATGGTAGGGGGAAAACAAAGGAGGAGGCAACAATGTTTGAAAAGAAATGCATTCATTGCCTTACTCATGTGATTGTAACCCCTCTGTACAGAATTTTCACAATAAAAAACTTATTTAAAAAAAGAAAAAAATTATGACTCTGTCTTGCTTGAAGGACCCTATGGTAAATTCACCTTATAAGCACTGATTTGATACAATGAATGAAATAGAAGATCTGAGCCTAGAGTCTAGGCTGTACATTTAGAACCTCAAAACCCTTCGTACGTTAATGTTTTTAAGCCTCTGTTAAGCTACCAAAAGTACAAGGTACCAATTTATACATTTTATAAGATGTAGGCAGACAAGGTAAGTGTATAGTAAACTCCTCAAAAAATGTCTGCTCCACCGTAGAAATTCAACAAGTATCTTCTTGTGTTATTGTGATGTTGGCATTTGGTACCATTATTATTGGCATATAAATACTTAGCATGCAATAGAGTGGTAGTAACTTCTGTGAATGGAGCTTCAGAGGGCTGAGGGGGCAAAAGCTAAGATCATAGGAACCTGTATGACTCTCCCCCAGCTGTATATTGCAAAATCTCCTAACATTTAGCAGTTGTTGATTTTTTAAAAGGGATCCTTAGTCATAGATGTTTAGCAAACAAGTTTCTACAGTGATTCATTTTCTGGAAAACCTCCAAATTCTTTTGTATTACATATATATATATATATATATATATATATATATAATTTGTCATATATGCACAGACAGACTTACTTTACAGCTAATGAAGCTGAAGTTTCAGGGCTTACTGTTAACTCCTCCCAAAATCTTGGAGAAGAAAATCTATTTCCAGGTTTTCATTCTTTGTGTAGATGTACTTCCACTCACACCCTAAAATCAACACCATCGGTGCCACCAGCGCTGTCACTATGGCAATCATAAAAGCTTGCAAGTCCACAAAGTCACACAGCATTGTTTGCAAACTTGACTCTCTCTCTCTGTTTCCTTTTTTGTTTTTAAAAAACCTTTGCCACATTTTCTGATATTACTGCTTCACAACTTGGTGCATATTTGTTCTATGCTTGTTTGGTTTGGGCTCTTTGTCTGGGTCAATGGGATGTGTAGTGACATTTGGAGGAGAGTATGGAAACAATTATGAATATTAGAATCAATGGGGAAAAGTAGAGTGGAAAATGTTTTAATGAGAGAAGACTGTTTTCTTAACCATCTGTCCATCTATCTACCTTTCCATCCTGCTTTATTAAAAGCCCATAGTCTGTTAAATGTAGTATGTACTTAGCAGCACTTACAGAATAATTGGTGGTGAAGAAGAAGGCTATATGAGACCAGCCCTGGGAATTTTTGCTAAGATTGACCTGCTAAATCATCTCTCAGATTGTTATCACCTTCCAGTGATCTTGTCAGGGTAGCAAAGTAATAATTTCTGGCAGTAGATTAATGACTGGTCTCTGGCTCTATATTTTATACTAACTTCACAACTTACTCCCTAGCTTGCCAGATATAAGTGCTCCCATAAAGTCTTATTGGTAGTAAAGTCCAATGTCTGTAATAAAAGTATAACCCATGTGATGTGAATTTTAGACAAAGATAATATTAGAATTATACTGTATATTTTAATGAGTAATCAAAAGAAAAGCATTAATCCAGAAAAATCCTACAATGTCACAACTTGATAAAAGAGTAATTATCAGGGAAAAAAGAAAAAATTGTTTGCAAATGGTCATTAGAGATTTCAAAAATAGGTTAAGAAACATTTTCACAGTGTTTAATTTGTGATGAGAAGGCTTAGTTCTATTTTCTGAGTTATGACATGATTCTGTGTATTCTTTTGGGACATAGGATCATACAAATGGAAAATAAGAGTTGTTTTGTCTTTGAACCAAATTATTTGCAATTACCAGAAGAGAGAGTTACCACAGGAGCAGATCTAGAGCCATATTGAGGGGATACCACTTTTCAACAACTATGATAACCCCAGCCATCAGTGTACTTTTGTTTGTTTTGTTGTTGTTATTCTTTTGCCTCTCTGGCTTTGATATAATAGTTGTCCATTCATAGTCCTTGTAACCAATTCTTCCAGGACTTGGAATTTTCCCATCTTGGGAAAATTAAGTTTGCTTCGGTTTCATAATAAATCTTCTCTGATGACAAACTTAGGCAAATAAGTAAGATATATATATTTCCACTCTGTTCATGTTTATGGGTCTACAATATTCAATGTGATTCCATGGTGCTAGAAACAACCCAATTTATTGAACTTGGAAAACAATAGACATTTCAATAGTATATGCAAAATCTATTATTAGAAATAGTTCCAATGAAATGATGACTTCTCTCTCTTTTGCTATATATGATATATGTATATATCATATATATGATTTATATATATATATATATATATAGCTTTTTGCCTTTTATGCCAAGACAAGGTGGCTAAACTAGTACTCTATGTTTTAAAAGCATTCTTCCAGTGAAACACAATTTACTGAGAGAAAAAAGTCAGTACAAAGTCTGCACTCAGCACCCATCATCATGAATTTTGGGAAAATAAAACAATGGCTCAATGATACAACATTCTTCTTTTTCAGTATTACTATGGCCAAGTGAATATTCTCTGTGCTTCCTAAAATTCCAGCCCATTTCTTTTTCATTTCTAGCACAATTTCCAAACCTATCCTTAAACAGTGAATTTGGATGAGACAATAAACAATGGTAAAATTCTCTAGAACATTTCTACAGAGTATCTTTCTACAAAAATAAGTTGTAAGAAAATAAAACAAGAAAATATCATATGCATAGGCCAAAGAATTTTGGAGTAGGGAAAGAATTTTATTTTATGACTGTATTTACTCTATTACTTTACTAAGGGAACACATTGCCATGTGTGAGTACGTATACAAATACATGTGTGAAGACTGGCATTTTTAATTTGCCTTTCAAGTAGAAAAAAAATAATTTCTATAGAGAATGACCATCTAATTTGTCAAAGAAACGACTTTGATAGTCTGTTTAGCATCTCTGCATTGAGGTATCTGACACTGCTGATGTTCCGCTGGTCTGCTATAAACTGCATAGATCTTCATGGCTCAATTCTCATGTCTTTCAGTCATCATCTAAAGCTTTCTCTCCAGGAAAACTTCCTTGAGCATCCTGGTGAGAAATAGACACCACCACCATTTCCTGGAATTCTTATCTGTACATTGCTTTCGTTTCTTTATGTATTTTATTTTATTTTAATCAATGCATTTGTTTTTGATACTTTGCTTTTTAATGTCTCTGTTTTTCTCCACTAAAATATAACTTTCAGAAAGAATATTAGACTTTTCCCAGCATTTCAAATAGGACCTGACACATAACAGATGTTCAATAAATATTTATTCAATAAATATTATACAGTATGTCTGTACTAGACACAGACATGTTTTTGTGGCATAATAATTACACAAAAACCCTTCACTTCTTATATGGTATATTATAGCTTTATCAGCTACTAAATGGAACAGAAGTTCCAAGTTTAGTTTATTTGTTTGCAGGATTTGGGAGCACTCCTGTAAAATGGTAGATTGTCATTTACAGACATCAATCATTAATATATTGAATGTATGTATCTGAGAGAGAAAGCCAGAGTGACAGAGAAGAGAGACAGAGAAAGAGAAAGACAGGGAGAGAGAGAGTGAGAGAGAATCATGTCTTGATATATAAAAACTTCTTCCTGGGTTTTTAACAAAAGCTATTAGTGCTTATTGATGTAATCTGCCTGTGTTATTAACATGAAAGTTCCCACAAACCATTTTTCTGAAGAGATCTTGGAATGGCTTCAAGGAGAAAAAGCAAGACTAACCTGATTAGCATCCTTACTGACAGCATCTGGAACAAAATGCAGAAGCCATGTTGAATGTAAAGTATTTAGCAAACAAAACAAACGATTCACCCAATACAATGCTTCCACTGCCTTAATGACAATATATTGTAAAGGCAGGAATTTTTTTAAACACATTAAGATTTGCCATGGCAAGTAAATGAAGGCCTTGCACCAAAAGATCTCAAGGGTTGGTCACACAGTAAAGTACAATTACTTTGCAAAATAATACTTATGCCTTACAGTCACACAAAAAAGTACCATTCTAATAGATCTTTTCAGAATAAATTGTGGCAGTCTCCTATTATGATATAACAAAACATACACATAACTATACACACATCAAATACATCATACAATTTTAATATAATTTATAATATGATGTAGCATGAAGATTACATCATTGTACGTATAAGATTCCATTTTCTGAATTCTAATAGCGCTATCTTCTTATTATAGGTACAAATATTAGATATATGACAAGGAATTAAGATTGAAGCCACAGAATATTACACTATTTCTCTGACTCTCTAACACCTACATGAGTCATCTAGGAGACTAGGTCTCATTTGTATATAAGCAATTTACTTACTGGCTTTATTTCTGAGATTCTGCTTTTTTAAAATGTGTTGTTTATGGTAAGGTGAATTTAAACAATATATATTTCTTAGCAATCATACAGCAAATGAAAGGAATCTGTATCTTCACTCACACAGAAATCCTTCAGCCTTTATCAAATGTACTTTCAACCCATTGCAAATTTTAAAACACAAAAACACAACATAGAAGACACTATTGTTCTAAAACAAAAAGTTATTTGAATTTAAAGTATTTTATTTATACATATAGTATACATTATTTACATTGGAGTTTTAATTTTTTAATATATGTGCAGTATAAATTGATTTTTGGTGAAGTAAAGATGTAATATTAATAACCTATTAACTTTTCAGAGTAATGTAAATTTAAGAAAAGGATTTGCCATGATAAAAATTCGTATATTCTCAAACTGCTTGCCCTTCTTGAAGATAGCACAGGTACAATCCACATATGTAAATATAAATCGGTGTCAGGCAAGATATTGTAGAATTTTAATGTACCTATTCATGTGCAGGGAGGGGACTACTTTCCCCAGGGCTCTGAGATCTATGGCAAAAGGGTTCAATTGTATTCAAATTACTCACCTTTTATGAGGCAAAGAGCCAGGGTCAGGAGCACTGGCACTGTGACTGCCTTCATGATGAAGATGATGTAATTCGGCTACAGGTCTGCTCTGTGCATTGCTCAGCTGGTGCTCTAAGACTGAACTCCTGGGACGCAGCTCACTTTTATACAAGTACTGATGACATGTAAAACCGGTTGTTCAGGCTTATGCTAGACTTCATATACCACACCAACTTAGCCTCCATTCTGTAAGATCCTATAAAAGGAGCAGATACGAGCAGCTAATGTCTGTTCTTATTAGTAATGTACTTTCATGATGCTTTTCACAAAAAGGCCCAAGGACCCTATTCAAAGTTGAATATTCCATAATCGTGTAAGAATGAGGTCCTTGTCAACATCAGACATATTGCCTTAGGCACAAATATGTTTCTGACTGTCCTTCCTTCATAAGAGGGAGGGGAGGGGAAAAGAAGACAGATTGATTGGCCTACCAATCAGGTAAAGATTGAAAGATTTCCACATGTGGAGAAAGCTGCTTTTACTGTGAGAACCCAGGGCTCCTGGTGATTCCATCCCTAGGTATTTTGAAAGGCCTGAATTTTTTATCCCAGATTCAGATATGATTAGAGGTGAATGATTCTAAGAGAGAACCTAGAAAAATTCTAACACTTGGCACTTGTAGAAAAAAACGATAGAAAGACGAATCACTTTCCTAGGAGCTCATAATTGAGATGGAAGAGGCAGGGCTGGGGCTTATAGCAGGTCCCAGGTTCAGTATTTCTTTTTTCTCCATACACCGTTTCATCCTTATGAGTAAAGGCAGGAACTTTGTGAAAATAAAGTTTGTGCAACACTACTTCAAAAATATGTTCTAAGGATGTTTTACACTCTTAAACAATCTTATATTTTAACCAATCATTCTCATAAATAGTGGAAACCCAATAACTTTACACAACTCTTAATTATTCAAATGACTTTGAGAGATATGGTTTGGTTGGCTTTGCCCTAAATTAAAGTGTATTCTTTATTATTTACTTTCCCAAGGAAGAACAGAAAAAAAAAGAAATTCTTAAAGTTTATAAGTATTTAAGAGTGACATTTTTCTAGATAAAACTTTTCTTTAGTTCTTTTTTCCATCCTACTTTTTTTTTTGGGGGGGGG
>NW_012267301.1:4898471-4906972 GCF_000151885.1 Dipodomys ordii
CCGGCTTTTTTTCTTTTTGCTTATGTGGTGCTGAGGAATCGAACCCAGGGCCTCAGGCATGCAAGGCAAGCGCTCTACCACTGAGCCACCTTCCCGGCCCCTCCATCCTACTTTTTATCTATCAACTTCTTTTATGCTGCTAGCTGACCCGCATCACCTGAAGAACAGAAAAAACAAGTGAAGGTAGAATAAATACCACTCCAATCATTTGCAGCGCTTTATGAAAGATCTGGATTTTATGTGAGCAATAGCTTCTTCATAATTATTTTAGGAAATACATCAGATAAAGTTAAAATTTCAGACACATGACAATATTTTCTTGCTCTGTTTTTTTTTAATCATTGTGGGGCTTGAACTCAGGTCCTGAGTGCTCTCTTTGAGTTCTTTTACTTGAGGTTAGCTACCCTACCACTTTGAACCACAGCCCACTTCTGGTTTTCTGGTGGTTAATTGGAGGTAAGAGTGGACAGTGACTTTTTTCATTCCTGGGCTGGCTATAGAACTGTGAATCTTAGATCTCAGCCTCCTAAGTAGCTAGGATTATAGGCATGAGTAGCAAAGCAATATCCTTGACATTATCAAAGTAAGAGTAGATCCTTTCTTTTGTATAATTTTTTCCTGTAAAACATAATTATTAGTCCCAGGTCTGCCCTGTGGGGGTAGCTTTGTCCTTTCCCAATGATATAGTAAATGCAGTGAGCCCAGAGGACAAGGTCACTCTACATCACAGTCATGGGTTAGAACACCAAACTCACTCACAAGTTAATAGACAGAGAATGGAACAGGGAGCCAGGAAGTCTGTTTCTATTCCTGTCTCTGTAAGACACAGTGTGATGGAATGGAACCAGGTTTTAGAACAAGGGATCTCTGGGTCCAAAACTTGACTCACCAATTGCTATGTTGCTTGGGGCAAGTCATTTATTTTCTCTGGGTCTCAGTTTCCTAACATGTAAAATAGAGGTCATAATATGCACACTGTACAATTGTTATAAGGCTTAAGCATAATCCATATATTGTATTACATGTGTGTATGTGTTTACTGCTTAGAACAATACCAAGTATATGTGATGAGCTTTACAGTTAATGATAGCTAATCTTCCAATTGTAATGATGTGGTTTTACTAGGTAATTTCTAAGATTCCAAGAAAAGTAAACATCTCTTCAGCAAAGATCTTAACAGATTTAAATTAGTACAGAATCACTCTCAGCACATTCCAAAAGCGAACATAAATAACAAATGTATGATTTTTTCCCTTCACAATTGCAATCCCCAATTCTTTGTCCCCACAAAAGCTTCTTCTAACTGTTGATGGACTACTATTAATATTTTCTCATTATTTTCATTATTTATTTTGGACTATATCAAATGTGTCTCAAACACATGTTTTGTTGTAGGAAAATTCAATGCCTGACAAAAGAATTAGTAATTGTGTAACTTGCTCTGATAACCTCAAATATAACCAAAAACAGTTTCCCAGGAATGGAAGTGGTGCTGGGGGAGAACAAAGGATAGGTGATTTTCTTTTTGAAGACTCTCTGCTATGAGGAAATGTAGGAAGAGTTTATTTCCTTCCTACTTGCAGCCAGAGCCTATTGTTGGGATGGATAAGTGGTTTAGGATAGATAATGCACTGATGAAGAGCAGGAATCTACAAGGACATCCAGAAAGTACCCACATCATTGCCCATATCATCAGAATTTTTTGTCCAGATCATTTTAGGAATGCTATACATCCAAAGGTGATTTACCATGTTTTAGAAATCATTCCTTATTTCCAAAAGTTATCATAGTTATTTAATTCAAATGGCTGGGGATTAAAATGATGGTAAGAACTTGGATTAGACCTGGGTTATTAGAAAACTTTTCTCAAATTCAAAATCCCATCCTTGAAGTCTGCTTTTACATTTATTCAGCAAAGCATAAAACCCTCATTTTTCTCATTTGAAAAGAAAAAGATGTGATCATGAAAGGCATATATTTATCAACTGGTTCAGAATCTGATACATAAGGAAAAATAAAAGCAAACAGAGTTTTACAGGCCAATAGTATTACTAGAACCAATGTTAGTTTTCTATTTTTCTGTGTAATGGTTATTGATGGTGATAAAAATCAATTCATAACTATTATTACAATTAAATTGATTTGCAAAGCTTTCAAGCAATATGCTTTTCACTAGCTCTTTCAACTTTTTCTACGTAAGATGGTGAAATAGAAAGATAAATATCATGCCTTCCTTACCTACAAAAATGATACCAGTAAGGATGGTGTAAGTAGCAACTGGCTTGCATGGTCTTCTAGCTTTAGTGCTTTCTCATCTTCCACATGCTTAACTCTTCTCAATCCCTCACATAGTTCAGAGAATCTAGACATCACAGTGTCTTTAACCATTTATATTACTTTACCACTAATAGAGCTCTTTCTTCTAATCCCTGCTTGCAAACATTTGCACACACACACACACACACACACTCATAATCCCATGGACAACAGAGGTGTGCTACCTCGACCAGGACTCTAAAGTATACAGGTGATCCTGAAATTATGAGGTTCTGAAGTTATGGGCATACAAGAGCATCAACCATTCTTCTATTTCTTAGGAAAATGGAGGAGAAAGGAAAGAGATACGTGTGTGTCTGTGTGTGTGTGTGTGTGTGTGTGTGTGTGTGTGTGTGTGTAATGAACCTTGAATGTAGAGCTTGGTAACCATCCCATAGCTTTTTCTGCTCAGAGCTGGTACTCTGCCACTTGAGCCACAGCTTTACTTCTGTTTTTGTACTGGTTAATTGGAGATAAGAGTCTCTTGGACTTTTCTGCTCTAGCTTACTACGAACCATGATCCTTAGATTTCATGATCCTTAGATCACTAGGATTACAGGCATGAGCTATAGGTGCCTGGAGAACATCTATATACGGTGATAGATACATCTTTTATAAACTTTTAATTTACTTTTCTATGATTCTAATATTTCCTTCATGTATTTTGGGTCTTTTGTCAAAGATATAAACTAGAAAACAGTCATTATGCACTTCCTTATCTCAAAATGTTAGTTAACAAGTAACTTAGTTTCTATACAAGAATTCCTTTCTGTTTGTCTGGAAAGACTAAGAAACTATAGAGATAATTTTATCTACAAATAGAATGGGATGGGCAATGTTTGTTTACTGAGTAGACTGCTATTTATAGACATAATTGTTGCTTTGATTAGATTAGGATTAAGAATATTGAAACATTTCAATATTTAATTTTAGCTGAATTAAGTTATATGTGTGGGGTAATACTAAGCCCCAGAAATGTGGGAATACAAATTTTTAAGTTTTCTAATTTGTGGTATTTATTACATTGTGGTATTTATTACAGCATCTTAAGAAAACATAGATGGCAACACAGAAACATGCACAGTGAGTACAAACGCATTGGTAGTTGTTTAAGCTTACAGTTAATTCTTTTAGTCTGCATTTTACTAAAGTTAAGAACCTGTGGAAAGGTGTAAAAGAGAAACAGAGCTAGATGTTTTATTACAAGAGGAAGATAGATTTTGACCAGCCTGCTATAGCAGAGAAGAAATTCTGCTATAAATCAAGCTTAGTTTAGGGGCTTTGTTTCCTTTTTTGCCTTTTTTTCTGAGACTCTACCATTCTATCCAATGCCCAGCTACAGGCAGGGGACTTTATATTATTTTATTTCTCTTTTATGGTAATGGGTGAAAGCCTTGGTCCAGAAGACCAGTCAAACACCAAGTCACATACAGCAAAGTTGACAGGCTGACCCTCTCTGTCAGGGACAGCAATTGTCATCGAGCAAGGGGGTTGTATGGCTAGAGAATTTCACTAGGGGTGGGGAGGTACTCTGTAGTCTGGTTTGAGTGGGACGTGGAGTTTGTGAGGTGTTTGAGAGTGGGAAATTTTGTTGTGGCGGGGCTAAGATTTGTGATTGCAGCTGCCTATGTCACCCGATAAGATAAGGCCTGAGTCAGTTTATTTCAGGGAAGGGCCTGTGTCACCAGATTTCGGGAAAGGCCATGCTTTACATCAGGGCCTAGGATAGTGATGTGGCTGGAGGAGGTTAGGCTACCAAAGAGAATTGAATCTAAGGCCTCACACATGCTATGAAATACTCTGCCAATTAAGCTACATCCCCAGAGTCAATGTGGCTATTTGAAATCCAGGCTATAGTAAAGAAAAGTTATGAGGGAAGTTGGTCATTGTGGTTCGGCCATTTGTGTTTGCTACCTACAAGTTACTGAAGTTAGGCTCTATCCTTCCAAGAGGACAGGGAAACAAAAGCCTTATACTTCTTTGTTTTGTTCATATATATTAATTGAATAAAACAATGGGTTTAACTGTAACATTTCATATATGCATATCAGATTCACTCCTTTTTTCTTTTTTGGATTCATTTGTTTGTATGCTAGTGTGAGGGCTTGAGCTCGGGGCCTGGGTGCGGCTCCTTCACTTCTTAGCCAAGACTAGCATTCTACCACTTCAGCTATAGCTTGACTTTCAGCTGTTTGGTGACTGATTGGTAATAAGAGTCTCATAGACTTCTCTGTTTGGGCTGGCTTTAAGTCATTATCCTCAGATCTCATCTTCCAGAGTAACTAGGATTACAGGCATGTTATTTGTTTTAAGTACATGAAAACTGAATTCATCTTTATGATTTACAACAAACTTCGACATTTATTATTTGATGCGAATTGCTTTAATAAAGAAGCCTTATGTTAGGGTACATTCACTCAGGAGGCTGAAGCAGTTTGAGGTCAACCTTGGACACAGAATAAGACTCTGGCTCACGAAAATGGAAGGGGAGAAGAAAGAGGAGGAAGGAGTGAAGGAGGAGAAAGATGGGAATACAGGGAAATGGGAAGGAGTAGGGGAAAGAGGAAAGGGAGAGGGAGATGAAGAGGAGGAAGAGAGAGACTAATACAAAAGTGACAAGACTTTGAGTGTTTCAACGTCACACACATTGCTTACCAGTGGTCAAGACGAAACTGGTATACAAGGGTTAAGCTACAAAATTAAGATTTTAGCAAGCTAAATAACACTATCCTTTTATCATATACAACCTTAATTTAATAGACAGAAAAAGTAGCAGTAAAGAAATGACTAACAACTAATTCACTCTGAATTATCAGGCATGGGGCTGAAGTATTAAAAGATGATCCTAAAAATTAAAGACATAAACCTAAAGTTGGGAACATGTTATAGTGTTCCAGGTGGGTTACATACTATTCTCCACAGGAATCCCATGAACATTTACTGAATGCCTGCATTTGTGTGGCCCGAGCTAAAAGCATAGTGGTACACTTGTGGACAAAACAGTGTATGTGATTTCTAGAACAGGTCATCTAATGGAAAAGAGAAGAAAATGGTCAAACATCATTGTTAAAATGAATCTGCAAGAATTCTTTTTATATTATCTCAATATGGGAAAGAGATAATAGAAATATTTTACTTATAAAAGGAAGGTGATATCTATATTAAATTATTATCAGTGAATGAAATGCTATTGGTGGGCACTATTTAGAAGGAAAATAACAGCATTCTAAGAACATAGAAGGAGGAAGAGGACATACTGAAAGAAGTTAAATGTTGTTAGCCCAAGAACAAGGAGGTTCTCATGAATTGTAATTGGACAAGATGATAAAAGAAGGTAAAACCTATGTTAAGGGAAAATAGTGCATTTGCATCCAGAATCCACAGTTAATTCTTTTACTTGTGGTGAAATATGAACAATCTTACGGTCAGCTTTCTTGGAATTGTGTTCAAACCTTCTGTAAGGCTATAAGCTCCTATGGAGCTCCAGTGGTGCAATCGGTTAGTGCGAGGTACTTATAAGGCTATAATCTCCTAATAGATTTATTTTCTTCCTAATCCAGTGAAGAACATTCAGTTCATGATTTCAGGTAGTAACTTATTTAAACTATCACGGGTAGGTGTGGTGTACAACATATAAAATATGCAAAAGTAAGTTTGTAGGCTTATAAAAGAAGCTTGTTTATCTGAAAAAGTATCAGCTAATGGGAATGAGTTGCTCCTTACAAGATTATGAGGGTCAGTTTTGCTCTCATAATTCTTCTACCTGAATTTTTTAAATTTAGCTTATATATAATACTATATAATACTATTTAACCCAGTATATAGCTAGCTGATTATCTAATAGTACTGGTAGGAAGGGGTTAAAATTAGAATTGGATATGAAAATCATTTTTCACATGGTAGATTTTGACAATTTGAAGGAATATCTCTTGTGATTTTAATTTAGCCATTGCTTAATCATACCATAAAACTACTTCACTTAAGAAAGCTTCTAATAGAAAGTAATTTAAATAATTGGGTCCAAAAGCCTGTATGTAGAGTAAGTGCTGATGTGAAGGCCCTTTGGAGGTGCCTTCATTCTTTTTGCACAGGACTAAATAGGGATAATGCTTCTTTCACTCTTCTACAGGAAATATTAGCCTTTCTAGGAGAGAAATTACATTTTTCAAATGTACATGAAATTGCTGAATTACTTCTTATAGCCAGTAATATTAACAATGACATTCATCTGTTCATTATACACATATAATATGTGTAGAAAAATGTACATTTCTAGACTAACTTAATGTACTTTACACATCTGTAAACTCTATGTACATATAGAAAAACAACTCTCTCAATGTATGATGGAATTAGGTTTTGATAATCTCATAGTAAATTGAAATCATCCCATGTCAGGAATGCATTGAATACAGTCTAATTTTTGGAACAATACACTTTAGCAAACTAATACACAAGTTAAGATACAGAAAGTACTGTCTTTTTTGAAATAATTAGAAAAAATGATGTTCTGTAGAGCCAGGAATGCTGTCTATTTTCCAAGCTGAACCTCCTGGAAAGTCCATAAAGACAGGTACAGTTCTGAAAGGGGCATATGGCAACAGACAATGATATGCCTGGATTGATATTTCAGTCTGGGTATTCATAGCAAGACCTCAAACATGCTTCTAACTCTCTTATCTGTCCTAACCCAAACACTCAAGAAACGAAATCAAAATGCTCACTAACCACAGTAAAAGTACCATCAACTTTGGTTACACTTCTATGTCCAGCAAAATCATCTTTTGAAAATAAAGGCAAAATAGAAACCTCTTTGCCTGGAAAATTTAAGGAATGAAACACTTATTAAAGATCAACATGAATTAGAAGAAATGATAAAGACAGATTTTCTGGCAAAAGAAAAAAATATACCAGATAGAAATAGGGATCTACACACTTAGCAGGAGTAACTACATGAATAAATATACATGGAATTGTTCTCATTTAAAAATAATGAACTGCTTAAATAATTATAACTAACAAAATAAAATGGTAAATTAAATCATTAAAGTACTTGATTCATCTAAAAGAAAATAGAAAAGAGGTAGAAGATCACACACATAAAAATAGAAAACACAACAAAGCAAAACAAAGACAAATGGTCCAACTGGAAAATATGTCAAGATAGTAGATACATAATGGATACTAGCAACAACCCATGTGATATACAGACCTATGCTTTATTGAAATTATATATGAATATTTGTATGTACAAATATATGTTACACATATAAAACTTAAATTAAGTATATATTATAAATAGGTAAATTGAAAGGTATTAAAATGAGTTAAAAAGCAAGACCTACTTATTTACTTATTATAAGAAGTACACTTTAAATATAAATAAGTGGTTTATAGGAAAAATTATATAAAGAGAAGATTCAAACATCATCAAATTTGAGTGTGTACATTTATATTAGACAAAATGGATTTCAGAGCAAAGAATGCTATCAGGAAGAGCATTTACATCAAGGCAAAAAAAAATCAGTCCATCCATATGACAGCTCAATTTTAAGTGGTTAAAACTCTCCAAGGTTTTAAAATTGGATGTGAGAATATTTTCCATTGTTGGTGAGATTAAAAACAAATCCCTTACATAGAAAATCAAAAGGTCAAAGCTATGTACATATGACCATATAAAACTGCCTTTGTTGCTGTTATTTTTAATGTACTATGTGATTTTTTTGTATGTTCTTTCCCCATAGTATAACCCCTGTTGTCACTGTATTTGATTCTGGTGTCTTGCATCTTGTATATGCATTTTTCTAATTTGGGGAGGGGAAGGGAAATAACAAAATACTGAAACAAGGATACAGGTTGATCCATAGTAACA
Organism: Dipodomys ordii; assembly: GCF_000151885.1. Taxonomy (NCBI): domain Eukaryota; kingdom Metazoa; phylum Chordata; class Mammalia; order Rodentia; family Heteromyidae; genus Dipodomys; species Dipodomys ordii. The sequence goes on from NW_012267301.1 coordinate 4,906,660, forward strand.
ATGAGACATACAAGACACTATGGTGAAAATGAACATTACAACTAAGCGGGTGGGTGGAGGTTAGAGTTGGGGAGGTGGGAGGGAAGGAATAGTAGGGGAAAAACAAAGAAGGGGGTAACATTGCTCCACAGAAAATGGACTCATTACCTTACTCATGTAACTGTAAACACTCTGTACAGTATCTTCATAATAGCAAAATAATTTAAAAAGAAAATCAACTGGGCTGGGAAGATGGCTCAGTGGTAGAGTGCTTGCCTTGCATGCCTGAGGCCCTGGGTTCAATTCCTCAGCACCACATAAGCAAAAAGAAAAA
>NW_012267301.1:4907022-4910376 GCF_000151885.1 Dipodomys ordii
GCTCAAGTGGTAGAGCGCTAGCCTTGAGCTGAAGAGCTGAGGGACAGCGCCCAGGCCCAGAGTTCAGGTCCATGACTGGACACCCCCCCAAAAAAAGAAAATCAACTATATTTATTTTGAACTCACATTAACCACAGTTAAATTCTATGTTATCATATAAAATAAAGGGGTGGTTTTGCTGCATGTAATCCAAGAAAGCAAAGCTAGCACCTGACTCAAGGTGAAAATAGTCACAGCATCATTAGGAGAGAGGGCTCTGAAAAAATGCTATCTGGTCAGATATAAGTCAGACACATGCTTCATGTGTCTAGAAAGGGTAGAGAAACCATAGCCACAAAGTATATTTCAAATTGTAAAATATCCTAAAAATACAGAATTATATGCATGGAAAATATTAGTTGGTAGATGTCAGAGGTTAAGGATGATGGTGGAGAGAGGTGATATGATTTTAAAGATTATGGAAGGGGTAACAAGTCAGACAAGAAATGTAATCATTACCTTTTCTTATGTAACTGTAATCACTTTGTACATCACTTTGACTATATACATGCTTTGTATCAAGTTCCTGCTTTTGGCATTATGCTATAATAATGTAAAATTTAACTATTGGGAACACCAACCAAAAAAATCTATTGGACCTCTTTGTGTTACCTTTGAAATTCTTGTGAATTCATGATTATTCATGAATAAAAGTTCTTATCTATATTTATATCTATATCTGTATCTACATCTATATCTCTCTATATGTTTGTGTCTATATGTATATAGAGATTTAGATTGATATATATATATATATATATATTGCAATATAGCATAATCTAGGTATTGTAAGGTATAATTCCTAGGTGTTTAAAGGCTAACTCTGAGGTATTTAACATATAGGTGAACACTTCAATGTTATTCATAATTACAAAAAACTAGAAACAGATCAATATAAGCCCGCTGATAATTGAGTAAATACATTGTGATATATTCATATGATGGATTGCTACTAGAGAATAGAAAGAAGCCAGTGGTAGTGACATTTGCCTCTAATCCCACATGTTTGGGAGATGGAGATAGAGGAAGACAGACCCAAACCAGCTAAGCATAACTAAAAGCAAGATTAAATTAAATGGGAATGGTGCACAGCTGAAGTGGTAGAGTGCTTGTCAAACAAGCCCTGAGTTAAACCTCCATTATCTGAAGAAAAAAAAATATGCTATACTTTCTATATATAGCTGAACCTCAAAATAATTACTTTATGAGGAAGAAGCCAGACAAAAAATATTATATGCTTTGATTCCACACATATACTAAATTCAAAATGGAAAAGTCAAGAATTTCACCAGGTTTTGAGCTCCAGTGGTTCATATCTGTCATCCTAAGTACTCAGCACAACAAAATCTAAGGATCAAGGTTCAAAAGCTAGCCCAGGCAGGAAAGATTGTGAGACTCATTTCCAATTAAGGACTAAAAATGTTAGTATTGTGGCACAAGTAGTAGAAAGCTATCTTTGAGGGGGGAAAATGCCCAAAACAGCATTCAATCCCTGAGTTCATGTCCCAGGACTGGCACACACACACACACACACACACACACACACACACACACACACTTCCTCTTATCTGAGGATCAGGGAATAGACACACATAAGCACTGTTTCAGTGTTGGAACTGATCTGTTTCTTGATTGCACTGAAGTTACATATGCCATTAAGTAAATCAAACTCATGCTTGATGAGTTTGAGAAAACAAAAAAAAATTACTGTTATTTTCTCTTATACAATTCTTCATAGTAAATCTGGCTTTAGAAAACAAATTATATTCAGGGAAGGCATGTTGATCTGTAATCTCAGCTACTCAGGAGGTAGAAATTATGATTCTGGCTCAATGAAAATTTAGGAAAATAGTTTGTAAAACCTCATTTCAACAAATGAAGTAGGAATGATGGTTCATAACTAATCTAAAGCTACATAAGAGGCATAGGAAGTTCATGATCAAAGGTCAGCCTGTAAAAATCACAAGATTTATATGAAAAAAAATATAGCATATAGTTCATGTGGTGGTAGAATGCCTACCTATCAATTATGAGGTCTGAGTTAAAGCCCCAGTCAGTATCCTCAAGAAGAAAAAATAATCATATTTATTATGTTTTAAGTAATTGCATATTAAGTAATTCCATATTATATATTAAAGGAAACAAAATCCTAACATTTGTTATCTCTGACTAGTTGATGAGATTACTTAAATGATGCTTCTTTTTCAACTTTTTTTGTTTTCTTGGGTTTTATATGAAGTATGTACTTTTTAAAAGAATATTACTGCTGATAGAGTTACTGGGTATTTTGGGTGCTAGATAAGACTTTGAAATCAATCTAGCTTCCCCTATAGTTGCCAGGGTTTGCCAGAGAAAAACAACTAATGAAATGGTATTGTTAAAACAAATGCACAAGCATACATTCACACATCTGTCTGAAGGCATTGCTTCAGGTGTTGGTTCTGATAGTCACAGAGGCTAAGAAGTCCCCAGGGGACCTCTGCAAGCTGGAGAGCCAGGGAATTTATTAACAAGCCAGTCCAACAAGCCAGAAGCCTCAGAACCAGAGATGTCAATGGCCTGCTCCCAGGGAGAGAGTCTATTGGTCCAAGGGCCCCACTGCAGGGCAATGATGCAACTCACAGAGTTCAAAGCCCTCAAACCTAGACTCTGATGTCTAAGGTAAGATTTAACGGAAAGGAAGGACTGTAGAGCCAGACAGTTTCCCCTCCCCTCACTTTCCTATTCCACTTGGAACCTCAGTCCTTCAGACAGCTCTGGCCAAGTTCTAATGGATATATTAGCTTTGAAATATCTTCACAGACACATGTGGAAGAATTGTTTTAACCAGTTTTTAGGTCATGCCACAATCCATTCAAATTGTCACTCGAAACTAACCATCACAGAGGAAGTTGAGAACTCAGGCTGGGAATGTGGCTCAGTGATAGAATGCTTGCCTTGCATGCATGAGGCCCTGGGTTCAGTTTCTTAGCACCACATAAGCAGAAAAAGCCAGAAGTCGCGCTGTGGCTCAAGTGAGAGCGCTAGCCTTGAGCTGAAGAGCTGAGGGGCAGTGCCCAGACCCAGAGTTTAGGCCCCAAAACAGACCAAAAAATGTTACATATTTCCTCACTTATTTGTGATTTCCTAAATTGCGTGATTCAATTACAAATGCTGTTCTTAATACCGATAAAGAAGCTCCCACTTTATATTCCTAAAGTATTTCAAGATTTTCCTGGCTCATAAAAGAAATGCAAATCAAAACAACATTGAGATACCACCTCACCCCAGTTAGAATGGCAAAAATCAAGAACTCTAATAACAACAGATGCTGGA
>NW_012267301.1:4911055-4946561 GCF_000151885.1 Dipodomys ordii
GGGGGGGTTGGGGGGTAGGGTGGGGGAGTGAGGGGGGAGGATTGGGTCGGGGTGGGGGGAGGATGGGAAGGGATGGGAAGGGGAAACAAAGGAGGAGGCTACACCGCTTGGTAAGAAATGCACTCATTATCTTGCCCATGTAATTGTAACCCCTCTGTACAGTATTTTCACAATTAAAAAAAAAAGATTTTCCTGGTTCATCTCTTGTTGGTGGAATCCAACCATATCTGGAGAGAGAAGCTAGACTTTTCAAATCTTTACTACAGGAACTCAGTGGCTTTTTGAACATCTTGCCTTTCTGGCAGTTTGACCTCAGGCAAATCATGAGCAGAATACCATGCATGTGCTGGAATTGTTTAGCAGCTTGGGATGAGTGTGGGAAAGCTGAAGCAGCTACTGCTACTGGTCCCAGTTCACACCATGCCCAGCCAAGCCTACTGGGGAACCTGTAAGTTCAGAGTAGAATTTTGAGGCAACACTGTGTTTAGGGATAGATTTCTTTGCCATGTGATCATGGAAGCACAAATCTCCATATTTTCACGTTAAACTGAGAATTGTAGTCATGATTGCCCTCAAGATCAAATGAGTTAATTCATGTAAAGTCTCAGTATTACCTACTTCATGGTCATTGTTAGCCATTCTCAGAAGTCTTTACTGACAGCACATTGATTGCACTGAATTACAGAACACAGTGGGAAAATTTTCTTGGAGTTTACTTGAAGTATTGACTATTTTATGAAAAAGTTCAGAGAAGAATTTTTAAATTTAATTTTATTGTCAAGGTGATGTTCAGAGGGGTTACAGTTACATACATAAGATAGTGAGTACATTTCTTGTCGAATTTGTTATCCCCACCCTCATTTTTCTCCCACTATCCTTCCCCCCAATGATCCCTCCAAGTTATATAGTTCATTTCCAACATAATGTCTTGTGAGTATCGCTGTTGCATTGGTTTTCCTTTTATCCTTCGTCTCACCATTTTGTTGTTCCCCTTCCCTTTCCTGATTCAGATAAACATATATACAATACCTAGGGTACCAAAATCAAATACAGTGACAATTTCTGATCATTGGAACGTAATCTAACAGTCTCCAGTGCAGAGAAGTCTTTTCCCTTAACATCTTACTATACTTCAGATGGCAAGGCCTTGAGAAAGACTTGGGTCACCTGCAATAAATAATTACCTCACAAGACTAGAGAGAATGTCATTTGAACCATGAAAAAATAACACCTTTACAAAACAGGACCAAAAAAAGAATCAAATGGCTCATTTTAAACTCATTTTCCCTTCTTTAAAAGAGCTGAAGAGGAAAACTATGTGTTTTATGTTGTAATTGGTTCCTTTTACATCTCCAAGCCACTAGCAAGATCACTGAACATAGTCAAAATGATATATTTGATCAGGATTTGCAAGTCTATTTTAGTTCCATCCATTGCTTTTAGCTAAAATCAGTTTGTGAGTACTGAATAAATTCCCAAATTACTCAAATTAAACCCCACTCATTCAGTATAGCAGCCAATGTAAAAAAAATATTGCTTTCTAAAGCAAAAGTTTGGAACATAATAATACTGCATATATACTGAATTAGTTGATGAATTCTTCCTCCAGGACATTTTACTATACAGTAACTTACAGAAAAGCCGTAGAGAAAAAGAAAAAGAAAAACAACAGAACATTCTGTGGTTTAAAGTACAAAGAGTGACCCTTCAACGTGTCTGCAATTTTAAACATGTTTATGTTTCAGAGTCCGTTTTCTCTATTTATAAAATACTTTGCTATCTACACATCAGTTTTGTTATAAATATGAAATAAAGCAGCATATATGAGAGCACTCTGTGAACTACAAGGTGGTGTATAAATGCGCCTGCTCTTCCAAAATCTGATTTGGGGTCATTTGATATTGTCTGTCAAGCTGTTTCCTCCATGGATGGCACAAGGCTTGCTTCTTACATCTGGAAATCTTACAAGGGCAAGAGGAAAAGAGAAAGGGCTGCCACATTTCTGTTTTGCATCTAGATTAACTGATTTGCACAGTTTGCATGAACATCAATTGCTGAAAGAATACAATTTGCTGTTGTCTGGGTGTGGTTGCTTAAGATGCCACTCAGCTCTGAGGGTGGCTAGCAGCGGCATCGGGCCAAATCCACCGTGGGTGTGGAGACATCCAGAATACAAGTATCGCTCCACCCTGTTGTCGTGTTGCCTAATTAGTCAGTGGATGGAAAACAGCCCTTGGGAGTCAGAGTAATCTCTCATTTTAGAGTCATGACGCAACAGACAAATGGCAGCCTGCCTATGGCGGAAATGCTGAACACCTTCTGACGTCCACTTTCTGGGAAGACAGACAAGCTTAGAAGTGTGGGCTCTACAGTTCCCAAGAAAGCTCACTCTTGGTTACGTGTTGGGGGAACTCAACACCAAATGCTTACATACCCAGAATTGCTTTCTCTGCCCTGCTTTCCAATGGAAAAAGTCAGTATTTCTTTAAGACAAACGTCAGCCTTCACCACAGTCCTCTTCTTCCTTGATTTCTCATGAGGCAGTGAGAATAAACACAGTGAGAGAAAAGACAGGAAAGAAAACATCTTAGGCTTGCCTTAGACAAGAAAACACACCCATCTCTCTTGTGTGTAGTCTTTGAAAGTGTTTAGCCCAAAGAACAGAGCATAGATTCATGAGCTTGATTTGGAGTTGGCATGAGACTCAGTAAATGCTAAGATATTTAAATTATTTGATCTTGTCAACCAATCCTTGCAAGGGACAGTAGCTGAGACAAATAGCTAAGGAATGGCAGAGCTATCCTCCTAGCTGACAGATCTACGTGTATTTCCCAGAACATAATTTCTTTATTACTTACAGACTTGTGCCTGAATTAGAGATTGTTTCTTCTTTTATCATGCTATATTTCAAAGAACTACAGATTTACGCCATGTATGACATTTTATGTGTGGGTTTAACCTCTACATTGTGTTTGTATAAGCTTTATTCCAGTGGTCTGCAATGAAGACTCTTTTGTAAAGAAAACATTTGGCAAGGTCTATAGACATTTCTGGTTACTGCCAAAACAGAGATGGTACAGTATAGCATTAGAAAGAGAACAATCAGAGATGTTGCTATGTAAAGCATAACACAGATCAAAGTGCCAATAAGGGGCACCAGTGGCTCACACTTGTAATCATAGCTACTGAAAAGGCTGCGATATGAGGATCACACTTCGAATCCAACACCATCAGAAACATTCATGAGACTCCATTTCCAATTAACCAGTAAAATGCTGAACTAAAGGTGTGGTTCAAGTAGTAGAGGGAACATGAAGAAGTAAGCTGAGCAAGACACAAAGCCCTGAGATCAGGCCCCATAGTTGATGACCCCCCAACAAGAAAATGCCAATAAGGAGGTTCAGAAACCCACTTTATTTTTTCCAACAAACATAATTAGCTTTAAAGCTAAATTAATTAGCTTGATGATTAGCTAGTGATGCTGTAACAAAGACCTTCGTTATGATATGCAAATGGGGCATGTGAACATACCAGAAGAGCTAAATTAATTTTGAATGACTTAACTAGATTGTACAATTTTTTTTTGTTGGAGGTGGGACTTGAACTCTGGGCCTGGGCACTGTCCCTCAGCTCTTCAGCTCAAGGCTAACACTCTACTGCTTGAGCCACAACGCCACTTCCAGTTTTCTGGAAGGTTTATTGGAGATAAGAGTTTCATGGACTTTCCTGCCCAGGCTAGCTTTGAACCACAGTCCTCAGATCTCAGCCTCCTGAGTAGCTAGGATTACAGGTGTGAGCCACTGGCGCCTGGCTTTGGACCACTTCTTATTTCTGACTTGAAAAGTCTAATCCCTAATCCATTGTGCAGTATCCATAAATTTCCTTCTAAATCTCACATACATGAAAAAATACATGATACTTATCTTTGTGAGTCTCCAGTTCCATAAACATTCCCCAAACTACCCAGATTTATTATTTTTGATGGCTGATTAATATTGCAAGTGTGCATGTATGTGTACTCTTTTCTTTATCCATTTACCTATTGATGATTCCATAATTTGTAGATTATGAACAGTGAATCAATAAACATGGTGTTTGTGTATCACTATCATTAGCTATTATGGAATATAATTATTTTGGGTATATATCAGCTAAAACTTTAGCAGCCTACCCAAGGACTCCCATTGGTTACATTTTCCAGGCTGGTGCTTTTCCTTTTTCTCCTCTTTTATTTTTATCTCTGACTTTCATTCTTAAAAGCCTGATCTATCTGAAATTTTTATTTCAAGGTCTACATTCATAACTTCCTCTTTGTTTGTTCCTTTTTCCTACATGATTTTGGACATTTTTTGAAACTTGACAATTCATTTTCTCTCTCTCTCTCTCACTCCCTTTCTCCCTCCCTTCCTCTCTCCTGCCTTCCTATCTTCCTTCCTTCCTTCCTTCCTTCCTCCTTCCCTTCCTCCCTTACTCCCTTTCTTTCTTCCTTCTTTCCTCCTTTCTGCCCTCCTCCCTTTCTCCCTTCTTTTTGTAGTACTGGGGTTTAAACTCTGGCTCTTGCATTTATTAAGTCTAAACTATATCATTTGAGCCATGTCCTATGAGTCCTATACGAATAAAATTTGTTCAAAATGTTGAATAAAATTATACAGAATATAGAAATGTTTTGTTGACACATGTGGATGTAAGGAACAGGGCACTTCATCCAGCCTCTCCTTTATCATAAATACAGAGAGCATAATTTTTAAGTATCCCCTATTCTAGATAACTAGTTTCTAGCATGGTGGGTATATGCAAAGAAGTATGTGCATATATATTGACTATTAATTTAGTGATAGAAATTACAGATGGAAAATGAAAACTTGTTTGATTACAATGATGCCAATTGTGAATAGTCACTTTCTGCTGCTGCATCCCTGGACACCCTCCCCCACCCCCCCCCTACTCCCCACCTCCATCTTCTGAGATGTGTTAAATCTGTATCACTTGAATATTCCTTAGTTGATAAATACTTATGTCTTTTCCCACTCACCATTTCTGCCTCTCTCTTCATTTTTTAAAATCTTCTTCTTATTTCATCTCTGAAAACTGCTTATTCAGTCACTCTGTCATTACTGAGCATCAGTGTCACAGTTCTTTGGATGTTACTAAAGATGAAATCAGAGAAAGCCACACCCTCAAGGACCTTGCCATCTGTTACAATAGATAAGGAATGTTTTTAGTGTGGCTCAACTTCAAATAAAAAGTTTCAAATGCTTAAAGATAATCAATACACATATTGATCATCAGGGGGAGAATACCACCCAATATAAACTTCATTGATAATCTGTCACCAAAAAGAAGAAGAAAGCTATTCATGGGAAACACGAAAATTAAAAAAAATCATGAGAGATATGTAACTCATAATACATAGGCAAAGCTAAGGGCAAAGATACATCAATGTTGATTTGATTATAACAAAAAAGGATGAAAACAATGGTTGGTATTAAAAATAGAATTTGAGACCAAAATGTAATGGGCACAGTATCCAGATAATATGTCAGATCATTCTTTATTTTATGTTTTCTACCTGGCATTTTCTTTTTTTGGGGGGGGGTCCGGTTGTGGGGCCTGAACTCTGGGCCTGGGTGCTGTCCCTCAGCTCTTCAGCTCAAGGCTAGCGCTCTACCACTTGAGCCACAGCACCACTTCCAGCTTTTTTCTTTTTGCTTATGTGGTGCTGAGGAATTGAACCCAGGGCCTCAGGCATGCAAGGCAAGCGCTCTACCACTGAGCAACCTTCCCAGCCCCTACCTGGTATTTTCTAATACTAAATTTCTTGTTAAAAAACTTGACATGGGCCAGGCACCAGTGGCTCAAGCCTGGAATACTAGCTACTCAGGAGGCTGATATCTGAGGATTCCAGTCTAAAACCAGCCTGGACAGTAAAGTCTGTAAGATGGTTATCTCCAATAAACCACCAGAAAATCAGAAGTGGCACTGTGGCTCAAGTGGTAGACCGCTAGCCTTGAGCTGAGGAGCTGAGGACAGGGCCCAAGCCTAGAGTTCAAGCCCCACCACAGACAAAAAGAAAAAAATGACATGAGACTTTTGTTATATTTAAATAGCCTTCTGATTAACAATTTTTCTTCGAATATTTGCTGATGTCGCCAAATTTTGGTGTGTCAAATTGAAGATTAACTTGTTATATCTCCTAAATAATATGATCAGTAAAAGTTATCAATTTATATAGTTAAAATGACATATCATTATTAGAAGCTTAGCCAAAGGTAACACTTAAAATTTAGCTGCATAAACAATTTTACTGCAAATGAATCAAGTTTTATACTTTGAATAAAATTGTTTTGACAAGGGTTAGGTATGAAGCCCAGAGGTAGAATACTTGTTTACCAGGTTCAGTCTCCAGCAGCAAAAAAAAAAGAAAATGATTTTGCAAGCCTATGGTTTTTACTATTCATTACTATATGACAATGCATATCGATAATGGATATTCATCTCTTTTCATTCATCCATAAAAACACTCATCAATAATAAAATTACTACAACAAATGTAATACAACAGACTAGTACTAAGAAAAAGCATTTGGCACAAGCTAGCTTTCCTTAACAATGGTAATTTCAAGGCTGATAATACTGTATACTAATATGCTATAGAGGAAAAAACATCACAAGGGAAAATCTGGAGACATAGGTTATAAGCTTGGTTACTATCTTCAAGTCATCTGCTCCAAACAATCACATTTCTTCTCAGAACAAACATTCCTTATTTAAATTCTATAGAAAAGAGTAATAGAGAAGGTAAATTTGATCAAAGCACATTATAGTCATATTCAAGCGCATCACAGTAAAAACTCCTTTTAATAATTCAAATATGCTAATAAATAAAGAAAATAACATGGGAATATTGGCTGACACCTGTAATCATAGCAGCATGGAAAGTTAACACCAGTAGAGATATGGTTCAAAGCCAATATGGGCAAAAAGATCATGAGGCCCCTATCTCAAAAACAATAAATACAAGATAAGCAAAGGGGTACACACCTATCATTCTAACTATATGGGAAGCCTAAATGGTAGGGTAGCTGTGTAGGATGGCTTGAGCAAAAAGTGAGACCCTATTTGAAAAACAATAAAGCCAAGAAGGACTGGGATCATAGCTCAAATGATAAAAGTCTACCTAGTAAGTACAAGGCTCTGAATGCAAACTCCAGAACTGACAGGAAAAAGAAAAAGTAATAAATCAAATGACCTTTAATTTTGTATAATGAGAGCAATAGCAATTTTGCCTTCCTGATGCCTGACTCATAAACTAGGAGTTTTCCCACATGCTTTCCTTGGGGAGGAAGATAGAGGCTGTGCTTTGAGCAAGAGCAGACACGGTTACTATGCACTCACAGTTCAAAGGCTGACAAAGCTGTGTGTAAAGATGTCTGCTTGATTAGGACAGTAGGTATCACCCTCACCTGAGTAGTGAAATCTGTCAATGGGACAATAAATTATAATGTTTTCTGAAGTCAGAAGAACTACTGAAAAGTGTAGAAGATAATCCCATTTTCCAGAGACAAAGCTAGGGCTTTGAGCAGTGGTCTAAAAGCAGTCTCCATCTGCTTATTGAACCATCTGAGTTGCTTTTGGTTTTCCATAAAAGCTTTTCAGAATTCCTTTAGGAATTTTCTTTTCTGTTTGTACTTCTAGTACTTGAGACCTACTCTCTTAACAAGGTTTACGTATATATAGTTAACAAGGTTAACTATAAACACACTATTGGGTGTAGCAGACTTTTAGAATTTATTCACTTTGTATGACTCCAACTTTATTCTCAGTGAATAACAACTCTCACTTTGACATTCTTTTCTATGAGTTGGACTACTTTATTATATATCTCAGGTGAGTGAAATCATGCAGGATTTGACTAGTGCATTTCCCTTAACACAACATTCTCAAAGTTCATTCATGTAGCACATCTGAATTGCCTCCTTCAGTGTCTGAATAGTTGCTCCCTTGCAAGTATATGTCTCATTCACTCAACCTTGCCCATCTGAGCTGTCTGTCATTGCCCTATGTCATCTCAGGTCGCATACCCTTTCCTGGAAGTGGTAAAATCTATTCTCCATGGAACGTAGAAAACTAAGCAACACAATTTTGCACCTGTCATCAGTTCTAAGGTATTATAGTGTCCATCTTAAATATTAGCAACTGAGGCTGATAGGGAGAAATTATTTACTCCCAGGTCACCTTTACTCCAAATCACAAAGTTGGTGGCTGGCACAGATAGGCTTCAAATATCGAGAGATGTGCCCACAAGGCTGTGTCATGGGGCTTCCTTAGGGGCTGTAAATTTCAGAGAACTATGATCCCACATGTCTGAAAAGGATGCTGTCTCTCCAAAATATTACCATATCTCTAGCTGGTATTTCACAAGCAGATTCTTGCACATGTTCTTAGGTGGGATTGATATAAAATATAATGTGGGTCTCCTGTTGAGGATGGAGAAACATAAAATGCCTTAAAATACGGAGACCATCCAAAGCTCCACTGTAGAGGAAATGGCACAGGCCACAGAACTGTCTTCTTCAACAACCAGGTATATGAAATTTGGTCAAATGTAAAATAATAAAATTGTTTCCATGAAACATGAGAATTACAATGAAGTGAAACTGGCCCAATAATTGGAAATTCAAAGTCTCCAAAGTCAAATTATAACGCAAATTACTCAAGATATACAAAATTTCCTTCTACTTAATAAATCAGGTTAAATTCACAACTACACCTGTCTATACTCATGCAGTAATTATTTCCAATCATGTTCTAACAAGCATGAAGCAGTCAATTCAATAATTCCCTGTTAAAATCTAATCCTACTTTTTCTACAGTCTGAAAAAAATTATGAGCTACAGAAATAAGAGAAGGGGTGAAGTTCATTAATCTGTTTAGTTATGTTTAGAATTAATATGGACTTTATCACTTAATAAAGATAGATTTTTAGGGAAACTGCCTTTTCTGGACCCTAGTTTCTGTCTATACCTACAAAACAAACAAGTAAGGTAGGTTAACTATATTATTTTAAGATTACATTATGGGAACATAGTAGCAATCAAAGGATCTGTTTATTATTTTAAAAATCATAGTGAAAAGGAACTCTATCAGCTGGGTGCTGGTGGCTTATACCTGTAGTTCTAGCTACTCAGGAAGTTGAGATCTGAGCATCACGGTTCAAAACTAGTCCTGGCAAGAAAGTCCATAAATCTTTTATCTCCAATTAACCATCAGAAAACTGGAAGTGGCATTGTGGCTCCAGTGGTAGAGCAATAGTCTTGAGCACAGTCAGGCACAGTGTCCAGGCCCTGTGTTCAAGCCCCACAACTGATCTAAAAAATGAGGGGAGCTCCCATCTATTAGAAGGAATATTCATTTGGGTTACAGGACCACTCTATCCCCTCTCCTAGCATACGCATAGATCACGTGTGTGTGTGTGTGTGTGTGTGTGGTGATCATTTTGCACATAACTCTGCTGGTTAACTTATGAATTGTTATTTAGTTTCAAATAAGTATATTAAACAGGGAAAACTCAGTATCTTATGCATTTCTGTAACTACAGTATTAGCATACCTTTGATAGTGAGTACTGTTCATTTTTGTCCTAATATTTTTTACTAAAAGTTTAGATGATATGTGGTGAAGATTAATGCCTGGGCAGCAAAGTCTCTATCATTAATTTTGGCCCCAAGAATTATAAAATATCTAAGTATTTGTACCTTCCCATCACTGTAAATGACTTTTCTCATAATTAAAGAAAGGTAGCTCCAAAAAATCAGTTTCAAGATAAAGTCTTCAGGAAATGGCATAGTCCAGGCTAAAACACACATCATCCAACTTCAAACCTGTATTGTATATCTTTCCCCTTCTAAGTATTCATCTAAGCAATGTCTACTTTCTCATCATATTTAAATGTATTCTATCACTCAACCAAAGATAATTATTTTTTCTGGTGATGGGGCCTGTACTCTGGGCCTGGGTGCTGTCCCTCAGCTCTTCAGCTCAAGGCTAGTGCTCTACCACTTGAGCCACAGTGCCACTTGTGACTTTTTCTGTTTATGTGGTGCAGAGGAATTGGACCCAGGGACTCATGCATGCGAGTCAAGGACTCTAACCCTGAACCACCTTCCCAGCCCCCAAGAGAATTTTTAACATGTTTCTATTTTGATACAATTTCTTCCCCAAACACCCAAAACATGTTTTATCATTGTACAATATGCATATCAAACAAACTATATACACATACGTGCGTGCACGCACACATACACACACACACACACACACACACACACACACATATACATAGAGAGGTTTAAGCCTCTCCATGTAATCCAGGAAATGGAGAATTTTAGAAAGGCCATGTGTGATTTTTTTGAGGAAAAAGATAAAACAAAGGTCAACCACAAAAGCAATGGCTTCCTATGGATGTTTTATGTGTGCACTATGATTGGTATTGGCTGTTTCTGCTGGGTCTGACAGTTAGGCATTCATCACACTCAGAGATGAAAGTGGATTATCTATCTTGACAAGCAACAACACAGAGAAACGAGTTTTAACACAAGAAATGTACTCACTACCTTACTATGTAACCTTAACTCCTCTGTACCTTACCTTGACAATAAAATTAAAATAAAAAGTAGACAAAACAGGGTCTGAGTTCTGGATCAACCATTTATTAAGCAGGAGATCACTGGCCAATTAAAAGTCCTGAGACTTGGTTCAGAGTTGAAAACTGTCAGCATTTAATATTACTCAATAAATGGTAACTATGGCTAATTCCTTTACAAAAGCTACTATTACTATTCAGAAAATTTGTCCAATGACTTCTCCCAGCCAAGATCATACTACTTCTCTCTCCAAACAATGAAGTGGTTGATTACCTGTAGGCTCATATGCAAATATAACGGTAGGTAAATCCTTACCCTTGACCTCACCCTGTCTTAAAAATGTTGTCTTCAAGCTGAGGGACAGTGCCTAGGCCCAGAGTTCAAGACCCACGACACAAAAAGAAAGAAAGAAAGAGAAAGAAAGAAAGATTGGTGTTAGAATAGATTCATCTTGGGGTGAATTTCAGCTCTATTTTCAGAATGAAATATAAGTGAATTCTGCTACTATGATCAAAACCTTTCTTAAAATATCTCTAACCTACTTAGTTGTTCTAAATAACGATTGAACCTTTGCAGAGAGGTTCACAGATTACAGCTTTCACATTTGTTATGTTATTGTTCCATTAGCTGTTTCTTTCCCATAGGTAGAAGCCACTAAATAATGGACTAAGATTTGGAGAGGGTCTCCAGGCTAATGGTCAGTTTGTCTGGTATTGTCCCCCTGCCCCTTCCCTGGTCTATCTTGGGGTTTGAACTCATGTGTCTGGGTGCTGTTCCTCCACAACACCACTTCTGGCTTTTTTGGTGGGTATTAGAGATAAGAGTCTCCTGGTAGCACCAGCACGACTATGTTTATTGCAGCCTTATTTACCATAGCTAAGATATGGAACCAACCCAGATGCCCCTCAGTAGATGAATGGATCAAGAAAATGTGGTATAAGGTGGCTCAGTGGTAGAGCACTTGCCTTGCACACAATGGAATTCTATGCCTCCATCAGAAAAAATGGCATTGCCCCATTTGTTAGGAAATGGAAAGACTTGGAAAAAATTACATTAAGTGAAGTAAGCCAGGCCCAAAGAAACATAGGTCCCATGGTTTCTCTTATTTGTAATAACTAATATATGTCTGAGACAAACAGAAAAGGTCAGATAAGTTGATGTTGGGTGAAATGAACCCCAAGATAAATATTCAAATGTTTTTTTTCTTGTGATTGTTTCTAACATATTTATAAGATGATTTCTTTGTTGCTTTGTATGTCCCTCCCCCACGGTATAACCCCCGCTTTCACTGTATTTGATGTTGGTATAATTTGTGGAGGGGAAGGGAAAAAACCAAATCGTTTAAATAGGGATACAGGTGGACTCATTGCAACAATGAGATGTACAAGACACTATGTTGAAAAATGAACTTTACAACTTTGAGGGGGGAGAGGGTGAATATGTGTGTGGGGGGAATGGGAAAGGATGGGAAGGGGAAACAAAGGAGGAAGCAACAATGCTTGTTAAGAAATATACTCATGGGGCTGGGAAGGTGGCTCAGTGGTAGAGCGCTCGCCTTGCATGCCTGAGGCCCTGGGTTCGATTCCTCAGCAAAAAGAAAAAAGCTGGAAGTGGCACTGTGGCTCAAGTGGTAGAGCGCTAGCCTTGAGCTGAAGAGCTGAAGGACAGTGCCCAGGCCCAGAGTTCAGGTCCCATGACCGGACCCCCAAAAAAAGAGAAATGTACTCATTACCTTGCCCATGTAATTGTAACCCATCTACGGTATTTTCACAATAATAAAAAAAAAGAATGCTGTCTTCATTCCTCCATTTGCCACTGAATGAGTAGAGATTTTATTTATTTATTTTGTCTGTCATGGGGCCTGAACTCTGGGCCTGGGCACTGTTCCTCAGCTCTTCAGCTCAAGGCTAGTGCTCTACCACTTGAGCCAAAGCACCATTTCTAGCTTTTTCTTCTAATGTGGTGCTGGGAAATCAAACCCAGGGGTTCATGCATGCAAGGAAAGCACTCTACCACTGAGCCACTTTCCCAGCCCTGAGTAGAGATTTTAAAGCCAAGTGCAGACAATTTTTTTGAATGTACTCTGTGGCTTCAAACTTATGAGACCTTATAGAAGTCACATAATCAAGTTCCAAGTATAATAAAATGATAGAAATACAAAGGAGGGGGCAACAATGCTTGATAAGAAATGTACTCATTACCTTGCCCATGTAATTGTATCCCCTATGTGTGGCATTTTCACAATAAAAACAAAGTAAAAAAAAAAGAGAGAGAGAAAAGTATGGCTGCTGTTCCTCCAGTACTTATAACTAAGGGCCTGGCACAATTGGATCTCACTTGGTTGGTAATGATCATGGTAATAAGGCAGATGGTTTCCCTGGCTACTCTAGCAGAGAAGCAAAGAGAAACTTTCTCTCTTCCAATACTTCAACAGAGTCCTAACTATATAAATATTGACTTACTCGGATACCATGTATGTTTCTCTAACTAATAAGATGTTTGATAGCTAGAACTACAGTTCTCCAGTTAGTGGGCTGTTGTTTGATCTTAGAAATGTAAATTCTAGAGGTAAATTGCCTAGTTTTTCATCCATACACTTGGATAAGTTATGTTCTACTTTACATTTATACCAACAGATTGCTCCTGTTTCCCTCTATTATCAGAATTTGTTTTCTTTCTTGTTGTTTGGTCATCTTGCTAATAGTCATTCTAACTGGGGTGAGACAATATTTCATTTTTCTTGATTTTCATTTCCCTAATAAGGATGCTGAATATATTTTTTCAGATGCTTTCTGGCTACTTCTATATTTTCTTTTGAGTAATGTCTTTTTGGGTCAATTGCCTTGGCAATTGCTTGGCAATTGAAGACCTCATTTAAAATAAAAAAAATATATAAAGTATTTTAATAAATATTTAAAGGAGCAGATTTTCAATACTTCTATATGCCAGTGAAATAATAAGTGTCTTGTCCTGAATATACATGCTTCATAATTGTAATACATTCCATAAAATATTATAACAACTTAAATGTACAACAAGGGAAAAGTGGTAAAGCTCCTCATAGACCATGCATGATGTGGATATCGAGACTTGAACCTATTAGTTATGCAGTTCTAAATTCCCATCATTGAAGTTAGTCTTTGCAAGTGTCTCCAGCTTCATCCAAGAATTCCTGATTCCTTTCTATCTAATCTTTTAATAAGTCATTTCATTCTTCCTCTACAACATACTGTGAATTTCCCCACTTAACCAAATACCTAATCAGTGTGCATGTCACATTGCCTACTGATCTGAAATCACTCAGCTTCCTTACTACCATCTGAACACTGATACCAGCCTGGCAACCTAAGATGGCTACTGAGATACAACAATATAAGTTAGATGAGCAAACCATATTCTAAGAGTCTTCTCATCATTTTCCCATCAAACCTCACATGTGGAATTATATACAAACTCTGGGCTGTGACCAACAAGGTCACATCCATATCAATCTGGACTAGTGTTTACAGCCCAGACTCGTAGTATCTCAGTACCATCAGTACTCCTCTTGAATCTCCAACACACCCAGATCATTTTACTTCAGCATTGTGAACCAGGCACTCTTGTCTGGAACATTCCATGCTTAGATTAAGAATGGTGGATTCTGGGCTGGGAAGGTGGCTCAGTGGTAGAATGCTTGCCTTGTATGCATGAAGCCCTGGGTTCAATTACTCAGCACCACATAAGCAGAAAAAGCCTGAAGTGGTGCTGTGGCTCAAGTGGGAGAGAGTTAGCCTTGAACTGAAGAGCTGAGGAACAGCACCCAGGCCCAGAGTTCAGGCTCCATGATGGACCAAAAAAAAGTGATGGGTTCCTTTTCATTAACATAGCTCAACCTAAACCTTGGGTTTATTAGAGACATTTATTTACAACTAGATCAGGCTTCTTTTACTTCTTTCTGAGGCCCAGCACCTTCTGCCGTATGATTATGTTCGTGTTTTTAGAGTAACCACTGGTGAAATCTTCTTTTTATTAACATGGTAAGTATTTTGCAATGTCTTCCTACCTAGAATGTAAGATCTACAAAGCAAGGGCCATACCTTAGAAAGAATTGTATATTCATGAAAATACATTGTGTTTGACTTCATGGAAATATATTTTGTGAGGATCAGTAGTGTGATCACTCTCATTTTATCCTTATTTTACTATCTGACTTAGAAGTTCTACTTGGCTTTCTCTATTTCAGAATGAAATTATGATTATTCCATTACATAGATGTAGTTGTAACTTTTATCCACCTATACTTTTATATTCTACCATTAAAAATAGTTAACACTAGCTGGGTGCCAATGGCTCATGTTGGCTGAGATCTGAGACTGAGATCTGAGGATCACAGTTCAAAGCCAGTCTGAGCAGGAAAGTCCTGTGAGACTCTTATCTAATTAACCAGAAAATTGGAAGTGGTGCTGTGGCTTAAGTAGAGCACTAGCCTTGAGCTGAAGAGCTGAGGGACAGTACTCAGGCCCAGAGTTCAAGCCCCATGACCAATAACAAGAAAAAAAAATAGTTATCACATTAATTTGTTACAGAAGATTTTTGACTTTCCCTCCAAGCTCCTCACATAACATTCCCAGCCATTCCTTTATACATTACAATGTCTACAGAGCAATAGGACCTGCTGTGTCTTTAGAATCAGTTGCTCAGTATTCCTATTTCATTTCAGTAGTCACAACCATCTGAAGAAGTAAATATGATACCTATTTTGTGAACAATAGTTCACATTTGTCGATTGATTCTTTTGTGTCCAGCACTATGACAAAAAAGTATTCTTACCCTAACCATCTCCATTACAACCTGCTTTACAGAGCAGGTAGCCAGGAAGGAGAGCAATGCACTGTCTTGTCTGAGACATTTTATTCAGGTTATTAATGAAAACATCAGAGGGATCAAGACTCAAGTCCAATTCATCTGATTTTAACACATTTATTTGCTTAACTTCTGACCTATATTGTCTTTCCTTGTGAGTAAGTTTCTTTTTGAAGAGTTTTAAGAATTCAATGAAAAGCACAGCGTCTAAACCATCAACCTATGCCATTTTTTCCAGAGACGTTGAGTGTCACATTCAAAATCACAAAATCGTCATGACTCAACGAGTTGTTAGAACTCAGGGCTCCCTGTACTCAGGTCTGCCCCACTCCATTCTTCATTGAAAGTTTCTCTCTTTGTAGAACTAACTACAGTACCTGTGGCTGTTTACTACATCTCGTTTACACCCATCTTTGGCCCAGCAAATGTGAACAAATAGGCCTGGCATAGAAATGGAACTTCAGTAAGAAACCAAAGCTCCAAAAGCTCCAGATGACACACTGAAGAGAAGAACTTTACTGAGCACTACCCATACCCATTTTCCAGGAACTGTGAGTGCTTCAATGTTTCATCTCAGTCCTTCCTAACAACCTGTGACATAACTATCATTACCTCAATTTCTAGGTGAGGAAACGTGGACCGCATATTTAAGCAACTTACTAAGGTCTACAAATAGAAGCAAAGGGCCACACTTTGAATACAAGATAATTCCTCAACAATACCCACATAGATTAACAAAACTAGAGAGGAGTCTTGCATAGAGTTTTATTTTAATCCTGTTTATCAATGATTTTTAATTGCAATGTGGGCAACTCAACTAAGTCACACAGGAAGAATGCTGCGTGTGGGAGAGCTCAGGTGTCGGCGAGGGCACCCTGAGTTAGAACACTGGCTCTGACCTTACATAACAGGTGCATAAAATGTTCCCTGACCAGACATGCAGCCTCAGTGCTCTCACCGGATTACACGATCAAAATTGTCATTCCCAATATTGTTATTGTATCCTGGCAACCGATTCAGGTCAGAATTCCTGCTTTTAAATTCTTGCAAAACAGTGGAAAGAGCTTTGTCACTGACTCAAGGAATCCAAAAAGTAGTCAGAGTCCATTAAGCCCAACCATTTCCATTGTGTAGGTTAAGAAACTACATCCTTTGGCATTAAAACACTAAGAAGAAAATTGAATTGCTCTTAAAGGCATATTATGGAGGAAGCCAGAAACAAAAATATTATTTGGCATACAAATTACCTTATTTAATTTTTTTAAATTTTTATTAATTCATTTATTTTTGCTAGTCATAGGGCTTAAACTCAAGGTCTGGGCACTGCCTCTGAGCTTTTGTGTGCAAGGCTAGCTCTGTACCACTTTGAGCCACTGCTCCACATCTGGTTTTTTATGGTTAATTAGAGATAAGAGTCTCACAGATTTGCCTACCTGGGCTGGCTTCACACTGAGACCTTCAGATCTCAGCCTTCTATTACAGGCATAACTACAAGTACCCAGCAACAATTCCCTTTTTATGAAGTTCCAGACAAAACATGTCTATAGTTAAAAAGAAAAGCTCAAGCAGTAGTAACCTATAGGCATTCTATTACCCAATAGTTCCTCCCTGATTGCTGTCCCAACTCAACTGTAAACAGAGAATCCTCACAAGGCCTGTTTTGCATGTCTAGAACACACTATTCATACTATCAAAAAAATAGAACTATTGAAAGAGCTGTTCGCTATGGAATGACTATGGCATAAGAATATAGAGCATAAAACAAAGCCTACAGAATACAGAGTGTAGTATATAAAATACAGAATACAGTATATGGATAGGTTCTACAGAATACAGGATATGAGATAAGGAATACAGAATGTAGAATATAGAAGACAGAATAGAGAACAGAGAGTACTCAATACAGAATATAGAACATAGAATATAGAGCATAGAATAGGTCACAGAATAAAATGCAATACAGCAATGTGAGTAAATGACTTTTAATTATAAGCACTAATCCTCATATCATAAAGATGGTAGTGAATTAAAGAAGCAAGACACAATTCACATATGAATAGTTCATCACAAGGCAGAACCATCCTGTAATTTTATATATGAAGAATGTGGTTAACCTTGAGAAAGACAGTGACTGGAAGGACTGGGAAATACTAGCTAAACAAGTATTCTTATAGTTGTAATCTAATTTAAAATATATATATATGCATATATACATATATATGTATATTTTATATACATATGCTACACTTGAACATACACATTATAAACTGATTAGAACTTATAGAAGTTGTCATAAAAATTGTAACTTAGGGCAGCAAAGAGGAATGATTTGCTGTAAGGGATACCTACAAAGGTAGCTTATTACAGATGATTCAGAAGCTTAGGGTTTTCATTCAGACCATAATAATTTTGTTTTTGACTTATAATAGGTATACAAATAAAATGAAGAAGCCTACAACATTGTTAACAAATTGTACTTTTAATACTCATAAAATTGAATAGCTAAGAACTTTCAGTAGTTCATTTATTGCAGCTTAGGTCAATATAATGTAATTTATATTTCCAACAGGATCTACATATTTCCTTCTCTAGTTCAGACATCAGTACCACAAAATTCATATTAGATATATGCATTACAAATCACTATTGCTAGAGAATTATACAAAACTCAGTAACCCAAACTTCTGACTCAATCAGTAGGAGTGTAGAGTAGCCACATGAAGTCAACATAAGCTTTGAACATATTCAGAGTACTCCTTGATTATAAAAGTTATATTGCTCTAGAATCCTTTGACAGGTTACATTCAAAATATTGTGCTTAGTTGTAGATTGCAAATTTTGATGGTATAACAAAATAATTAAATGATAATTAAATAGGACACTTCTAGGACAGGAAGATTTTCCCCCAAAGCCCTTTAAAATAGTAACAAAAAATGGCATATTTCTCTCAGAGAAGAATACCTTAAAATACTGAAAGGTGGCCCAAGGAAGGTGGAAAGATTGATCTATAGGATTGCAAATCATGGCATGAGTCCTCTGGGCAGAAGTTATATGGAGAACAATTTTATCTCAATAAATGAAAAACAAATAATTAAAACAAATTACCCAGCTGAGGACAGCTGTGTCCATACTATCAAAAGACATTTAAAGGTATCTTAGCCTTACTTATTTGTACAAAATAGTTAGAATATTTTATGTTGTGAGACAACATAAAATAAGAATTACCTAAGAAGTAATTTATTTCTTTTTTCTGCAAAAATATTGAGGATTTTTTTTCTGGAAATGGAAAGGTTGACATAATCAGTGCTTAAAATCCTTTCCCCTACATCCAAAACTTGTATTTCTATAAAAGGGTGATACTTTTGAGGATTGGATTTGACTTGAAAATGCTAGTGTCTCTCACTGACTGTGTTCACTGATAATGCATTTAGTATTTCTCTCCTTAAGGAGTTTTAATTACTTTAAGAAAAAGGCCAACCTTTCTTTGATTTGTGTTTCTGTGTCTCTGTTAAGAAAATTTTGGCCTGTGCCAAGGACACCTAGGGTTTCTCCTAGTCTGTCCTGTAATGTTTCAGGGTGTCTGCTTTGACTCCAAGGTTGATCCATTTGAAGTTGATTCTGGTGCAGGGTGATATATAAGGATCTAGCTTTAGTTTTCTACAAGTGATTAACCAATTTTGCCAGCACCATTTACTGAAGAGGCTGTCTTTCTTCCATTCTACTTTTTTTAGCTCTCTTATCAAAGATTAGGTAGCTATAGGTCTATGGGTTCATTTATGGATTTTCAATTCTATTCCATTGGTCCTGAGATCTGTTCTTGTGCCAGTACCAAGTTGTTTTGATTACTGTGGCTTTGTAGTAGAATTTGAAATTTGGTATTGATATTCCTTCAGTAATGTTCTTTCTGTTAAGGATCTTTATTGTTCCATATGAATTTTTGGATTGCCTCTTGTATTTCCTTGAAGAATGAGGTAGGAATATTGATAGGTATTGCATTGAACTTGTAGATAGCCTTGGGAAGTATTGTCATTTTCCTGTTGTTGATCCTTCCAATCCAGAAGCATGGGAGGTTTTTCCACTTTCTAAGCTCTGCTTTGATTTCCTTTTTCAGGTTTTTAAAGTTTTCATAGTAGAGGTCCTTCACTTCTTTCGTTAATTCCTAGGTAACTTTTTGTGTGTGTGAGGCTATTACAAAAGGAGTTACTTTCCTGATTTCAGCCGTGCTCTTCTCATTGTTGGTATACAGAAAAGCCATGGACTTCTGAGGGTTTATTTTATACCCTACTACTTTGCCAAAGTTTCGAATCAAAGAAAGGTTGGACAACTGGGATTACATGAAGTTGCAGAGCTTCTGCATGGCAAAGAACATAACTAGCAAGATCAATAGAAAGCCCATGGATTGGGAGAAGATCTTCACTAGCTATACAATGAATAAGGGTCTCATATCTAAAATATACTTGGAACTCAAAAAATTAAATCCCCAGGGCTGGGAAGGTGGCTCAGTGGTAGAGTGCTTGTTTTGCATGCATGAGGCCCTGGATTTGATTCCTCAGCACCACATAAGCAAAAAGAAAGAAGCTGGAAGTGGCGCTGTGGCTCAAGTGATAGAGTGCTAGCCTTGAGCTGAAGAGCTGAGGGACAGGGCCCAGGCCCAGAGTTCAAGCCCCACGACTGGACCCCCCCCCAAAAAAAATTAAATCCCCCACAACGAATCCTCAAAGAAACATTTGTCCAATAAACAAGTGGACTAAAGACTTACAGAGAAAGTTCTCTGAAGAGGAAATAAGAATGGCCAATAGACACATGAAGAAATGCTCAACCTCCCTAACCATAAAAGAAATGCAAATCAAAACAACATTGAGATTCCAGTTAGAATGGCTAGAATCAAGAACTCTAATAACAACAGATGCTAGAGGGGATGTAGACAGAAGGGAAACCTACTGCATTGTTGGTGAGAGTGTAAACTTGTTCAACCACTTTGGAAAGCAGTATGGAGCTTCCTCAAAAGACTCCACATAGAGCTCCCCCATGACCCAGCTTTTGAGCATTTATTCAAATGATCACAAACAAAACCATATTAAAGCTACCAGCACAACTGTATTTATTGCAGCATTCTTTACCAAAGCTAAGATATGGAACCAACCCAGATGCCCCTCCGTAGATGAATGGATCATGAGAAAGAATGACATCACCCCATTTGTTAGGAAATAGAAAGATTTGGAAAAAATTATCTTCAGTGAAGTAAGCCAGGCCCAAAGAAACATAGGTCCCATGGTTTCCCTTATTTGCAATAACTAGTATATGTCTGGGACAAGTAGAAAAGGTCAAAAGCTATGTACATATCACCAGATAAGATGATGATAAGCAAAATGAACCACAAGAGAAGGACACAAGTGATTTTTTTTCTTGCTATTGTTTCTAACATATTTATAAGGTACCATGTGATTTTTTTGTTGCTTTGTATGTTCCTCCCCCATGGTATAACCCTGTTTACACTGTATTTGATGTCAGTATAATTTGGGGAGGGGAAGGGACAAAACAAAATGTTTAAAAAGGGATACAGTTTGACCCATTGTAACAATGAGATGTACAAGACACTGTTGAACAAAGAACTTTACAATTTAGGCAGGGGTGGGAGGAGTGTAGTTGTGGAGGTGGGAGAGAAGGGATGGTAGGGGAATACAAAGGAGGAGGCAACTATACTTGATAAGAAATGTACTCATTACCTTGCTCATGTAACTGTAATCCCTCTGTACAGTATTTTCACAATAAATAAGAAAAAAGAAAAAGGCCAGGTACCTGTAGCACATACCTAAACCCTGGCTACTGAGGAAGCTGAGATCTGAAGATTGTAGTTCAAAGGCAGCTCAGGCTATCTCCAAGTCTTCGGGATTCTTATTTCCAATGAACTACCAAAATGCCAGAAATAGAGATGTGGCTCAATGTGGTAGAGTACTAGCAATGAGCACTGGCACACAAAAAAGAAGAAGAAAGAGAAATGAGGGAAAGAAAGAAGAAAGGAAGAGAGAAAGAAAAAGAGAGAGAGAAAAGAAGAGGACAGGGGAAGTGAAGGAAGATATTTATGGGACAATTGACATATCTGAGTAGGAAGAAAGTATCTGGGACTTGCTTGTGGAATGTGGATGGGAATTTCCTGAGATACCGTCTGAGGGAGGGAAAAGCTTATCAGATACAAGTGGAAAGAAAGATAAACTAGGATATCCCTAAAGAGTAATAAAGGTTTGGGAGTCTGGGAAGTCCACACACCTATAATCACTGTGCCTGAAACCCATACATTCAATGCCAACCACATGCAACATTAAGTTGCATGGTTGAAGTTAGAACACGTAGCAAACAGATATATAGTGGGAATAGTATTAAAGAAAATGATATCAGTGAGCCAGTACTTTATGTAATATTATTTAATATCATCAGGATTTTGAAGTATTTGAGCATTAATGTCTAAATGCCATATGACTTCTCAGTGTCCAGAGTTAAATACTAAAAATCTGTACATATATATATTGCATCTCCCCCTCTCCAAATAATCCATATACTAAATTGTATGGATTATTTTAAAATTTTAAAAATTGAAATTTCATTTGTACATACTAAATTTTTAAAATCTTAAATACTAAATGTTCAGTCTATCTTGGACAACTGAGTAAAAGATAGTTCAACTCATTGGATTTCACTAGGGCATATGGCTTTTTATGTTCTGTTTTGTCCTTAAACGGATGTGTTCTTCTCCTTTTATAACCATTTTTGTTAATTTTTTTTTACCTTAACAATCTGCATATATGGCCGTACTCTAGCCCTCATCAGTACATGGAATTCCTTATCTTCAAGATGTAAAACTTCAGTTCTCTTCCTGATCATAGCTTCCTTCTATCTATGCTTTAACTCCAACTCATAGGTTGCTTCTCACATTTGCCACCACAACAGTGCCTTCTACATTTCCTATTTTCTCTAGCTAAATATTTCTAGTCATTTTTGGCCTTTACGGGGTTTTGTTTCCTTTTTTGGATAGTGTCTTGCATTTTTACACAGGGACAGCCTCATATATCAATAATGCTTCTGTATAGAGTCTCCCATGAATTGGAATCACAGATCTGCACCATCAGGCCCAGCTTTATTTTTGAGCCTTGGTCTTGCTGCCATTTCATTGCACTGGCCTTAAGCTATGATTTTTTTCAATATCCACCTTCTGAGAAGAGTAAATGGATATTAACTATTTGATAACAGTCCTCTGGCTAAGCAAAAAGTCAAAAATTCCTTCTCACTATACCACAATTTCCTCTTCTATCAATGAAATGGGTTTATACTTATTGGAAATTAAATTACAATTAACTTATTGCGGAAAGAGGGGCAAGTTCTTACCAATGCCTGTTGTAGTTCAATTCATTTAATCCACAGTAGGTCACAATCAAAGTTGTCTTGATGAGGGCAGAAGAAAAACAAAGGTCAAACACCCCTCAAACAGATGCAGACAGGGGAACGATCTTAGAGTATCATAAAATAAGTCTGTCTTAGGAAATGGGGGAACTCCCTTCCATAAGCGCTCTCTGCTAATATGGATCCTTTCCTCAACAGATGCTTTCTTGCAGGTATTTGTGTGACATCATAGGTCAACATCATCAATGCTCTTTCTCCTAGATTGACACTAGGAGTCTCTCTTTCTTCTCTGAATACTGATATGATCTTATAATGAGTGTACTTCATTGTAATTTTTGTTGGTTTTTGTTTGTTTGTGACAAATCTGAGACTTGAACTTGGGGCCTGGGCACTCTTCCTGAGCTTCTTTGCTCAAGGCTAGAGCTCTGCCCTTGGAACCACAACTCCAGTTCTGATTTCTATTGTTTTTGGAAGTTCATTGGAGATAAGAGTCTCATGCATTTTCTGGCCTGGGCTGGCATCAAACCATGATCCTCAGATCTTTGCCTCCTGAATAGCTAGGATTATATCTGTGAGTCACTGGTGCCTGGCAGTTCTTTGTAATTTGTAAAGATTCTTCAGATTGCTGTGTTCTTCTAGAGCTGTTACATCTCTGGGGTCCTGATTATATATGTATCCCAGCCTAGTACTCCAGAACTCCCTGTGAGTCACTTTTCCTATATTCAACTTTACCCACAGGATCCAGTACAGTGAACCTGAATTCTGCCTGTCCTCTCAGTCTTATTTACCTGAATAAAATCTCAACCACTTAAGCCTGGAGTTTGCATTATTTCCCCCTCATACTCTCAACTCTCATTATCAAGAGTTCATTCCAAGAACATGAGATGGAATCTAATTCTTTGTTTTTTTTATTTGTTTGTTTTTTTGTTTGGTCAGTCGTGGGGCTTGAACTCTGGGCTTGGGCGCTGTCTCTGCACTCTTCAGCTCAAGGCAAGCGCTCTACCCCCTTGAGCCACAGCACTACTTCCAGTTTTCTAGTGGTTTATTGGAGATGAGAGTCTCACGGACTTTCCTGCCTGGGCTGGCTTTGAACTGCGATCCTCAGATCTCAGCCTCCTGAGTAAGCTAGGATTACAGGCGTGAGCCACCGGCGCCCGCCTTCTAATTCTTTGATGGCAGAGGATGCTCAAACGATGTTTCCTCAAATTCTCATATAAAGCTTGGCATCCTCAATCAGAAACCCATAAATTTAAGGCCAAGTTCTCCTAGTGCTGACAGTCAATTGCTAACAGCAATACCATGTGCTGTACTGGAGGAACTTGCCAAGTGTTGTGTATGCATGATCTCACAGCAATACTTTAGAGAAAATAGAGTACTTCAGTTTTACAGACTAGTGAATTGAAACTTGGGTGGGGGGATTAAAAACTTTCTAAGTTTATATAGTTATTAAGTGGAACCTCTGAATTCAAGTAGTTACATTTTGATATCTCTGATCTTAACTAGTCAGCTAGAGAAATCTATCACTTGCATTTTGTAAAAGTAGAAAATTGCAATGGGCAGCCTAAAGTTTCTAATCACACCTGCTATGTTGAGTCCCTGTGTGCCATTCCCATATTCAGTGGGCACATGGAATTCTATGCTCAGGCTTCGCCCAGTCATCACACCCCACTGCAGTGAACTGGACCATGCCCTAGCTGGACCACAGTTCTCTGCACTCCTATTCAAAGCCCTAGGTAGTTTTTGAGAGGAAAGCCATCATGGATCATCCTTCCCTCATTTTATAGATGATACAAATGATGGAGACAATGAATGCATAGCCAAAAATACGACAATACTTTATGCTCCTAAACTATCTATGGAATGGATAACATCATTTTCCTCCATCCCACTCTCTAAATAAGGATGGCTGAGATATGGATAACTAGTCTGGATTTAATATAACCAGCTGGTGACAACACTATGAATAGATTTAATTTTACTAACTCAGACATGAAAGCATT
This sequence comes from Dipodomys ordii, assembly GCF_000151885.1. Classification (NCBI taxonomy): domain Eukaryota; kingdom Metazoa; phylum Chordata; class Mammalia; order Rodentia; family Heteromyidae; genus Dipodomys; species Dipodomys ordii. The sequence continues at coordinate 4,935,938 of NW_012267301.1, forward strand.
ATATACTAAATTCTCCCTCAAATGCATCTGAGGTAGGTAAGGAATATGGAAAAACATGTAAAGGTCCATCCATCCCTTTGTTGAAGAGTTCTGTGTGGTGGCTTGGGGCCAAGAAGTCACCAGCCCCTTCACCATTACTCACTAGTTCTTTGTCCATGTTAACCCATATGACAGAACAATAACCTACTCAGTGTAGGACAGTCATGTTCAACGATTCAGAGACTGTGACCCAGTAGATTTGAATGGCATTATGTAACTGGAGGAAGGTGCGGAGTCAGGAATGAAGTAACAATGAGGTGAGTAAGGTCCCTAGGTGGGAGGCTCAGAACAAGAACCAGAAAGATTCTGTGAAGGGAATTGAAAGTTGATTGTGGTCAACTAGATCTTCCTCCATGGCTAGCCTAGGTTTTAAACTAGTTTGGGCAGAATCCTGTCAACATTTGATTATGTCTCCAAGAAGCCAAAGCAATACACACCATTGAATATAACTTAATGAACATGACTATCTCTCTATCATGATCTTGTAATATTCCTGGGGGAAAAAATCATAAGAGAAAAGAAACTCCCAGAGACAACTCATCTGTATACTTGCTTGGCCAGAGTGATATACAAAATGTCACTAAGTTCCTCAGAATGGTATAATGTATATAAGTATGTATATGTGTGTGTGTGTGTGCATGCATGTGTGTGTGCATGTACATATGTACATTTACAAATGCTTTTCCCTTACCCTCTGTACCAAATCTGACTCAACTATACCCTGTAATGTAAGTGAATTCTATAGAATGTATATCATACCTCGTCTAATTTTACTTCCCCTGAATTATGTCATTCTTTTTTTTATTGTGAGAATACCCTACAGAGGGGTTACAATTACATGGGCAAGATAACGAGTACATTTCTTATCAAGCATTGTTGCCTCCTCTTTGTTTCCCCTTCCCATCCCTTCCCATGCTCCCCCCACTTCCCCCAACCCGATCATCCCCCCCTCCACCAAAGTTGTAAAGTTCGTTTTTCGACATAACGTCTTGTACGTCTCATTGTTGCAATGGGTCCACCTGTATCCCTATTTAAACGATTTGTTTTTGACCTTCCCCTCCACAAATTATACCAATATCAAATACAGTATTTTATGTATCTCCCAAGTTTTATAAACTATACGGAGGGAGTTGAAAGATGGCACTCTCCCAGGCCTATGGTGTTTAAGGTTCAGTTTAGTATTTTCAGTTTTCTGTTTTGTAATTTAAATTTCACGTGATTTTTTAAAAGAATATTTATGTTTATATTTTCTGGTAGTACTAAGATGTGTGTGTGTGTGTGTGTGTGTTTGTGTGTGTGTGTGTGTGTGTGTGTGTGTGCGTGTGTACGTGTGTTGGTCCTGGGGCTTGAACTCAGGACCTAGGCACTGTTCCTGAGCTAGTTTTTTTTTTCCTCAAGACTAACACTCTACCACTTGAGTTACAGCTTCAATTCTGTTTTTGTTGCTGGTTAATTAGATATAAGAGTCTCATGAACTTTCTTGTCTGGCATAGCTTGAAACCATGATGCTCTGATCTCAGCCTCTTGAGTAGCTAGGATTACAAGTGTGAGCCACTGACACACACATAGTACTAGAATTTGAACTTGAGAACTTATACTTACTTGACAGATGCTCTATCCATAAGCCATATGATTTTGCATTGTTGTATACGAGATAGGGGTTTTGCTCAAGCTATTCTCTGGATTCCAATCCCCCTATTTCATTACTTCTTGCATAGCTAGGATGAAAGGTGCATGCCACCATGCCCAACTGTTTCCATTGAGCTAAAGTATTAAATAGCTTATTTTTCTGGCTGGCCTGAAACTAAGATTCTCCTAATCTCAGCCTGCTGTGTAGCTAGGATGACAGGCAGGCAGCCACCACTTTTCCCAGCAGTTAGTTGACAAGCAGGTTGTGATTTTTTTTTTTTTGGCCTGGACTGGTTTCTAACTGTGATACTCTCACTCTCAGCCTCTTATAGCTAGAATGGCAGGTCTGAGCTACCACACATGGTTAGTTTTATATTTGTTTTTCCTTATCTTTCCCTCATCTACCAGGATTTTCAGTAGAAAACAGATCTTTTCTGTACCAAGCTTATAAAAAAAAGTGAACCATGATCCAAGAATATGACCATTCATCGAGGCTTTTATTTTTAGATGAGGCAGAGATAATGAACCATAACCCACAGGTGTATGCAATATATAGCATAAATTAGGGGTTTAAGATATGAGGAAGTGTCATAATTGTGAAGTACTGTTATCATTGAAAGTAAATGGAAAATATGGCAAACATAGAAGAGGAGAAAGTCTTCAAGCCATAATGAAAGGCTGTGACACCAATATGGGGAGTGGAAGCATAGTGTATAAATACAGCCTTAATCCACCCCAAGTCCAGTACATCTTTTTATTTACAAATCCCTCTTGATTGCCACATCTCATTTCATCTTCACACCATGGGGAGGGAAAGTCAAGGAGGGAATTATCTTATTTTACTAACAGGGGACTGCAGTTTAGTGAGCATAAGTATTTTTTCTGAGCCTGTCTCTGTAAGAACTGGAGGCCTACTAGTTAATCATTTTTTTCTGAAGTATGAATTTTATCTCGCAAGACTGAATATAAAGCATTTCCTTCCTTTTGTCTGTTCTCAGAACACCCTCCTTAAAAATTATGAAACATAAGCTGGATGACAGTGGCTCGCACCTGTAATCCTAAGTCCTCATGAGGCTGAGATCTGAGGACTAAGATCTGCAGCCCAATGGGCAGACAAATTCACAAGACTCTTATCTCCAATTAACCAGCAGAAAGCTAGAAGTGGAGGGGTGGCTCAAGTGGTATAGTGTCAGCTTTGAATGAAAAACTAAGCAAGAAGATGAAGCCCTGAGTTCAAATCCCAGACGTAGTGCAATAAATAAGTAGATCTCAAAGTTTAAACTTGTGTCTACATTTATGGGATCTACCAAGAATTCTTAATGCCCATCTAGGTTTTAGAGCAGCTTGCCAAACCTCAGAAATACTTCTTCATCACAGGAACCAAAGCCCTTCAACAAGAACCACTAGGCGAAGATCATTTTTTAAAATAGCTTATTTAATATGAGCTTGTTTCTATTTTAAAATCTTGATATCCAAGAAGTTCATTATCTCACATAACAGGAAGCTCTGAGGTGGAGCAAGCCCTAAGACTGGGTGACTAAGTCCCAGATTTGCATCATCCTCAGGCAGGGTCCAGGTGGCTCCAATAATTCTAGGCGTTAAGCCATAGGGGGAAAAGACCATCTCATCTCCAGGCATCATTGCAACAGAGCAGAGCCTTTTCCAGAAGCCCATGCCAGAGAGCCCGTTGACCTACATTGACTGTATGTCATTTCTGAGCTGATCACTAGCAAGGGAAATAGGAGTTCCTTCTTATCAAGGGGCCTAACCTGGAGCCATAGGTAAGGTTAGCTTCAAGTGGGATGGGAAAGAATCAATAGAGAAAACAATACCCACATTCTAGGAGGAGGGTAGATTGTACTATGAGGAGGGAAAGAACAGCACTCACCAGAAGCCAACACACAAGCACAGCCATGCCACATGAAAGATTGCTTGGGAGGAAGTCTGACAGTAGATGACAGAATTTCCTTCATTGCAACACTATTCACAAGAGCCAGGAAATGGAATAATCTAGGTGTCCATCAACTGATGAGCGGATTAAGACAATGTGGTACATATACACAATGGAATGTCACTTGGTCATAAAAATGATGAAATGCTGTCATTTGTGACAACACTGATGAAACTGAAGGTCAGTACAAGATATTAACTAGGATAGACATAGAAACACCAGCACCACAGAGTCTCACTCCTATGTGAAATTCAAATAAGTGGATCTCATAGAAATTAAGAGTCTGAGAGAGTAGGTGTGCGAAGAAGTATGGGAAAAAGTAGTTCAATAGATATTAACTTAGAAGATGAGGTAAATAATTTTTTAAAAATCGAAACCAATATCTGATATTTTAGGGTAATGATATAGTAAATATATTTTCATGGTTTATTAACTTGAATGACAGATAATTATTTGGGAGGATGTAAGATATAATAATAGTATTATATTATTGTTAGTAATTCATTCACTAAAGTCATTAAATGATTTAACAAGCATTCACTTGTTAGAATTCTAGCACTGGGTATGCAAGAAAATATATGTGTGTTGTGGAATTGAGAAGAGACAGACCTTATTTCCTCTAAAATAACAAGTGTCTTCCTATACTATACAAAATAGTATTTGAAGATAGCTCATTACACTGGGTCAAGGCAATGAATAGCCACATACACACACACATACACACACACACACACACACACACACACACACACACAAGGGGAGGGGAGGTGATCAAGAATCGATACAACAAATACTTTCAATACAAATGATACTTTTGTCTTAGCAATAGTAGATTGAAAAAACCTTTATACCCTATTATGTAAAAATAACATATACCCTGTAATGTAATACAACTTCAACTCTCTGTCATAAATGATTTCTTCCACTTAAGAAAATAGAGTTGTGTAAAGATGTAAGTTGAAAGAGTGCCTACTTTTCCCAAAGACAGTTCTAAGGAGACCCAGGAGACTTGACAGCTAACAAGATGAATTTGCTGAAGATATGATGGACAACTTTCTGTGAGGGATACTCTGTTTAAAAAGGATGCCTAAAACTTAGTTAAAATTAATAATAAAGAATGGAATCACCCATTTGAAGTACTTAAGCAGTACAAATAAAACCTTATTTAATTATCAGAAAGCTGCAAGAGAGTTGTTTGTTTGTTTGTTGTTGTTGTTATTACCAATAGCAGCAGCATTGCTATTTTTACAGATGAGGAAACTGAAACTAAGATGAGATAAAGAAATTTGCCCTAGGTGGGTAAGTAATGACAAGTGAAAGAAATGAACTCAGACTCTTTTAGCACCAAATCTAAACTTCTAATCACTGAGTAGGGCTTTCCAAAATGTCGTACACCATTTATCTACATCATAATCATTTAGGGTTGCTTGTTTAAAATTCAGTCTTTTAGCTCACACAGAGCCTCTGAATCAGTATCTCTAAGATGGATCAGAGTTATTTACTTCATTACATTTTTACCTAATTTGTATTAGCAAATGGCTGCCTTCTGACAGTCAAGACATGACTATGGATTGAAAGTTAAAGTTTTACTAAAAAGAGCATACAAACAAAGAATCAATCTTACAAAAAGTTTGAACACAGGCTTTTGGTGATGAATACACTTGCTTTTCTAATACAAATTCTGTTATTATTTGAGGTGGCATTGGCATTTTTTCAATAAGGTGATTTATCAAGAGAAATTGGTATGAAACATCGGTCCATGGCAGATATTGGTAGAAAGATTATGTTGGCTTCTTATTACAGAGCTTGGCACATGGGGGTTATTGAGTAATTGTGAACTGCTACTTTAGAATCAATAAGGACCAACCTCACCTTGCTAGAGGGAAGTTCACCCAGGTTCTTTTTAAAACCACAGATCATAAAACTTGGGGAATATTTTAAAAAAATCTCTACAGTTCATTCAATCCAATCTTTTCCTGATAACATACTCAAGGGCGCATTTTGGGAGAAAAATTTTAACCTCTAATTTATGACCTTCAATTTAAAAATTTATTGAATATCAAACTAAAATTTAGTGTACCCCATGATAATGATATAGATAATACTGTAAACAGAATATGAAGTACTCCAAACATGTTACAATAGCCACCCTAGATATTTTCTCATTGCAATACCCAAACACCATTTTAATTCTTCACTACTTACAAATTATAGGAGTCATTAGCACATTAAAAACCATCAAGGAAATATGTAGATGATAAATTTGCAATATGTATATCATAGCATTTTAGTATAATTTCTTTTCTGCAATCCAACACATATTTTGTTTTGTTTTATTTTTATTTTTTTATTGTGACGTTGATGTACAGAGGGGCTTCAGTTATATAAGTAAGGTAGTATGTTTCTTGTCAACCTTGTTACCCCTTCCCTCAATTTTTTATGTTCTGCAGTTATGAGCATTCTAAGAAGGAAACCAAAGATGGAGGGAAATACCCTACAGTGTCCACTGCACTCTATGGAATGTGTACAGACCCCTGTTCTGTAGCTTTTTTACACTATAGCTCCAGAGACAATCACTCCATGATTGTCGACGGGGGTTTCAAAACCATTAGCAACCATCCCACTTGATGGTTACAGACACAGAAATTACTGTGTTAAACTGCACAGCAATAAAGGGTAAACTAATTATGGCATGTTTGTCTTGGAAAATACATCTATGTTAGAAGCCATGATAAATAATAACAGAGGCAAAAGATTTTCTAAGATTCAAGACACTTAAACAAATGTACTCAGATTTTCTTCAGTTATATAGTGTTCTCTGACTACAAAATACATATTTATTTTGTTCTTAGCCTTTTATATTGATTGGAATTATTGTTTAAAAAATCAAATCTAAATTTAAATAAATTTAGATTTTAAAAAGTTTATTATTAGAATGGTAATATGCAGATGGGTTGGAGTTACATAAGTCAGGTAAAGAGTAAATTTTTTTGGGTGATGTCATCCTTCCCCTTGGTCTCTGCCCGTTTTTCCCTTCCCATTTTTTTTTTTGGGTCCTGTCATGGGCCTGAACTCTGGACCTGGGCGCTGTCCCTCAGCTCTTCAGCTCAAGGCTAGCGCTCTACCACTTGAGCCACAGCGTCTCTTCCAGCTTTTTTCTTTTTGCTTATGTGGTGTTGAGGAATCGAACCCAGGGCCTCAGGCATGCAAGGCAAGCGCTCTACCACTGAACCACCTTCCCAGCCCCTTTCCCATATTTTTATTTTTATTTTTTTTAAAATTTTTTTTAATTTATTTATATTTTTGATTGGTCATGGGCCTGAACTCTGGGCCTGGGCACTGTCCCTCAGCTCTTCAGCTCAAGGCTAGTGCTCTAGCACTTCAGCCACAGTGCTACTTCTGGCTTTGTTTGCTTATGTGGTGCTGAGGAATCGAACCCAGGGCCTCATGCATGCAAGGCAAGCACTCTACCACTGAGCCACCTTCCCAGCCCCCATATTTTTATTTTAATCAGAGATCAATATTACTGTGTTACTGTTCATGGTAATCCTCATCTTGTTAAACCAGCAAAAAGAAAAAAATAAAGCAACTTTCATTCTCTCTAATCAATCCATCCTTTGTGTATAAGACATAAAGGTAACTAAAGATGAATTTTCATTTGTTTTATTTCATTTATATGTATTTACATCTATGAACTATTTTGAGAAAGAATTTTGTGATAGATGCAATTTGTACAAGAGAGGGTACTAGGCCTTGAACTCGGGGCCTAGGCTCTTTTTTTTAGCTTTTTTCTCAAGACTATCAATCTACCATTTGAACCCCTGCTCTACTTTCAGCATTTTCATGATTAATGGGAATCAAAAAACTTGTTCCTGCACTTGCTGGCTTTGAAACACCATCCTCAGATCTTAGCCTCTTGAATAGCTAGGAGCCTGGCATTTTTAAGTAATTTTGATATGCAATTTAAGCAATAACTTCTTTTATTTTCTCAGAGTCCAAAGACAGTCTATGACATAAATAGGAAGATCAAGACAGTGGTTTAGAACCATACAGGTCCAAGAAAGTCTTCTCCAATTTAATGTCATCTGTAGTACACAGGACCAGAGAAAGAAGATTCTGGAAATGAAGAGATAGGGAAAGAAAAGGCTAAGACTAGGAAGAATAGAGGAAGAGTGAATAAATGATTTCACATTTAGCATTTCTTTGATTATCAAGGTATAACTAGTTTTCATTCCATGGTACTACTTTTCATTCTATAGCCTACCTTGTCAGCCAAAGAACTTGTGTAGAATCATTGAAATTTTAATATTTTATTTTCCTTTTTCTTTCTTTTTTTTAAATACTAATACTGGAGCTTGAACTCAGGGCCTGGTTACGGTCCTTAAACTCTTTTGCTCAAGGCTAGCATTCTATCACTGGAGCCACAACTTTACCTCTGGCTTTTTTTGACGGTTTATCGAATAAGAAGCTCATACACTTTCCTGTTCAGACTGGCTTCAAACTATGATCCCCAGATGTCAGTAAGCTGAGTAGCTAATATTATAAGTATGAACCACCAGCATTGGGCTAATATTTTCTTGATAAGAGAAGATCTCTCTCTCTCTCTCTCTCTCTCTCTCTCTCTCTCTCTTTCTCTCTCTCTCTCACACACACACCATTTAAGGGATATGTCCAAATTTCTACACCTACAAGGAACACAGCTAAGATTTTTAAGTTCAACAAAGGAAGTTGAAGCAGGGGATGGTACATCACATGCCAAATACTAGATACTCAGGAAGTAGAGATGGAAAGGGTCACAGCTGATAGCTAGTCCAGGCAAAAAGCTAATGAGACATTGAAAAATAAGCCATGCATGACAAAGCATGCCTGTGAGTTCAGCTCTACTGGAGTCACAGGTACAAATGATCATGATCTTGAGGCCACCTCTGGACACACAGGTGACATTATCTAAAAGATAACTAAAGGGGAAAAAAAAGAAGAAGAAGAGGGTCTGGAATGGTGGAGAACACACACAACAAGGCAGGGTCCCCAAGGGCAAAATCTAACCCTTGTACCACCAAAGGAAAACTGAGATCCACCTCTAGCTGTGTCTTCCCTCAACCCACTCCACTACATTTCCATTTGGTATGACCTTCCTGAAGGAAGTATTTATTTAACCTTGACACTTGGAGATAAGTCTAATCCTTTGAAGTCCGGTCTGGCTACTGTTTGCCACTGATATACTGGACACAGGGTCTTCTAAGCCTTTGAGAAACAATGGTTAACTCTGTGGGAATTTCACAAATTAGTTGATAAATGATTGGCAGCTTAAATTTGATCATGGTGAAAACATTTACACCATCCAAATTGGCAAAAATTACAAGTGAAGGCTTTGTTTTGAGTACAGATTTACTATCACACCACTGATCTATAGCACACATGGCTTAACCACATCCAGATCTTCTTTTTGAAGATGTTGAATTCCATTCTGTGCCCTGTAAGTCTTGCCATTTCTTTGCCTACAGACCTATTCTTTTCCGCTCACCTGGCTCTACTGCTAGTAACCTTCCAAGTTGCAGTTTCTTTCCTGCTTTTTTTTCTGGCCTCCATTGTCCTCTAACCAACCTCCCTGAACACCTGGACTCATGTCCCAGTTCTGCTTTTACATAGCAGAACTCACCACTCTTTTCCACTGCTACAGTCATACTCTCATTGCCCTACTTCTTTTAAGCTGCATATGTCATTGGACTGCAAGCCATGCGAATGCAGGAACTTTGTCTAGTTTTTTGTTCTTTTCACCATTCTTGGTGCTGAACCTCAGTGCTTCTCACCGTCATCAGCTATTTTATGCAAGAATAACAGTCTACCATTTCAGCCATACCTCTAGTTCCAGCTTTTTGCAGATTAATTGGAGGTAAGAATCTCTCACACTTGTCTGTCCAGGCTGGCTTCAAACTTCCTATATCTCAGACTCCTGAATAGCTAGGATTGCAGGTATGAGCTACCAGTGCTCTACTTGGCTTATTCTTTAGTGTAACCCCATTCACTCATGTATATGCCTGTTTGGGCAATAAGATGGAAGACTACAGTTAAGAAATCTCTAGGGGCCGGGCGCAGTGGCTCACGTCTGTAATCCTATCTACTCAGGAGGTTGAGATCTGAGGATCATGGTTCAAAGCCAGCCCGGGCAGGAAAGACCGTTAGACTTTTAACTCCAATGAAACAACTCAAAAACTGGAAGTAGTGCTGTGGCTCAAGCGGTAGAGTGTTCGCCTTGAGCTGAAGAGCTGAGGGACAGTGCCCAAGCCCAGAGTTCAAGCCCCACAACAGAAAAAAAAAAAAAAGGAATCTCTAGGGTACTGTATCTTCAAAAAAAATAAAGTGTAACTTTTTTTATTTAATGAGTGGAATATCAAGAACTGAGAAATCATTGTCAAGTCAGAAAGAATTTAAGGATGAGAGGAAGGGAAAAGGGGAGGAGGAGAGAGAGGGAGGAAAGGAGGAAGAAAGGAGAAGAGGAGAAGGAAGGGAGGAGAGAGTGAGGAAGGAGAGAGAGAGAGAGAGACAACAAAAGAAATGAAAGAACCAGGGTCCGGAGAGAGAAAATTGTCTGTTTCTGATTCAACATCAAAGTTAGAAACCACTTGTCCAGGGCCACCAGATCATGAAACATCCTGATTTGATCTTTGTACTTTAGCTGTGGAGCCCAGAACAGTCTTCTATACCAAGACCACTGTCAACCATCTCAATTGGCATTAAAATAGAAAATCTAGTTTGGTGCCAGTAGCTCATGCCTGTGATCCTCACTACTCAGGAGGCTGAGAGCTGAAGATCTGGGTTTGAAGCCAGCCCAGACAGGAACGTCTGTGAGACGCTTGCAGTTAAGCATTAAAAAACAAACCCTCTAGAATTGATACTGTGGCTCAGGCGGTAGAGCATTAGCCTTGAGCAAAAGAGATCAATGACTGCTTCCTGGCCCTGAGTTCAATCCCTCAGACAGGCAGGTGTGTGTACACGCACATGCAT
>NW_012267301.1:4955132-4956300 GCF_000151885.1 Dipodomys ordii
CTGGGCGCTGTCCCTCAGCTCTTCAGCTCAAGGCTAGTGCTCTACCACTTGAGCCACAGCGCCACTTCCGGCTTTTTTCTTTTTGCTTATGTGATGCTGAGGAATTGAACCCAGGGCCTCAGGCTGCATCAAGGCAAGCGCTCTACCACTGAGCCACCTTCCCAGCCCTGCTCAGTATTTTTATTTTCAATATTACTGACATGTATTGATTTTATTTAACTTTTCTAGTTTAATGCCAGAGGTTGATAAGAAGAATGCTTTAAATGAAATGAAATTTGAGCTAGGTGCTAAAGGCTCATGCTTGTAATCCTAGCTTCTCAGGAGATCTAAGAGTTGTGATTGGAAACCAGCATGGCCAGAAAAGTTTATAGAACTCTTATCTCGAATTAGCCAGTAAAAATCTGGAAGCTGAGCTGTTGCTCAAGTGGCAGAGTGCTAGCCATGAGCAAAAATAATAAAGAACAGTGCCCAGGCCCCTAGATCAAGACCCAGTAGTTCAAGACCATGTACTAGCACAAATAACAAACAAAAAGAACTTACATGCTTTCCTTTCATACATCTAATATGAAAGTCTAGGAATTAACTTTTAATTAGTAGTAGGAAATTCTTATGTTGTTGTTTGGTTTGTTATATTAAGAAATAATTGATATATAAAATATTATACATGCTGAATATATGGGTATTTTGAGTTTGAACATTGGAATATACTCATGATAACATCACAATGAAGACATATTTATAAAATTTAAAATATCTTGTATTTTTTTTGTAGGAGTGTATATCTGTGTGTGCATATGTATTTTACAGAATGCACTCGTAATTTGAGATAAATCCCATTAAGGTATGTAAATTGCACAATAGTTCAGTATGGGCTTATGATGTAGACAAAGTCTTTTAAATTTACTTGTTTTGGATAATTAAAACATTATACACATTGAACAACAATTCTCCGTTTCCCCAGCCACTTTCTTTTTTTTTTATTTTAAAAAAATTTTTTTAATTGTGAAAATGCCATACAGAGGGGTTACAATTATGTGAGCAAGATAATGAGTACATTTCTTTTTTTTTAATTTTATTTTATTTTATTTGTGAACATACTGTACAGAGGGGTTACAATTGCATGGGCAGGATAATGCGTACATTTCTTACCAAGCATTGCAGCCTCCTC
>NW_012267301.1:4956550-4966653 GCF_000151885.1 Dipodomys ordii
CACACACACACACACACAGAATAGAACCAACTCAGAGGTAGTCATGAGACACAATAACTAATATCTTCCTCCCGCATTTTGTGCCCTATACTTGACATCAGATTTGAGGCTGAGGGAAGTGAAGAGAGAAGAAAAATGTCACAAAGCTATGTGAGGGGGAGAAGTTTTAAAAAGATATTTTTAAAACCCTCAGGAAGAAACTGATAATGGGGTTAATACAGATGTACAATGATAAAACCACAAGTAAATATAAATGCTGTCATTATGCTAATGAAATGAAAAGCATTCCTGATGGAGCTTGTTCAAGGCTGCCATACTTTCATACAGTCTGTTTGGGTAACAATGTATACTGACTTGAGTGTATTTAAAATTATATCACATGCCTTCTGAGTAAATAAAACTTCTTTATTGTAGTTAATTTAATCTCTTGAAATAACCTCAAATATAGAAAGAAAAGAGGTGTTCTTAACTCCATTTCTTCCACCCTCCTTTTTTTCTTTGAGCCTCTTCTTTCTTTTTTTAAATTTTTTTTTATATTTTATCTTATTTTATTTGTATTGTTGATGGTGGGGCTTGACCTCTGGGCCTGGGTGCTATTCCTGAGCTCTTCAGCTCAAGGCTAGTGCTCTACCACTTGAGCCACAGCGCCACTTCTGGCTTTTTCTGTTTATGTGATGCTGAGGAATCAAACCCAGGGCCTCATGCATGCAAGGCTAGCACTCTACCACTGAGCCACCTTCCCAGAGCATGAGCCTCTTCTTTCTAGTTCTTACTAATTCTTGGTTATAAATGTACTTTATTGTTATTATAGGTGATCTATAGAAGGATTGCAAAGTCAGGTAATGAGTGTATTTTCTTTCATACAGACTAGTTCTCACCAATTCTTACTGAGACTTTTCTCCCACGTATGGATTCCTTTCTATCTTTGACTGACTGACTCACCCTTTGCATTCTGTAGAGGCTTCTCACATCTCCATTTCCTTTTCTGGATACCCCTCCCTTTATTCTCTGCCACCCTCTTTTTTTTCCAGTCTCTCTTTTCACAGACTTCTCCTTACCTTTTTAACAGGTCCCATTTTCTGTCTCTGAATTGATTTTTTTTCTCTCAGTTGCAGCTCCTACTTTCTCAACTGTATTCAAGAGTCATTTCCCTTGTCTTAAACTCCATTTTCTTCCTCTGGTTCCTGGATTCCACTACGTGTCTTTCTAGCTTCAGTATCTGTATCACTTTCTTCTTTCATTCCTCTAACAGAATTTCCAGAAGGGCATGGGAAATAATTTCAGAGAATTTCTTTTTATTTCTTTCTGAAATGGATCTTTTACCTAAATAACCAAGGAACTTACTTAGTATAAAAGTAAACTTATTTAGTCTAAAAGCAAAAGGCAAAAAAAATCATATGGAGTCACTTATATGGTAATATAATGAAGCAAGTTGGTTTCTAGCTACAGTAATAAATTTTGCATTTCTTCCAACCTGTCAATCTCATCTTTAAATTAAATCCAAACAATTGTGGGCTGGGCAGGTAGCTAGCTGCAAGAGTGCCAGATTACCACACATGAAGTTATGAAGTCAGTCTCTAACACCACACACACACACACACACACACACACACACAGACCAAAACTTACTGTTCACCATTGATCAATGTGTTAGTAAAGTTGTAAAGCTCTAACTTAAACATAATTCTTAAGACATCTCATGAGGAGCTTTATTTTTAAATGGGCACAGTCTGATTCCTCTTTTTGCTTTTATTTTTGTGTTAGTAAATATCTGAGGTCCATAGATCTTAGAAAATTACAAATGTACTTTTAGAGGCCTTTGCATGGCTCTCATAATGCACATGTATGACTTATTCCTCATTTAGCTTAGAAATATTAAAAAAATATTCTTTTGTCTTTTTACAAAATGCAACATGAAAGTTCTAAGTTAAAGTATAAGAAAACATCACCACTAGAAACAGGTAGTCCATCTACCAGGGTAGTCTCCTCAGTGTGTGAAGTTTGATTAATTGCAGGTTTAAAAGGAAAGCTGTTTCCTTAAATGATGTCATTCCAATGGCTGAGCAAAATGCAAACACAAGTTTAGAACTAACAAACAGAACAACAGAAGCAACAAAATAATGAAGAGAAACCTCAATTACCATACCAGAAAAAGATGGAGACATCCCATAGGGAACTCACTCAATGTCAGCTACAGAAGAGCTGTGAGCAAACTGCCTTCAGATCTAAGGCTTAATTGGGATAGTTCAATTGTAATTAAGCCATGACCTTTTAAAAATAAATAGACCTAGGCTTATGTTATCACTCTGTAAATAATTGACTAAGCTCTAAGTTAATAATAATGCCCCAATTATTTGGCTATTAAATACATGAGACTTTTTTTTTTTGTCGGTTGCGGGGCCTGAACTCTGGGCCTGGGCGCTGTCCCTCAGCTCTTCAGCTCAAGTCTAGCGCTCTACCACTTGAGCCACAGCACCACTTCTGGTTTTTTTTGCTTATGTGGTGCTGAGGAATCCAACCCAGAGTCTCATGTATGCAAGGCAAGCACTCTACCATTGAGCCACCTTCCCAGCCCTAATACATGAGACTTTTAAGGTTATAATAATATCAGACAGTACTCATACTAAGTATGAAGAAAAGGAAAAGGGGTTTCCTGAAGTCATATACTTGGACAGAACAGTTCTTAAAAAGTTGAGGCCATCATTAAGATGATACTTACAGCAATCCTCGTTGACTCACTGAAGTAGTCAAAGTACAGCCATGGGTAAATTCTGCTCTGCAGTTTCTGAAATAATTATTTATTAGAATATAGCCAGTTGTTCATAGATGTATGGCTGCTCTTGCACTATGCCAACAAAGTTGCTTAATTATGATCCACAACATATTTACTACATTATGCCTTACCAAACAATGGTGGCCTCTGTGCTTAGACTCCTTCAGATTACAGCAGTGTATCTAGATCAGGGAGGGAAACAAAGTAAAGTTGTGATCATCTGTCCAGTGACCTGCAAGGAAAGATTGCTTAGTAAAATAAGACTTCCTTAGATCTTAATTGTTTTCCATTTAAAATCAGAGAAAACCAAACAAACCATCAAAAAGCTACCCAACTTCTTTGAAAGGTTAATCTTTATCCTGAAGAAAACTGTGTAATTCAAAGTCACAATGTTTATTCACCCCATCTTTCTCATTTCCACTGAAGCCACAAATCTCCACCCTATTTTGTTCTCCGCTAGCTACAGTGTGTCCAAATGCAAATTAAACACAGACCTAATCCAAGCTGTTTTGTTTTCTGCATCAGGATCAGAGAACATTGGTCCCAAACCAGTCCTCAGCCCTTATTTTATTTTATTTTTTATTGTCAAGGTGATATACACAGGGGTTACAGTTACATAAGGAAGGTAGTAAGTACATTTCTTGTCAAACTTGTTACCCCTTCCCTCATTTTTCTCCTACTTTCCCTTCCCCAATGCCCCCCCCAAGCTGTGCAGATCATTTCCAACATATTGTCTTACGAGTATCGCTGTTGCATTGGTTCCCCCTTGTCCTTTGTCTTGCCATTCTGTTGTTCCCCTTCCCTTCCCTAATTCAAATAAATGTATATACAATACCAGGGTACCAAAATAAAATACAGTGACAACAGGGGATTATACCATAGAGGGGAAAAAACATACAAAAGAAACAAAAAAATCATATAGTATATTAAAAACAACAACAAGAAGAAAGAAAAACCTCTTTTGTCCAAGTCTTAGAGTTCATTTCGCTTAGCATCATCTTATATGGTCATATGTATGTAGCCACTGAGCTAGTCTGCTCATCTGCTAGTATTATCCTAGATGTATAGTAATTATTTAAAATAAGGGAAACCATGGGAGCTGTGTTTCTTTGGGTCTGTCAGCCCCTTATTTTAAACAGACCAAAGAATGACTATCCAGGTAGTATTTAGGTCCTAGACAAGAAAGTGCTTTCAAAAATTAAAACTGCCCTCATAGATTACTTCCTGTGTCTCAACTGTTGAAACTTTCTATGAGGACAAACAGGCTCAGGAGTTTAGACTTTACAACTTTAAATAAGAATATGTTCTTTGCTAGTTAATTGTTAGTTAATTTGATAGTTTTGATAAACCTTCTTTGCTGGTAGTAAGCTAATGGCTGTTTACCAGCCAAGGATAAAATGGAAATGAGCAATGGTTCATTCAGATACCTTAGAACATCGAAGATCCAGGCTGCTGATCACACACAACTAGAATCTACATGCCTCTGACAACGTCAGTCAAGTGCCTTTTTTGTTAAGAGAAACCAAGTCTCAGGACTTGGCAAACGTGGGCCATTGCAAAGAGATAGAAAGGGTAGAAAAAGTGCTAGCCTTATACATCTTGGAGGAATTGTGAATTCGTGTCTGAGTCGAGTTTGTGCTTTGTATAAGGGCCATATTGTGTAGAAGATTGTACGCACTCACACCCACGCCGGGTGGCATTAAGCACTGTCATATTCTACAGGCAGATGGGCTGAGTCCCCCTGCTTTGACTCTGCAGATTACAGACTATCAACATATTTTTATGGCAGCTAAGTACAGATTTTATAGTGATGGTGTAATTGTTCATTGTCTCTATGAAAGATATTTGAAGGAACCTGTCTGGCGACTGGTGGAAAAGAACTGTCTGCCCTGGCTCTCTGGGCTTACTGGTCAATACCACAAGTTCTGATCTTTGTCATCAAATCCTTCTTCAGAACTACCTGGCAGTAAAGATTGTGACACTCTGGCCAGTGGAGACAGCAGGCCGGGGAGGCAGCAGGTCCTGGAGGTGGTAGGCCCGAGAGGTGGCCTCCCCTTGCAGTCATGGCAGACCTGTGAGCTGGGGAGCAGGAGCTGACAGCCAGGCTACCCATCTTCCTTGTCCAGGCTTTGCCCTCTACTCCTGAGGGCTACCTCCCTCCCCTTGACCCTTGCCCCTCTCTCTGCTTCTGCAGGTTTCAGCACTAAACTTGCACAATGTCATCGAAACCAAGAGTGGTGGATTTTGATGAATCATGGAACAAGTGCCTAACTACAACCAAAGCTATTGTCATGTTGGAGTATGTGAAAAGATCAACAGGGAACCACTGTTTCTCAGATATCTATGCTTTGTGTGTGGCCTATCCTGAACATCTTAGAGATAGACTTTACACCGAAACATAGATTTTATTTTGCAAAATCATGCTCAGCATTTGCATAAGAGTTTGGAATCAGATGAACAAGTACTTGTTATGCATCATAGGTATTGAGAAGAACATAGCAAGGGTGCAGCCTATATGGACTGCTTATATAGGTATTACAACACCAGATCTTCAATATGGCGATGGTGGAGTAGAAATGAATGAACCACTTCTGGAAATTGGAGTGCTAGCATTGGAAATGTGAAGGAAATTAATGCTTGAACCGCTTCAGACAATCCTTATCGGAACGAGGCTCAAAGAAACTAAAAATGACTGTGGCAGAAAAGACCCAATCAGAAAGTAATCCATGGGTTTATTAAGTCCTTTAGTCATGCTGAACAGTATTACAATTTTTCCCTTAAAGTTTTATCAGGAATTCTCCCTTTCTGATTGAAACAGAAGACTATTACAAACAAAAAGCTTCAAATACGTTACAAGAAGCAAATTGCTCACAGTATGTGGAAAAGGTTATAGGTAGATTAAATGGTAAATCTGAATTCATATGCTAAAGTGATCCATGAATGTCAACAGTGAATGGTAGCAGACCACTTATGGTTCTTACATGCAGCCTGTCATAATATCATTTGACAAGAGTAAAACAATAACTTGGCAAATACTCTGTGCTGTGTCCTCTGGCTTACCTTCCATGATTCAGGAGCTGCAAAACCATATCCATAATGAGGGTGTCAGGAAAATATGCCAATACTATTTGTGGAGTCAGTTTGGGAAGTACGTGGTAAATGTGTTCAGTTCATCAACACTGTTTGGAATGGTTACCAGCATTTTATGAGTGCAGTGGATAAAAAGTCCCTTATATCAGTTATAAGTTACAGATTGCCCAAGTCAGTTTGCTAAGCACTAAGACTGCTTGCTAAGTACTGTGACAATTTGCTTAAGATGTCAACAGAAGAGATGACTGAGAATGAAGTAGAAGACAGATTCACAAGTTTCATTACTATTTTCAAATATGTTGATAAAGATGTTTTCTATGCAAGAATGTTGTCAAAATGTTTTAATTCATGGGTTATCCATGTCTATGGATTCCAAAAAATCCATGAGCAGTAAAATAAAGCAAGCCTGTGGTTATGAGTTTACCAGCAAGCTACATTGGATGTATACAGATATGATTGCCAGTGCCAATCTCAACAGTAGGTTCACAATTTTATCAAAAACCAAGACACAAGAATAAGTTTGGAGATATGTTCTACAGACTGGCACTTGGCCTCTTACTCATGTTCCTTCATCTACGTTTGCAATTTTCTAGGAATTAGAAAAAAGTATACAGATGTTTGAATTATTTCATAGCCAGCATTTCAGTGGAAGGAAACTTATCAGGTTACATTATCTCTGTATAGCTGAAGTGAAAATGAACTCTTTGGGCAAACTATATGTTGCCATGGTTACAACATACTAAATGGAAATTCTTGCTTTTAACAAGTGACACTGTCAGCTACAAAGAGCTTCGATACAGCACATGGACAAATGAAAAGGAGCTGATCAAAATGGTCAAATCATTAAGGGATGTGAAATGATTAGCCATGACTCCGAAAAGGAAGACATGGGTGCAGAATCTCCGTTTTCATTAAAAACAACCTGCAATAGCAAGAGAACAAAATTTAAAATTACTGCATCAATGCAGAAAGATATACCAGAGGTACTGGAACAGACTAGAACTGCTGTAGATGAGGACTGGAAAATATATCACCAAGCTGCTATAGTGTGAATAATGAACTCATAGAAAGTGTTTTGGTACAATGCCCTTATTCTAGAGGTGAATTGGCCAGTCAAAAGCTAGGTTTAATCCCAGTACCAGCATGATCAAGAAATGTATTAATGTTCTGATAAACAGCACATTGAGCACAGTCAAGTGTCCACAGATGAATACAACTACTTTGAGTGATGCCACCCACCCACACACACATTTGAGCTTGTTTCCATCACCATTCAGGGTGTGTCTGAGGGGAAGATTACGCCTGTGCTTCCATAGTTTGGTCAACTGGCAGCCCCTGTGTTTTCTGCTGTTTACATCACCAATGCATGAGCTTCAAAGGAAATGCCTAGAGGTATTTCCAGCTCATTCTTAAAACTTTATTAAAGAATGAGTGAAGTATTAATGAATGTAGAAATTCAGTTGGGTACCATGCTTTTTCTCCTCTTCACAATTGCAGTTGATGTGTTGTTTTGTTTTTAAATGTATCTTAAAAGACATAAAATAAAAACCTTAAATATTGTAATAGGACAGATAATTGTACATTAAAATGACAAACAGGTCCCATGGTTTCCCTTATTTGCAATAACAAGTATATGTCTGAGACAAGCAGAAATGGTCAGATAAGTTGATGTTAGGCGAAACGAACCCCAAGATAAGGACTCAAATGTTTTTTCTTTCTTGCTATTGTTTCTAACATATTTATAAGATGATTTCTTTGTTGCTTTGTATGTTCTTCCCCCATGGTATAACCCTTGTTTTCACTGTATTTGATGTTGGTATAATTTGTCGAGGGGAGGGGAAAAATGAATTGCTTAAATAGGGATACAGGTGAACCCATTGCAACAATGAGATGTACAAGACGTTATGTCGGAAAATGAACTTTACAACTTTGGCGGTGGGGGGGGATGGGGGATGGGATGGGAGGGCGGGGATGGTAAGGGGAAACAAAGGAGGAGGCAACAATGCTTGATAAAAAATGTACTCATTACCTTGCTCATTAATTTAACCCCCCTATATGGTATTTTCACAATAAAAATTTATTAATTAAAAGAATAAAAAAATAAAATGACAAACATAATATTATTGCTGTCAAATAAAAAAGAATTGAAATATAATTGATACATCTTTTTAAGTAATTAAATTTAGCTTGAAAATTTTGTTTCTCCATTCATACAACATTTTAAAATAAACAATTTTTTAAATAGCCTCTAAGCAGTACTTGGTAAGTGTCCTAAGACCTTTAAGATTACATTTACAGACAATTTTTTTCCAACTATTTCACCTGTCTATTTAGTGAACAACTATTTTTTGATTAATAGCAAATTTTTATAAATTTGGTAAGAATGACAGACTTAAAATTCTCTTAGACATTAAGCCTGATAAACTAACATCTCAACCTAAAAGTATCTAAAATTAACCATTTCAAATTTACTTACAAAGTTATTTCAATTGACTAAATTTCTTTACTTGTCATAAAAACACCAAATATTAATAGGGACCATCCAATGTAGTAATAATTGACTCACCATATGTATTTAAGTGCACAATTTCATGAATTTGGACATGTATTTGTATAGATACACAAAGGTACCACCATCACTTTGATCAACTCAATAAACGTATTCATCACCAAAATTTTCTTCTGAATGTCACATTCATTGAAAACAAAAGAGGAAAGCTGAAAAACATCAAGTGATGTAAACAGGTATATGACCACACATGCAAATAAGCACGTGGAAAGATGCACACCAACCCTTATAACCGGGAAATATAAATTACAGGTCACATGCCTGCTAGAATTAGTATGATCAAAATGGTTAACCATACTGAGTGTGGGAGAGATGTAGAGGCACTAGATTGCTCATATAAAAATAGATGATAACTACTTCAGCATTGCAGTTTATTTGTATAGCTACATAGTTTAACACAAATGTGTTACTCAGTCTAGTCTTTCCACTCTTAGGTTGTTATTTATCCAAGGGAAATAAAAACCTATTCACATCAATATTTGTGCTAGACTGTTTCTAGGATTTTATATTTAGGCAATCACTGGTATAATTCAAATGTCTGACAAGTAAATGCATAAACACATTGTGATTTATCCGTACAATGCTGTGTTTCATGTCCTCAGTCATTATTTGCTCCAGATTCCATCCCAAATGCACAATGCTTCATATAAGAAATGTTTCCATTTTTAAAAATACTTTATTCTTTATAAAAGTGAATCGAGGAGAGAAGAAAAGTAGTCACAAGCTGAAAATAGGTTCTAACTCCCTAAAATGGAAAGACAAATTGTGATTGTACCACTGCACAATAGCTGGAGCCAATGTGGTAGGGCAGTGGGAACCCTCATTCAATCTCAGTCTGGCTGATAGAAATGCAAAAGGCTGTAGTTCCTTTGGAAAACACTTTAGCAGTATCGTTATTATAAAGTCAAACATACTCTTATTTCACAGAAATCATGTTCCTTGGTATTTACTGAAAAGAGTTGAGAAGGAATGCCTGTACAAAAATCTGTACACAAATGTTTATAATAATTTCATTTATTTATAATTGCCAAAAATTGAGAGCAATCGAGATTTCCTTCAATGAGTGGATTTTTTAAATCTTGCCATATGTGTGTGTGTGTGTGTGTGTGTGTGTGTGTGTGTGTATTAGTTGACAAAAATGCAGCTATCAATCCATGAAAGTATGAAGGAATCCATGGAGATGATGTTCATAATGGTAGTTGCTAATGAAATAAATCAATCTGATCCCAAGTATATGGTGTTCTGGAAAGGGTAACTATGGAGGCAGTAAAAGGATTGCCTCCAAGAGCTAAAGTGTGGGAAGTGTGAGGTCGATGTTGGTGGATGCTTCCGGATAGTGAAACTGTGATGTGTAATCATAGCATGAGGAATGGGTGACTTCATGCATTTTGTCAAAACCTTAGAATGAAAAAGACAATGAGTGAGCCTAAACTATAGCCTTTAGTTAGTAATTGTGAGTCTACATTGGTTCATATGTTTTAACAAATGTACCACACCAAGGTAAAATGGTAATAATAAGAGGAACTGGAATATCTGGGAACTCTAACCTTCTGCTCAGTATTTTTTTTTTGAGGGGGGGTCCAGTCGTGGGGCCTGAACTCTGGGCCTGGGCGCTGTCCCTCAGCTCTTCAGCTCAAGGCTAGTGCTCTACCACTTGAGCCACAGCGCCAC
>NW_012267301.1:4968513-4989401 GCF_000151885.1 Dipodomys ordii
GTTATTAGAGTTCTTGATTTTTGCCGTTCTATCTGGGGTGAGGTGATATCTCAATGTTGTTTTGATTTGCATTTCTTTTATGGCTAGGGAGGTTGAACATTTCTTCATGTGTCTATTGGCCATCCTTCTTTCTTCTTCAGAGAAGTTTCTCTTTAAGTCTTTCGCCCACTTATTTATTCCCCAGCCACTTTCTATCAACATTCTACTCTCTGTTTCTCTAGGTCTCATTACTCCGCACTTTTCTAAGGTTCATGTTGGAAAAAATAAAGAGTTGTTGCTACAAGAACTGTATAACCTAGCTATTATTCTCAAACTATATTATGTATTTCACCAGGGTTCTCTGGCAACATGACAAGGGATTCAACTTTCTAAATACAATGTTAGTTTTAATAAAATATTTTAAAAAATCTATATGTAGAAATGAATATATGTTACAGATTATAAACAAACTTGCCCAGTTTTCTAATTCAAAATCAAATCAAGTTTAGTAAGCAGTGGGGCAAGTGTAGCTATAGTCTCACTTTCCAGGGGTGGACTTGGCTTTCTCCTTTGGCCGAGAAACTCTTACTTTTTTACTTTAAGATACAGTAGAGGGTCTGTGTTCAGAAATTTGTATGAATGAAGAAAAGCTGGCAATGGAAGGAATTACAACAGCATGCCTGGATGTGAGAAGTGAAGTAAGGAGTGACATGGTTTAGAAAATGAGATTATAGGGCTGGGAAGGTGGCTCATAGGTAGAGTGCTTGCCTTGCATGTATGAGACCCTGGGTTTAATTCCTTAGCACCACATAAGCATAAAAAGCTGAAAGTGGCACTGTGGCTCAAGTGGTGGAGCGCTAGCCTTGAGCTGAAGAGCTCAGAGTTCAGGTCCCACAAATGGCAAAAAAAAAGGAAAAAATGAGATTATAAAGTTTGAGGGTTAAAGAAGAGATGCCCTAGCCTACATTTAATTGATATAATTGCTTCTCCACTTCTCTTTGTTATCTCCATATTCTTACAAGATTCATCTTCCTAGTTATGAAGAGGGTCTATAAAATAGACAATAGTAATCCTTATTTATCTATCACTGAAGCTATTCACCTAGCATTATGACTACAGGGTGACCTTATGGTTTTTATTTATTTATTGCTATGTCTTGTTTTCTTGTTCAAAAATTCTCATTCATGAACTTGAATATCAAGGGCATTCAGTATTCATGATGACAGAGGAAGAATCATGCTGCATTCTCTTATCATGTCATCTTCTTTCCCTTTGTACTTGAATTCAATAAATTCTTTTTACTGGAAGTGGCACTGTGGCTCAAGCGGTAGTGCTCACCTTGAGCTGAAGAGCTGAGGGACAGTGCCCAAGCCCAGAGTTCAGGCCCCACGACTGACCAAAAAAAAAATTCTTTTTATAATTTTAATTTTATTTTTTCAAAACTTCAAAAGGCTCTATAAAGGGAGCTACAATTTAATATGCCTATCTACATTCTACGTGTCTAGTGTTTCTAGAGCTGAGCTGCCCTTCCACCATTCTCTGCTATACTGTCTGATAACCACATTCTATTAACTCAAATTTAGAATCATTTTTTTAACTCGACATGTGCTTTTCATTGCAATCAACACTTTAATTCACAATGTATTCATAACCAAAAATAAGGCCAATTCAGTTATCTCCTACTGATATCTGGGGCTCTGTCTGAGTGCCTGTTCCTCAGCATACCTGATCAACAGGTTACCTCTTTGACATGCAAATGCTATCATTTCGCTCTTCTCTGAGTAAGAGAGCACCAATGAGGCCTTTAAGAGAAAGTTTATAATCATTACCTTTGCACAAATGTTCTTTCAAAGCTAGCCCAGCAGACTTTGCCAGTCTCACTATAAACAACCACCTACCATCTCCCACACTAGACTTCTTTATCTCCTTAAACAGGGCAAGTTCTTACATGCCTCTTTGCCTTTGTCTTTGCTATTGTCTTCAGCATGCTTTCTTCCCCTTGGTATACATAGCAAATTCTCACTGAATTACTCAAATGCATCTTTCTGATGACGTTTTAGACTTTGTGAAGCAGAGATTCTCTTCTACCAAGCCCATGAAATGGCACATTTCTTCTAATGAGGCCTAGTTATCATGTGAGACTTTTCAGGGATTTTTCTCTACCAAAATTAGCTTCTCGGCGTCTTTATCTTGTTCTCTTCAACCTGAGCAATCCAATATCCATGAAACCTGATGAAAATGACATAATGAAAAATATAAAATATAGATGGATATGTGGATATATTTGTACATGGAGCTATGTCCACATATTCCCCAGAGATATAACAAATGTCTCCCCCAAGGCTAAAAAACAATGGATAAAAGGTTAACATCCAACAAATGTCTATGGAATGAGTAGAGTTCCTGGAATGAATTCATCCAAAAGATCTTCATTTGCTATACTAGGAAGAAGGTAGTACTTTCTACAGGTAATGGATTAGAACTTGCAGTGGTTACGAAGTTTGAAAAGAAGAGATTTGATTTCATTCATTTTCCTCAGAACACTGTTGTGGTTTGCATAGCCTTCCCAACACTCTATTGGGAAGTTGTCATAGTAAAAATATTAAGTGGTGCCTTTAAGAGATAATTATTAGGTCATGAGAGCTTTGCCCTCACAAGTGGATTAATACCATGAATTAGCAGTGAAAGTGGGTTGGTTATCATGAGAGTATTTCTTTTTTTAAATTGTTATTATAAAGGAGATGTACAGAGGGGTTATAGTTACGTAAGTCAGGTAATGAGTACATTTCTTTTTGGACAATGACATTCCTCCCTCACTCCCAGTTTTTCCTTCCTGACCCCACCCACAAGTTGAATAGTTCATTTTCAACATAGTGTCTACTGAGTAAAACTTCTGCATTTGTTTGCCCGTTGAGAGTAGTTTTGTTTTGTTATGTTTTTTGATAGTTGTTTGTGTTTTGGTTTTGGTTTTGTTGGTGGTGGTGGTTTTTGTGGTTGTTTTTTTTTCTGTACTGGGCCTTGAACTTAGGTCTTTCTGCACTCACTCACCTGTTTCCTCTCATGGCTGGAACTTGACTACGTGAGCCACTCCTCCAGTACAGCTTTTTTGCTGATTACTTAGCGATAGAGTTTCTTAGATTATTATTTTTTTTTTGGCCTGGGCTAGTTTTGGACCATGATCTTCAGACCTCACCCTCCCGAGTAGCTAGGATTACAGTTGTGAGCCACCTGTTCAGTGGAGAGTGGTTTTCTTTTAAGCTCAGATCCTTTGTCCCACATGTCTGTCTGTCTTGTGCTTGATTACCTTTCTGCTACACTGTAAGGAAACATAAAGGCCAGGTGAGATGCTGGCACCATGCTCAAACTGTGAACCAAATAAGCTTTCAGTCTTCATATGTCACCCATTCTGTAACATTCTGTTATGGCAATTAAAAATGGACTAAGATAGACAGTTTGATAGATTTGCAGAACTTGGTGTAGAGCATGAGTGAGTCTGGAGGCCCTGTTGAAATGTACCTCCCAGCTCATCATTTTAGCCGAGTAACTATGGAAACAGGGTGGATGGGAAATGATAGAAACAAAGGTTTTTTCAGAATGCAAATTTATAGGATCTAATGACTGACTGGATGTAAAGATGGGACTGGTAGAAGATAGAAAAGACTATGAGATATGCTGTGTTCTGATATGTGCGATGAATAGATGAACACCAGCTACAGTAGGAATATAAAACAAAGGGCACATCTTAGGGACTATTTAAAATCTACTTTCTAGGGGTAGACCTAGTAATAAATATCAAAACATGACCCTATCACAGGGATGTGAATGGTGTCATGTGATGTGGGAATATTAATGAAACAGATTCTCCTCCGCCCCTGGAATGAATTCACTATACATGATACATGCAATTATCTACTGAGTATTAAGTGCTACTCTTACAGAACGAAGTATAATGGAAATAAAGGGGGCTATATAGATGAAACTACATGGTATAGGTTGAGTTAGAGCTTGGCTTTGAAGGATGAATTGACTTGTACATGAGATTTCATCTTATTCCACAAGCAAGCCTCACCTTTGCTACTAACCCTGTTTGTGATTATTGATATTAAATGGATGGATTTATTCTCTGAGTTACTCATAAGGATTTCTACCATGCAGCTACGTCACATAGTACAAAGTCAACAAATGGGCTTCATACAGAAGCAGATGCTGTCTGTGAAACTAGTGTCTGCTTCATGCAGAAAGATTAGAATTTCCTTTCATGTTTTCTAAACCATGTATTTCTACTTAGACTTTTGCACATTAGCTCTGCTCATTATCCACCCATTACTCTTCTGATGTTGTGTAATTTGTCTATTTTGGCTCAAATCATTCTTTCTTTTCTATGACAGCTTATCAATTGGTGGAGGATCACTCTCAAAAGAGTAAGTCCTACTAGCTAGTAACTAAATTGCTCAGACAAAATCATTCCAGTAGCTTCTTTTCTTAGAGGGGTTAGATTATTGGCACATAACATTTCTACATTGGCTTCATAATATGTAAACTAAATGCTAACAATTCTTCTATATTGTCAACTATTCAGACCAACTATATTGTCAACTATTTCAGCCATCACCAACAAAGTGTGAAACAAATTGATCTAACTTGCTTATTCCAAAGTAAGTTGAAAATAAGGAGGATAGTTACACTTAAAATATTGTAGCAATATTTATTCAATACTTAATACTTTTATAATTCACTTAAATACCATAACAAGCATTCATGTCTCACTTCTTGGAATGTTCATATAATACTAGGGAGTAACTAACAACACACTTTATAGAGAGTAGCATAAGAACTATAGAAGTAAAAGAGAAAGAGCTAGAGAAAGAAACCTAAAAATTATATCGAGTGAACATTTTATTGACTAGTGCCAAATTTATCAGGAAAGGTGACCAAAAAAATCACTTTGGAAAGTTATTTTGTATCTACCTCCTTTGGAAAAGTGGTTTTTGCTGATTCAGCATTAAGACACATATTTACTATTTACATATTCTGAATAAAGTTTTTTTTATTGTGAAAATACTGTACAGAGGGGTTACAATTACATGGGCAAGGTAATGAGTACATTTCCTATCAAGCATTGTAGCCTCCTCCTTTGTTTTCCCTTCCCATCCCTTCTTATCCTCCCCCCACCCCTCCACCCAATAAGTAGGAAAGATAGATATCATCTTGACGGTGTTTTAGGGCAAGTCTTCATGTAAAAGTGAATGATATCACTTGATGGGAGAAGGGAGTGCAGATAAGCATAGTGGCTAAGTTTTTTTTAATAGTGTGGGTCAGGATTTATTCCTCCATGCTACAGGCAAGAGAATAAAATCAGAGTGAAAAAGAAGAAACAAAAGTATAGTGAGAGTTTCCTGTCCCTAACATTTTATCAACTGTAAAAGCCCATTATTGTCTTGAGAAAGCCAGGTATACACAAGACAAAATACAAAGCAATATTTTGATAATAATTAGCCCAAGAATACAGAGCAAGACTTTAACAAGTAAGTTTGAAAATTTCTGGAAAATATGTTTAATAGAAGTGGCTATTTGAACTCAAGAAGTATTTTTTGTCATATTTCTCTTGTTTCATTTTTTATATTGCTTGAGATAAGGTCTAGATAACATTGTCCATCATGGCCTTAGATCCTCTTGCTTCATCCAACTAAGTAACTGACATTACAGGCATGTACAACCATGCCAAGACATTTTTTACGCTGTCTGAGTAACTTTATGGTTGTCATGGTTGGAAGATGATTCTTGTTGGCATCTAGGAGGTAGATATAAAAAACAATAGTAAACAATCTATAATGAAAAAATAGCTATCCCCTGCATACTAACAAATAATTATCTGGCTGAAATGTAGACAGTGTATGATTGCAAAATCTGCTTTAAAGATTAGTAGCAATTTAGTAGACATTGAAAAAAAGTTATTTCCCCTCAGATCCTGTATGATGGAATAACAAGAGTATTACTGTTCATGAGAGAATTAAATGAGATACTTGTTAAGCATTGATCATACAAGAACTGCTCAATTATTGTAGATGACATTAGTTATTTTCCAAGAAGACACTGAAGGGACAGGAACTGAAGTCTAAATAGTATTATCAGCAGATCTGAGTTTATTACCTCATGCCACTGAATTGAAAGTACATAACCTCAGCTCGGCCGTACCAGAACCCCATCACATGTGGAGCTCTGGCTGCCCTCTTATCTGAGTAACTCATCAATAATTTCCTGACTCAGTCTGAATAAAGCAGAGCTCATATGCCTTCTGGCTCTTCTACCTTGTTCTAAATAGCAAAGACCTTATGTGAAAAAGACAATAGCTGTGATCTAGTAACACAATCTTCAATGAGCCCCATTTACCACTAGCCCAATTCTGCCTAACATTTGCAGTTCTATTTCTCTTCTTGGCCTCATCCTTACTGCAAGTAAGGACAATGCCTAGTATAATCTTAAAACTCTTCTCAAGAAAAATATTCTATCACCTATAACCTTGCTGTCATTTTCCCCAGACTCCCACACACATCCCATATAATGTGAATAAGTAATGTCAATTCTTTCCTGGAAACAATGTTCACATTTGCTTGTTTCCCTCCAATTTCCTGTGATTATAAGGTGAAGTAGGCACTTCAGTATTTAGTCAAGTGGACTCCCTGCCCAGCTTTATCTACATACCACATGCCTCACCTTAATATAGTTCTTGTTTTTTGTCATTCATTAATTTATTATATTTTTGTACTGATACTGGGGCTTGAACTCAGGGTTTTGAACTCATGGCTTTTTTTTGCTGGACTGGCACTCTATCAAAATAAGATAAGAGTTAAACAGATAATAGTTATAGATATAGATAGATAATAGATAATAGTTCATAACAGATAATAGTTTATGATAGATTAGAGTGAAATGGGCTATTTCTGCTTGGATGGCTTCAAATCACAATCTTCAGATCTCAATCACATGAGTAGCTAGGATTGCAAGTGCATGTCTCTGAGCCTGGAATATTTCATATCCTCTTTAATAGATGAAGTAAGAATTTAGGATATTATTTCACTTTCTGGACACTATGATTAGTCAATACCATATGTATATTATATGAGTAAAACTATTCAAATTGACATTTTTAGTTTTTTATTATCTTTAAGTAGTTGTACAAAGGAAGTACCATATAACAAAGAAATTTATGAATGCAATGCATCTTGATCAATGTCACATCCTTCAACATTCTCTCCCCATCCTTTGACCAACCCCTTCCCTTACTGTTCTTACTTTTTTGCATATACAACGAATTCTTAACTACATTCTTCTCCTTCCCACGTCATTCATCTACTCCCCTCTCCTTGGCCTCACTCCAGCCCCCTCGTTGATATACCCATTTCCTGCCATTGATTTTATTGGGCATTGACGTCGTCTTTCTAAAACATTATACTATTGAAGCTCTTTATACAGTATATTATACTTCAGTCAATTCATTTGCAACCACTTGCACGCCACCCAACATATATTTTCTATATAGATTTATAGGCATATTTTATCTATCAGAAATGAAGGAGACCAGGCAACCATTGTTTCTCTGGGGCTGGCTTAATTCATTTAATGAAATGTTTTTCCAAGTCTATCCATTTCCTTAGAAATGGTATGATATCATTCTCTCTAATAGATGAGTAAAATTTCTATATATATACATACACATATATAGGTGTATATACATATATATATATATATATATATATATATATGCCAAATGTTCTTGATTCATTCATCCATTGAGGATCATCTGGGCTGATTCCATATGTTTGCTATTATGTGCGGTGAACATGATTTTGCTAGTCTAGGCTTTTCAGTGGCCTTTATTGTGTTCTATTGGATAAATGTTCAGGAGTGTGATTGCTGGATCATAAAACATCGACTACAAGAAAGACAGCCTCTTCATCAAATGGTGCCATAAAACCTGAATATCCCCATGCAGAAAACTGAAACTATATCCTCATGTATCACCTTGCACCAGTATCAATTCAAAATGAACCAAAGACCTCAATGTAAGACTAGAAACCATGAAACTAGAAGGGGTAAGGTAAGCACTAGGGCTCCTAGGAACAGGTAGAAATTTTCTAAGTAAAAACCTAGAAATATAACAAATCAAAGAAAGACTTGATGAGCAGGACTGTGTCAAATTTAAAAGTTTCCACATGCAAAAGCTATAGCTAACCTAGCTAAATAGAAATCCCATAAAATTGGAGGAGATATTTACTAACTATATGTCAGACAGGGGCTTAATATCCAGAATATATTTAGTGTTCAAAAAATTAAATCTTCAAAGAAACATCGACTCAATTAATAAATGGGTTAGTGACTTAAAGAGAGCCTTCTCAGAAAAAGTAAAAATGACCAATAGACACTTGAAGAAATGTTAAACATCTCTGGCCATAAAGGAAATGCAAATACAAACAGTGATATTCTAACATCCAGGCCACTAACAAGAAAACAAACAATGATGAATGCTGGTGAGAAACAACAAAAGGGATCTGTAACACACTGCTACTGGAAATATAAGCTTGTTTGACCACTATGGATGAGGTTCCTCAAAAAACTAAACATAGAACATAATTCTTGTTTGCATGTGATTTCCTGTTGAAAAATGCAGCATAGTATCTACTTTTAAAGAGTCTGATGTCTAGAGGGAGAGACAGTGATCAAACAATTACATCAATGTGAAATTGTTACTTCTGTTGAGTGCTGCAACTATGAGCAAATGTTACCACAGGGAATTATGTGGTATTTTATCTAATGAAGATTACATGTATTGGTGAAGGGGAGGGTGGGCTTCCTAAAGGTCAATTGAGGTGATATCTGAGAAATGAGCTACCTAGACCAGGAGAGGTAACAAATCCACTGTGAGAAAATATAAGAAGTTCATCATCAATGGTGGTCTTCTTCTTACGTATCTATATCTCAAAAATGTTAGAAATAGCCGGGCACTGGAAGCTCACGCCTATAGTCTTAGCTACTAAGGAAGCTGAGATATGAGGATCGTGGTTCAAAGCTAGACTGGGCAGGAAAGTCCATGAGACTCTTATCTCCATTAAACCACCAGAAAACCA
Organism: Dipodomys ordii; assembly: GCF_000151885.1. Taxonomy (NCBI): domain Eukaryota; kingdom Metazoa; phylum Chordata; class Mammalia; order Rodentia; family Heteromyidae; genus Dipodomys; species Dipodomys ordii. The sequence continues at coordinate 4,977,618 of NW_012267301.1, forward strand.
GAAGTGGTGCTGTGGCTCAAGTGGTACAGCACTAACCTGGAGCTGAAGAGCTGAGGGACAACACCCAGGCCCAGAGTTCAAGCCCCATGACCCACCAAAAATAAAACAAAAAAGAAAGATAAAAAAAGATAATTTATATTTTCATGGTGTTTGTGTATTTTATAAAGAAATTTAATTTGTGCTAAATCATTTGATCTTTTGATCTCAATCATTGATAAGAATCCATTTAGAGATGTGTATATTAGAGGTTAAAAATTCTAACAGGTCTGTGTAAGAGTCAAACCTGGAGAAAATTATAGTCTCCTGATTGTTAGCACAGTGCTTTCCTCAGCTACAATCATTATCCCTGCAGTTTGCAAAGTCTTTTCAGCTCTGCTTAGTAAATTGCCCACATGTGACTTGTTTACCTTGTTGCATTCTCTCTCTGTTCTGACCCTCAATCTAAAAAGTTACTAAACAAGCTATGCCTGTAATCATTCCTGTAATCCTAGCTACTCAGGAGACTGAGATCGAAGGACCACAGTTCAAAGCCAACCAAGGAAGGAAACTCTGTGATACTCTTATGTCTAATAAACTACCAAAACTCCAGCAGTGGAGCTGTGGCTCAAATAGTAGAGAACCAGCCTTGAGCAGAAAAAGTTCAGGAGCAGCAGTAAGGCCCCAAGTTCATGCCCCAGGACTAGCACCCACAAAAAGTTAGTAAATATCTTACAAAGCAGGAAGAGTGCTGTAAAATATAGTAACAAAGTGTTATCATATAAAGAGCTCATAAAATTTCTAAAGGAAATAAGAAACCAATTAAGGAATGTGTAAAATGCATGAAAAATTGCATAGACAAATGTAAAGTGTCAATAAAAAGTAATAATAAAGGTCTTTTATATCACTAAATTAGTATCTTTAAAAAATATACAGTAAAAGAAAAAGCTATCAAAATTGCTATCAAAAATTGGCATTGCTATGATTATGATTAAAGTTATGACTATGATTATACTTGTATAAAGTTTTTTGTTTTTTGTACATTTTTATTGAAAAATGCTGTACAAAGGGGTTACAGTTACATGAGAAAGGTAATGAGTACATTTCCTATTGAGCATTGTTGCCTCCTCCTTTGTTTTCCCCCTACTATCCCTTCCCTCCCACCTCCGAAGTTGTAAAGTTGTAAAGTTCATTTTCAACATAGTGTTTTGTGCTTCTCATTGTTACAATGGGTCAACCTGTATCCTTATTTAAGCATTTTGTTTTTTTCCTTGCCCTCCCCGAAATTAGAGAAGTGTATATACAAAATGCAGGGCACCAACATCAAATACAGTGACAACAGGGGTTACACCACGGGGGAGGAACATACAAAGCAACAACAAAATCACACGGCACTTTATAAATATGTTAGAAACAATAGTAAGAAAGAAAAAAGATATTTGTATCCCTATCTTGGGCTTCATTTCACTTAACATCATCTCATATGGTCATATGTACATAGCTTTTGACCGTTTCTACTTGTCCTACACATATATTATTGATTGCAAATAAGGGAAATCATGGGACTTATGTTTCTTTGGGCCTGGCTTACTTCACTTAATATAATTTTTTCCAATTCTTTCCATTTCCTAACAAATGGGGCAATGCCATTCTTTCTGATGGAGGCATAGAATTCCATTATATATGACATTTTTTTGATCCATTCGTATAGTGAGGGACATCTGGGTTGGTTCCATATCTTAGCTATGGTGAATAATGCTGCAATAAACATAGTTGTTCTGGTATCCTTAGTATGGCCTTGTTTGTGATCATTTGGGTAAATGCCCAAAAGTGGGATTGCTGGGTGATAGGTGAGCTCTATGTGGAGTCTTTTGAGGAACCTCCATACAGTTTTCCAAAGTAGTTGGACAGTTTACACTCCCACAAACAGTGCAGTAGGGTTCCCTTCTGGCCACATCCCCTACAGCATCTGCTGTTTAATTAGAGTTCTTGATTCTAGCCATTCTAACTGGGGTGAGGTGGAATCTCAATGTTGTTTTGATTTGCATTTCTTTTTTTTTAAGGTTCTTTATTTTTTTTGTTGTGAAAATACTGTACAGAGGGGTTACAATTACATGGGCAAGATAATGAGTTCATTTCTTATCAAGCATTGTCGCCTCCTCCTTTGTTTCCCCTTTCCATCCCTTCCCACCACCATTCCACCCCCACCCCCACCCCCACCAAAGTTGTAAAGTTTCTTTTTTGGCATAATATCTTGTACATCTCATTGTTGCAATGGGTTTACCTGTATCCCTATTTAAACAATTTGTTTTTTCCCTTCCTCTCCACAAATTATACCAACATTAAATACAGTGAAAGCAGAGGTTATACCGTTGGAGGGGGGCATTTTTTTATGGCTAGAGAAGTTGAGCATTTCTTCATGTGTTTATTGGCCATTCTTATTTCCTCTTTAGAGAAGTTTCTCTTTAAGTCTTTAGCCCACTTATTTATCGGGCAGTTGTTTCTTTGAGGATTTGTATTTGGGGGATTTAATTTTTTGAATTCCAAGTATATCTTAGATATGAGACTCTTGTCCATTGTTTGGCTGATGAAGATCTTCTCCCAGTCCATGGGCTTTCTATTGATCTTGCTAGCTATGTCCTTTGCCATGCAGAAACTCTGCAGCTTCATGCAATCCCATTTTGGTCCATCATGGGGCCTGAACTCTGAGCCTGGGCAGTGTCCCTCCGCTCTTCAGCTCAAGGCTAGTGCTCTACCACTTGAGCCACAGTGCCACCTCCAACTTTTTCTGCTTATGTGGTGCTGAAAAATCGAACCCAGGGCCTCATGCATGCAAGGCAAGCACTCTACCACTGAGCCATCTTCCCAGTCCTGCTTGTATGCAGTTTTAAGGCCTTGTTACAACCACTATTCCAAGTATTTCTCATATATTAATTTGACTCCATGATATAGATAAATATATTTTCCCTTGTTAGGGATGAGGAATTTGAAGGGCAAAAAGGTTGAGTAACTTTCCCAAGGTCACTAGAGAGTAATACAGTCATTCCTCAAATAGTTTGGGTTGTATTTATCTAAGAAAAGAAGGAAATTTGAGCATTAGAATTTGACCTACTATAATGACTGTTGAGTAAAAATAGGTGACAAAAATCTCTTTAAGACATCCATATTATTTCTGGCATTTTTCCCAGTTGTAGATGTAAATAGTAAAAAGGAAATGGCAATAAAGAAATTATTAAATAATTACAGTATATTTCTGTAACAAGCTACACTTCACTCCTTCAAAATAATAGAGGCAATACATGATACAAGAAAATGTCCCAGAATATTATTGATAATATTAGGAAATAAAAATATCAAAATGTGATGCCAACTTTGCTTTATAAAAGACTTGCTAAATATGTTAATACATCTGTAAAGATAGGCAATAATATCCTTAACTTGGTGAAGAGAAATACATTATACCCTTCTTAGATGGAGCAACTGAAAGGTTACCTTAAAATCACAGGAAAAAATCCTGTATTCAAAAGCAAATAGTGACTTACATTGTAAGATGTTACTGTTTTCATTAGATAGTTCAGAATTTACAGATAGAAAGAACCTCACTCTGATGTTACACCTAAGGATCATTAGAATAATCACATCCTTTAGGATTAAGTTTACTGAATCTGAACTGCTTGGTCAGGACCCTGCTCCTCAGGTCTGGCATCTCCTTGACCCACTAGGGCCAGGTCCAGCTGACACTTTTAAACATAAGAAGTCATGATGAGTGTTCTCTGGGCTCCTTGAAATATAATAGCTTGGTAGAAAGAGTCTCACCTTTGGGGTCATGAGAAAAAAAGTGCATCCATAGCCATCTCCAGGTACTCCAGACTCCAGATTCCAGAGGGATCTCCAGAGCCCAAGAGAGTCCAAAGATACCACTGACAACTTCCCTTACTTGAGGTGAATTTAATCCCAATGCTTCAGATTCATTTTCACTTGAGAATAAAGAGTATATTTTATTTACCCAGCACTAGGGAAGCCTGGCCTAGCTTACATCCTAAGCAGTCAAGAGCAATCAAGGCCCAAGTCCACAGCAGCTGATAAAATGAACACAAAAATCAATATTCCCATTGCCACTTTCACAGAGAATTGAGGCCAGGAAACTTGGTTCAATGACCTTCTCTACATATCTCCATTTTCTCATCTGAGATAAGGATGTGGTAATTAGATTCATCTCATTAGGAAGATCCCCCCTATAATGCTTTTAGAGCATAGCTACTCAGTCCACAAATAGTTGGCACTGTGATTCTTATTGCATGACAAAGATGTTGATAATAATAATGATGACGATTGCCAAGACATAGTAGCCATTTTGTAGTCAGTCAACCATATAGCCCTTTAGCTAGACTGTGAAATCCAGCTTGCTTTTTATCAATTCTGTATCTTCTGCTCAGTATCTAGTCCAGTGATTCAGTTGGCACTAGGTAAATAGATGGATGAATGGATCTTCCAATTATCTCCAGCTTCCCAGAATGAGTGAATCTCTGGGAAGCAGTAATTATGTATATATATGGGAAAAGAGTCTTTGTTTCTGGGAAAACTATCCAGCTATCCACCTTCTGAACTGGAAACTACCTATATTTTGGGGCTAGCGATTGCCTTGTTGCTAGAGGGATTAAATGAATTACTGTGAGACAAAAAGCCACTCCCTGTAACAACCACCTGAGAAATCCTCAGCGTCTCTGTATGGAATGAACCTCATTAAACATCATGAAGCAATAACCACTGATTCCAGCAATCAAAACCTTAGGCTTTTACAACAGAATGTAAGGAAGGGTGGAGAAAGCTGTTTCCAAAATACCCTCCCAGGCCACCTCCTCCTTCCCTTGTTCCCATTTCTTTCCATTCACCCATCTTCAAGAAGAAGGTGAGAGGCTCAACAAAGATTAATTCCATTCTCCCCAGACTGGAAGCCTGAGAGATGAGGTTTCTATTTCTCTCACTCCCAGAACACAAGCAGCAATGTTACATTTTTACCATACCTCGTTGTCTAAGCATGTGCATGAGCACATGCACACACACATACACACACAAACACAAACATATACACATAGGAATGTATATAGCTCATTTGTTTGTCTTAATCTCAAACTATAAAAATAAGAATTATCTAGGCAGTTTATTAAACATTGAAATTCCTAGACCCTAAATCCAGATACAATCATTCAATCATGCCTAGATGGGGTCCAAATACCTCCTTTTCTTTTCTTCTTCTCTATCTTCTACCCTGTCCCTAGCCTTCCTCCCTCCTTCTTTCCTTTGTTCCTTCCTTCTATTGATCCTTCTTTCTTCTTTTTTCTCTTTTTTCCCTTCTTTCTTTTCTCCCCTTCCCACCCAATCTGAACATGAACAGCGAACAGTCATCAAACCCACATTCGAGAACTACTCATTATAGGAAGCTTGACTTCTAGACAAAATAATATTTTATAGATAGTTGTTTAATTCGTTTTGATTTAAAGCTTTTCGATCAAGTTCTAATCCCCTTGGTCCTGTGAAAAAATGAATATAATTCATATCTCAAGATTTTTCATTTGTCACAGATGTTTAAAGATTCAAGGTCCATTTGTTATTCAACATTTTCCCAATTATGTTCCAGAAAACAGTGACATTAAGACTTGTTCCATGGAAAGCGTGGTCATCTGTTAAGTCAACACACTCCCTGTCAAAACAGAGATTGAGTTCAGTGGCAGCTGGCATGAGCTTGAACATTCTGCATCTGTATCAAAGGATTTCAACACGGGGTGAACGCACTCAACTGTCTTTTTTGGTTGTGGTGTTTTAAATAAAGTGTCCTAGTAAATCCCTTTTGTTCATAAAACATAGACCCACTTCAAACCTCATAAAAATGGTAGGGAAAGTGAGCACTGTCTCAGAGGGTCAGCCACAGTCACACCTAGTCAGGAAAGGTTGGCCAGTGAGTCATGATCTGGAGGGAAGGGCCGGGTTTGACTACTCCCAATACGATGCACTTAACTCTCATCAGCAGCAACAGAAGACTTCACCCTTCACTTAGTAAAAGCTCAGCATGTTTCCTAGGAAAGAGAGTCGGAAGAACAAAAGATCCACACCTGCCCTTTCCAAACACTCGGGACTCTAACCTGATTTTCTGTCATACATTGTATAAACATTGAAATAGCTGTACATCTATGGTTTTATCTGGGATGTGCCCAACCTGTGAACCATTTCTGTAAATTATTCTCATCCTGCTGCTACTGCTTTCATATTTGAGATAGCTGTAATTCTAATGCACACATCATTGTGTGCACTGTGTTTCACATGTTTTACATTCATCTTCACACTCTTGTGGCACTCATACTTAAAATACTGTGTACATATATGACAATACATATATACATATCTATAAGCATGTACATATAAATGAACATGAATGCATATATGGGCATGTGTGTGTTTGTGGACATGGCTATATGTGCATATCTGTGTATGAATGTTTATATAAATGTGTAAGTCTGTATATATATGCATATATATGGATGCATAAATGTATATATATATATATGTATATATATCCAAACACCCAGAAAGTTTACTCTGAATTCCTTAACATTTCTTCAACTTAGTAATTTTGATTATTTCAATTATTTATGATGACATAGCATGAAAATGGTTCTCTATATTGCTCTTATAGAAATTGGGAGGAGAGTACTTAGCAGTGACTGGAGACATTGGGGAAAAAGGAGAGGGAAAGAGTTGGTGAGCAGTGACTGGAGACATTGGGGAAAAAGGAGAGGGAAAGAGTTGGTGCCTCTGGTACTAGTTTGATATGAGGAATTTTGGTCTTTGAAGGCACAATAGGGTAGAAAGTTAGCAATAATACACTATATGTCTCAACATAGAAGAAAAGATTATTAACAATCACCATACAGAAACAGCAAGTTTTAAATATATTTTATTGTTATTGTAGGAGTGATGTACAGATAATGTGCAGAAGGGTTACAGTTACAGAATTCAGTTAGTAAGTACATTTCTTTTTAAACATATCACCCCTTCCCTTGATCTCTCCCAGTTTTTCCCTCCAGTCTCCACCCAAAAATTGTATAGTTCATCTTCCACAGAGCGACTAGTAATATCGGGCTATACTTAGTCACCCTCTGTCCTACCTTTTCTGTGTTCCCCTTGCCCTCCCAAAGATAAATAAACGAACAAACAAGAACGAAGGAAAAGACAACAAACCAGCAATTATGAAAGATCTCTTTTTTCTCATTTTTGGAGTTCATTTAGTAAAATATTATTTTAGATGGTCACATGCACATGGCTTTTTGAACCTCTCCTATGAATATCCTCTGTGGTCTCATGTGTGACTGACGAGAGACATATACAACTTATGATGTCCTGGTGTACTTTTGTTTTTACCATCTAGTGTGTTTACCATCTATCTAGTATGGTTTGGGATTTGTCTTGTTCCTGTTTTTCAAGGAGCTTGAAGTATATCATTAAAGTGTTGATTTGATATTTCTCCAATTTGTTGATATAGGCACTCAGAACTATAAATTTTCCTTGGCATACTGTCTTTGCTGTGTCCCAGAGGAGCTGGTATTTTATGTGTTCATGTTTATTAAATTCCATAAATGTTTGAATTTCCCTTCTAATCTCTTCAATGACACACTGAACATTCAACCATGTGTTGTTCAATCTCCATGAGTTAGAGAGTTTTCAGTGATAGCTTTTGCTGGTGAACTCCAATGTTCTTACGTTATGGTCCGACAAGATGTAAGGAATGATTTCAAGTTTTTTGAATTTGCACAAAGTTGCTTTGTGACATAAAACATGATCTATTTTGGAGAAGTTCCATGGGCTGCTGATCAGAATGTATATTCTGATGCTGCTATGTGAAATATTCTGTACATATTTGCTAAGTCTAGGTGCTCAATGAAGTGATTTAGGTCTGAGGTTTCTTTGCTGAGTTTTTGCATCGATGAACTATCCAAAGGTGGACAATGCTGTGTTAAAATCATTAATAATCAATGTGTTTGGATCTATTTTTTTAATTTTTAGTATATTTTTATTGTAAAGATACTCTACAGAGGGGTTACAGTTACATGAACAAGGTAATGAGTCCATTTCTTATCGAGCATTGTTACTTCCTCCTTTGTTTTTCCCCTATCATCCCTTTCCTCCCTACCTCCACAACTCTGCTCTCCCCCCCCCACATCCTCCCCAAGGTTGTTAAGTTCATTTTCAACATAGTGTCTTGTAAATCTTGTTGTTACAATGGGTCATCCTGTATCCTTATTTCAGCATTTTGTTATTTCCCTTCCCCCTCCCTAAATTAGAAAAATGTATATACAAGATGCAGGACACTGGAATCAAATACAGTGACAACAGGGGTTATACCATGGGGGAAGAACATACAAAGAAACAAAAAAAATTACATAGTACATTATAAGTACATTAACAAGAACAGCAAGAAAGATAAAATCTCTTGTGTCCCCATGTTGGGGTTCATTTCGCTTAGCTTATATGGTCATATGTACATAGCTTTTGAACATTTCTGCTTGTCCTAGACATATACTAGTTATTTGGGTAAATGCCTAAAAGTGGGATTTGCTGGGTCAATCAAGTAGTATGGGTCTGATGAAGCTGGGTGCTCCAGCATTTGGTACATAGATGTTTAGAATTGTTATATTTCCTGTAGGAGAATTCCCTTCATTAGCATGTAAGGATCTTCTTTATCTATTATTAATTTTAATTTGAAATCTATTTTTATCTGATATTAGGATTGCTACTCTAGCTTGCTTGTTGGGGCCATTTGCTTGAAAGATTTTATTCCACCATTTCAATTTGAGGATGTATCTGCTTTTGTTGACAAGATGTGTCTCTTTTAGACAACAATTGGATGGGTCTTCTTTTTGATTTACTAGTCACTCTATGTCTTTTAATTGGAAAGTTAAGTCCATTGATACGGAGAGGTAGAACTGAGATGTGTCTAGTAACTCCAGCCATCTTGTCCACCTTCTTAGGTGCTGTGCCTCATCTATTCTTACTATATTTATCTGTTTCTCTGACAGGGAGAATTTTCTCTGCCAATAACATATTCTTGTTGATTTTCTGTATGTAAGACATCTTTAAGAATCTTCTATAGTGCTGTTTAGGTGGAGATAAATTGTTTCAATTATTCCTTGTTATGGAATGGTTTGATTTGTCCTTTGGTTATGCTGGGTGCAGTATTCTAGGTTGGTAATTGTTTTCTTTTAGGGTTTGGAGTACATCATGCCAGACTCTTTTGCTTTCATGGTCTCAGCTGAGAAAAATGTTGTTATTTTGACTGGTTTTCCTTTATAAGTAATCAGTCTTTTTCTCTGACAGCTTCAAGTATCCTTTCCTTGATCTCTAAGGACCTTGTGAGGATCATAATATGGCAGTGGTGGGCTGTTCTTTTCTGGTCTTGTCTGGTGGGTGTTCTAAAGGCTTCTTGTATCTGAAAGAAGGGTCTTTGTTTTAGGATATTTGGGAAGTTCTCTGCTAGAATTCTATGAAATGTTTGCCATCCTCTTAATTGCCTATTCTTTCCTTCTTCAATACCTATCAGCTGCAAATTCTGCCTGCAAATTTAGTCCTAAAGTTCCTGCAAGCTCCTTGTTTCTCGGATTTGTCCTGTATAATCACTGTCTCTAGCTCTATTATATCTGCTCTATCTTCTAGCCCTGAGATTATCTTCCACATTGTCTAATCTGAGAAATGACAAATTTTAGGGTGATAGATATGCTAGATTTACCATCAACCTATGTATATGTGAATCAAAATAACACAGTTTTTAGTTTTTGAATTTCTGTGCTGGTATTGGGCCTTGAACTTAAGGCCTGAGCCTTGTCCCTTAGCATTTTTACGTAAAGGTAGTGCTCTACCCTTGAGCCACACCTTTTTAATGATTTTTTTGGAGATACAAATCTTAGGGACTTTTCTTCTCCTGCTAACTTTGAACCATGATCCTCAGATTTCAGCAACCTGACTAGGATTACAGGAGTGAGTCACTAATGCCCAGTTCCAAAATAACACATCATATCTCATAAAAGTGTACAAGTGCACACCTGTAATTTGGCTACTCAGGAACTATAAGAGAAAGGATCATCTTTCAAGGCCATTCTAGCCAAAAAGTGAATAAGCTTCCATCTAAAATCAAGCTGGGTGTGATCCCAGCTGGCACAGCACAAATAACAAGTCCCTATCTAAAAATTGAACTAAAAGCATAAAGATGGGAGGCATGACTTATATGGTGGAATATTTGCTTAGAAAGAAGGACAACTTTGAGTTCAATTCTCAGTATTGGGAGTGGAGGTATTATGCAAATGATAGAGCACCAACCTTGAATGTAAAAAGCCAAACAAGACAGTAATTCCTGAATTCAAGACCTAGTACTAGCACGTGTGCACATGAAAGCACACACACACACACACACACACACACACACACACACACACTTCCTGTTATTGAACAAAACCAACACAACAGCTTACTAGTGTTGTTTCAGTCAAAAAATAAAGTACATTATAATTTTAAAAGAAAACCAAGCTTATAGAGGAATATTTTATTGGCATTTTCCATCTAACTAGTGTATATTTTTCTGAGTAGGAATTTTTCAACAAAAATGTGTATATATTTTAAGGAAATTTAAGTTAAGAGAAATTAACCTTTTTAATGACATAATAACACAGTAATACCAGTTTAATGTGACATTGATTTTGTAATCAAATGTGTTGTGTGATTAAAACTTGCCTTGTAGTAGGCAGAATTATAAGATATGCTCCAAAATAAATACTGTACTACATGTACCCTGTCTGGTATCTCCTTTTGGGTGTGGAAAGGGCTATAAATATGAGAATATATATTCTCCTTAATATAAGATTCTGTCATTTGGAAAAACCTAAAATAGTTTTTCAGGTGCAATTAAGGTCTTACTGGCTAATAAAAAAGGGACGTAATCAGGAGAACCTCAGAGTCTGGAGGTCAAAGACAAGAGAAGTTACAAATACTGCAAGGAGCAACAGACATTCCTACAGATCTTCAAGAAGCAGACTTCCATATTGTGAAAACAGGTACCTGTTTAGTGAAGGCTAAGTGATCTCTAGATGTTGAAGACTTAAATTCAAAAAGGAACTTAATTTTCTCACCATATAGTATCCTTGGAAACAAACCTGGAGTCTCAGATGAGAGTTCAGTTTCAACTGATGTCTTGATTCTTGCCTGGAGAGAATATGAACTTGGTTCTGAACTCACTCATCCTAGACTCTGACCATTCAAATTTATGAAATAACAAATTTGGCTTATATTAAGTTGCTCTTTATTGGTGCCAATTGGATTTTCTGTAATAACAAAAATAATACAAAGCTAGTGCAGGCAAGAAAGTCTCTAAGACTCTTATCTCTAATTAACCACCAGAAAACCAGAAGTGGAGTTGTGGCTCAAAGTGGTAGAGTGCTAGCCTTGAGCGAAATAACTCAGGGACAGCACACAGGTCCCTGCATTTAAGCCCCAACTGACAAAAATAATACTTCTATGACTGCTGCTGCTGCTGCTGCTGATGATAATAACAATAATAATACAGACCTTACACAATAATGAGTAAGAAAAAAGAAACTTAAGAAGATAAAAATGCTACCCAGCTGGGGCTGGGAAGGTGGCTCAGTGGTAGAGCACTTGCCTTGCATGCCTGAGGCCCTGGGTTCAATTCCTCAGCACCACATAAGAAAAAAGAAAAAAGCCGGAAGTGGTAGAACGCTAGCCTTGAGCTGAAGAGCTGAGGGACAG
>NW_012267301.1:4989925-5032582 GCF_000151885.1 Dipodomys ordii
TACATAGGTAGTGACAAATGTTACATAAAGAATCATTCCCTTTGCAGGAAATTTTATTAGAAAACCAGAGATCATAGCCTGTGTGTCAATGGGGAGGATGACTAAAGTAGCAACATGGGTCAAAATACATTTTATTCATAAACTGTTTCATTGAAGGTCGACTCCTTTGTCAACTACTTAAAGATAATAAAATAGAATTAAAATCTTAAAAGAAATAAAATTCTGAGCCGGTGCTGGTGGCTCACACCTGTAATCCTAGCTACTCAGGAGGCTAAGAGCTAGCCCAGGCAGGAAAGTCCATGAAACTCTTATCTTCAATAAACCACCAGAAAAACTGGAAGTGGCGCTGTAGCTCAAGTGGTAGAGCACTCACCTTGAGCTGAAGAGCGGAGGGACAACACTCAGGCCCAGAGTTTAAACCCCAACACCAACAAAAAAAGAGAAAAAGAAATAAAATTCTATAGTACTAACCCCTCCAAAAGAAAACCAGAGAACATAGTATGTGTGTCAATAAACAAAAACAAGACAGATAATAAATATACATAAATCCAAAAAGTGTATACAAAAATATACATGTCAATGTTTGACAAGAAATGTACTCACTATCTTACATATGTAACTTTATTCCCTCTGTACATCAACTTGACAATAAAATTAAACTAAAAAGTGAAAATAAAAACAAAAATACAAAGTTTCTTTGTATGCTCCTCCCCCACAGTATAACCCCTGTTTTCACTATATTTGATGTCAGTAACCTGCATCTTTTATATACACTTTTCTAATTTGGAGAGGGGAAAGGAAAAAACAAAATGCTTAAATAGGGATACAGGTCGACTCATTGTAACAATGAGATGCACAAGACACTATGTTGAAAATTAACTTTACAATTAAGGTGGGAGGGGGTGTAGTTGTGGAGGTGGGAGGGAAGGGATGGTAGGGGAAAAACAGAGGAGGAGGCAACAATGTTTGATAGGAAATGTACTCATTACCTTGCTCATGTAACTGTACCCTTCTGTACAGTAGCTTTACAATAAAAAATGTACAAAAGAAAAAGTTTATTATTGTAAAATCTCTGTAGTAATCAACATATGTATAATCTGACCATTAAAATACTTAGAAGAAAAAAATTAAATAAAACCATAGCAAATGACAATCAGTTTTACTTATATAAAGACTGTTATATCTACATAGAAATCACAAGCATAATTAATCAATATGGACATTAAATAAGACTGGCAGTATAGACTAAACCAAAGACTCTAACTCAGCAAACACAGTGACATAAACATGCTATCATATGAGAGGTACATTCATAAAACAGTGAGTTGTATAGTTTTAAAGTTCAAATACATTTTGTGCCATCTATATTAAATATTCCCTTTATATCTGTGCATAAAAGGCTATTTCTGCAATGTGAATGTGTGGCCAAATATTAGGTCAGATAGTGGTTTTATTTCCATTTCTTATAGAGAAGAGGATCATAAAGAGCATAAACTAAGGCAGGAGACACTCCCAAGTGGCTGAACTTCCCATAAGCTTCTAATACAATGAGGCTTAAAATACTTGGTGTGTGTGTGTGTGTGTGTGTGTGTGTGTGTGTGTGTGTGTGTGTGTGTCGTGTGTTTCTTTAACAGAAACCAGGACTATCTTTGTTATTTTAGTAAAATCATATTTTTCTAAACTGTTTTCATTACCAGGGCAGGGGGTGGGGGAACAGTTTTAAACTCAAAAGTCTTCAGGAGTTTAAATCCTAGTGATTTAGTCTAGACACACACACATATTCATATGTACACACAAACACACACACACACACATGCACATATACATATACTTCACTGTATATCACCCAAAGAAAAAGAATAATGCACATTTGTGATGCAGTAATTGAGAGAAAAAACACTGATGTACTTTAGAAGGGAAAGGAATGTAAAATGAGTGAAAACCCTGAGGTGTTTGAATGTGGTTCTTGGGAGATTCTAAAAACTCTGAACTTGGGCCAATTTCCTAACTACTTTTTGCATCATATATAAAAGCAAAATATAATAGGAGATACTCATAGAAGTGTTATTTCATGCAGTTTCTTTTTGGCAGTACCGGTGTTTGAACTCAGGGCCTCACATTTGTTAAGTAGGTATTCTACCACTTGAGCTGTACCTCCAATTGTTTTTTTATTTTATTTTATTTTTTTTACTTTCAGATAGGACCTCATGCTTTTGCCTGAAGGCTGGATGTGAACTAAGAACTCTTACCATTTCCTCCCACTTAGCTGAGATTATAGGTAGGTAGCACCACACCCCCTTGTTCTTTTTGTTTGTTTGTTTTTGTCTTTGGCTGGTCATGGGGTTTGAACTCTGGGCCTGGGCACTGTAGCTCAGTTCTTCAGCTCAAGTGCTCTAGCACTTGAGCCACAGAGCCACTTCCGGTTTTCTAGTCCTTTATTGGAGATAAGAGTGTCACGGACTTTTCTGCTCAGGCTGGCTTTGAACCATGATCCTCAGTTCTCAGCCTCCTGAGTAGCTAGGATTACAGATGTGAGCCACCAGTGCCCAGCTAACCCTTTGTTCTTTAAAATAAGGTCCCACTGAATTTTCCCCTGGGTTTGCCTCAAACCACGATCCTCCTGTATCTACCTCCCAAGTAGCTGGGAATGCAGACACAAATGCCCACTTTCAGCCATGGGGATTAACATATATAAACACTTAAAGTGACACATAATTAACATTCTATAATTGCTATATATTATTATTGCATAAATCATCTTTGAATGTATATTGAAAGTATTTTACACATATTACAGCCTTTCCTAGGATGTAACAGTAATGTGAGGTCATCCTTTATTTTTTTGTAACCAAAATGTGATGTAACTAATGATCCTGTGACAAAAAAACTTGGCCATCCTACACAGGTCCTGCAAGTGTTTCTGAGATTTGTCCCTACTCTTTTGCTTTATGTATTTAAGAAATCAATTTTCTAGTTATTTTATCCTCAACACTTCATCACTTATTCCAAAGGTTTCTGTTACCAAAGACCTTTTGAAAATATGGGTTGAATCCAGTTATTATCCAGAGATCACGTCTCTTCTCTTCTGGCTGGCAGGGGTGGAGAAAATGCTGACTGCAAGCCATTTTGCCTTTCCACTCAAAACATTTCCTGGACCAACATTTTTCTTTCTGGCTAGAACGTACTGGAGCTCTGCAGACAAAGAAAGGAGGGTTCAGCATTGAGATCGAGTCTACACTGATTGTGGCACAGTTGACTCTTCTTAATTTCTGAGTGACCAGAATATTCCTCTTCCTAGATCTTCATCTCTAATACATCTTCCTGTTGTAATATTCTGCTAGTGCGTTATCATCATTATCATCACCATGTTTGTCATTGTTGTCCTCCTCCTTCTGGACCATGACCTTAGATCATCTTACCTAGTTTTACTTGTTTATTGAACTGCCCAGGTGGCCATCTATTATTATTTTTCCTATACTCTTTACATACTTCATTCATGAGTCACAATGTTCCCATCATTATTTAATATCACTGCAATTATGAGAACTTTCCAGAATAACATCAAGGCAAAAAAATAATAAAAACTCTTTTCCTTTTTTCATCCCTGATTCCTTACAACCTGGAATAGGGTATAATTTACATTATATATTTTCTTTTTCTTTATTTTTTGTCACGATGGGGCTTGAATTCTGGCTTGGGCTCTGTACCTCAGCTCTTCAGTTCAAGGTGAGTGCTCTACCACTTGAGCCACAGCACCACTTCCAGTTTTCTAGTGGTTTATTGGAGGTAAGAGTCTCATGGACTTTCCTGCCCAGGCTGGCTTTGAACTGTGATCCTCAGATCTCAGCCTCCTGAGTAGCTAGGATTACAGGCATAAGCCACTAACATCCGGTTTACATATGTGTTTTCTATATTGACTCATTATATGAAAGCAATATCAATACGTCATAAGAGAGAATGACTGAACAAGTGAATAAATGAATGAACATCCTTTCTTTTACTGGACAGGGCTTTAAAACCAGAGCCTGATTCTTGCTAGATTCTACTGCTGAGCTCTGCCTATATGATTTTCTGCCTTGGCATGCATCTGGACTTTAATTAACCTGTTTAAGGTAAATTGCTAAATAGGCAAGCATGTACCTCTTCACCCACATTCTTCTATCTGTAGAGATGAAGTCTGTGGACTTTCCTATCAGGGCTGGCCTGGATATTGATCCTTGCTTCAGTATCCTGCCAAGTACAGATGAGTTTTACCATCCTTTATTGCTTTCTCCCACTTGACTTCTTAAACAACTTTGTCCTCTCTTTCCAGGTGAGATTTTTCTGTGAGAGATTCTTCTATCCTCTTTATCAATCAAAAATCCTTCATTTTATTACTTGTTCCCTAATGAAAGGAGGGAATACTGTGTGTTTGATATCATTTTGTGTCCCTAAAGAAATCCATGTGGTGTTGGCAGCATTTAAGAAAAATTTTGTTGTTGTTGTTCCTGTCCTGAAGCTTGAACACAGGGCTTGACACTTTGATTTGGCTTTTTTGCTCCTGGCTGGAGCTTTATCACTTCAGCTGCAGCTCCACTTTGGGCTTTTTGCTCATTAATTAGAAGTAAAAGTCTCTCAGGTTTGTCTGTTCAAGCCGTCTTTCAACCTTGATTTTCAGATCTCATCCTCCTGCGCAGTTGGCTTTACAGTCATGAGCCACTGGCTCCCAGACTAATAAAACTTGTGTCCAATAAATTAATAACTAAAACAGTGTTTTCACTTATGAACTGATATGCAATCAGAAAATAATTTAATACCAAATACAAATGATGTTTTGTAGAGGAGTGATTCTAAAACAACATCGACCTACCAGAGAGAACACTACAACATTGCAACTTTGCCTTTGCTCTTCATATTCCTTATTCATGAGTCAGTGTGCTCCCATCATTACTAAATATTACAAATTCTTTCATTGCAATTATGAGAAAGTTCCAGGATCACACTCAGCAATCCATGCCTGATTTAACCATGAGACACGAATGCCTGCCATTAACACACTTAATGACTAAGAAAATAGTTTGCACAGGTGTACTTTCACATTATTCTGTGAGGTAGAAAAACTTGAGGTCAGTGCTTCTATTGTTAACTGGTGCAGTGGCGAGGGCTTTATGCACAGTGACTCCTCCAACAGAGTCAGTGGCTGCCGGAGGCTGGGCAGGATGTGAATTGACAGCACATTCCTTCCCAGACCTCCTCAGTAATCAGGGAAGCAGACACTCAGCTGTTTTGACACTTAGGTCTTAAACCCCAGTTTCTGTACATGTCTATAAGGGCATCTAATGTGTTTAAATGAAAAAAAAGAACTTTATTAAAAGACATCAAGTTCTGAGCAAACTCTGAAATGTACCATGATTGAGAACTGGAAGGCAAGCTATCATAATGACTTCAGATAGTAATGTATAAATGAAATAAATTTCTAAATCAAATTTATGTAAGGCTTTTTACAAAAGTTGGCAATTGATTTGTAGGTTCATGTTGAATCTAAGAATAGCTATACTTGTTTTAGTTTTAAATTTTTAATTTGTAATTTAATTTTGATACTTAGAAATTTATGTAATAAACACATATGTATAGTATTTAATGTTGAAATAGGTACAGAAATTATACATATGTGCACAATGGGATATTATTCAGCTATTACAAAGAGATGATATTCTATCATTTTAGAGGATATTTTTGACATGAAATAATTCATAAAAAATACTTCATGCCCTCTCTTGTGCAGATGATAAAAAGTTGATCTAAACTCTAAAACATTAAAAAAAACAATAAAAATAACCTAATTTAAAAATGAATGATTGATCTGAATAGATACTAACCCAAACAAGAAATACAATCTAGGCCCTGGTGGCTCATGCCTGTAAATCAAGTTTCTCAGAGGGCTGACATCTGATAAAGCCAGCCTGGTCACATCATGAAAGTCCATGAAACTCTTATCCAAATAACCACCAAAAAAGCCAGAAACAGAACTATGGCTCAAGTCATCCCTGAGTGAAAAATCTAAGGGACAGTGCCCAGGCCCTGAGTTCAAGTGCCAATACTAACATAAGAAATAAAGAAAGAATAAAAGGAAAGAAGGAACGGAGGAAGGGAGGAAGGCAGGAAGGCAGGAAGGCAGGAAGGGAGAAAGGGAGAAAGGAAGGAAGGGAGGGAAGGAAGGAAGAGGGAGGGAGGACAGACAAGTGAATAAAAGCTATCTGAGAATAACTGATATCGTTAACCCTCAGGGAAATAAAAATCAAAAACTGACATGAGGTATCTCCTCAATTCATTAGAATAGCTATTATTAAAAAATAAAAATTCAGTCAAAGATGGAGAAAAAAATGACACTCTGATGCACTATAGGTAGAAATGTGAATTCATACAAGCATTATGGAAAACAGGATAGAGAGTCTTCAAGCCTTAAAATATATCTATTCTATTATTCAGTAATCATATTTCTGAGTGTATATATACATACATATATATATATATATACATCCAAAAATAAGTGGATCCAATACATGAAATATAAACCTGCACTGCCATATTTATTTTCAATAGTTATGGTACAGTATCAACCTTTGTGACTGTCACAGATGAGTGGATAGAGAAAATGTATATAACATACACACACACACACACACACACATTGAGACATTATGCAGCCATAAAGAAACATAAAACAAGCACTGTCCTTTGCAGCATCATTGATGGAAGTGGAGGAATTGTGTCAAGTGAAATAATCTAGACTCAGGAAGACAGGCACCATCTATTCTTTCTCCTACATAGAATTAGAAACAAGCAGTCAACTTTAACGTAGAGAAGTGATTACTACAGGTTAGGAAATTGGGGAAAGAAAGGGAGTAGAGTTTCATCATCTCATATTCTATGTACATACTGAAATATTACATCATATGACATTAATATGTACAAATTATAAATATGGATAAAAATAAATCTGAATGTAATGATTGCTATAAAACAGAAAGGGTTAAGTCAGGGGAACAGACAGAGGCTGGACCTCAACATTCAAAACAAAGACCCAAGTAATCAGTTCTGCTATAGCACCATTATAGCTCACAATGGCCTGTTGTATTATTTGAGTAACTAGAAGAGAAAAGCTAGGAGGTCTCACATACAACCACATGGAAACTTTAGTTATCCTCATCTGATCCATCAGTATGCATTGTAGAAATGTGTTTAAACATCACATAGTACCTCAAAAAGTATCTGTAATCAGAGCTAGCGAGATCAATAGAAAGACTTAAAGAGAAACTTCTCTGAAGAGGAAAGAAGGATGACCAATAGACACATGAAGAAATGCTCAACCTCTCTAGCCATAAAAGAAATACAAATCAAAACAACATTGAGATTCCACCTCACTCCAGTTAGAATGGCTATAATCAAGAACTCTAATAACAACAGATGCTGGAGGGGATGTGGACAGAAGGGAACCTTACTGCATGGTTGGTGGGAGTGTAAACTTGTTCAACCACTTTGGAAAGTAGTATGGAGGTTCCTCAAAAGACTTCACATAGAGCTCCCCTATGACCCAACAATCCCACTTTTGGTCATTTACCCAAATGATCACAAACAAGACCATACTAAAGCTACCAGCACAACTATGTTTATTGCAGCCTTATTTACCATAGCTAAGATATGGAACCAACCCAGATGGCTCTTAGTAGACGAATGGATCAAGAAATTGTGGTATATATACACAATGGAATTCTATGCCTCCATCAGAAAGAATGACATTGTCCCATTTGTTAGGAAATGGAAAAGCTTGGAAAAAATTATATTAAGTGAAGTTGGCCAGGCCCAAAGAAACATAGGTCCCTTATTTGCAATAACTAGTATATGTCTAA
The DNA here is from genome assembly GCF_000151885.1 of Dipodomys ordii. Lineage (NCBI taxonomy): Eukaryota > Metazoa > Chordata > Mammalia > Rodentia > Heteromyidae > Dipodomys > Dipodomys ordii. Next base: position 4,997,815 of record NW_012267301.1, read on the forward strand.
GACAAGCAGAAATGGTCAGATTAGTTGATGTTAGGCAAAATGAACCCTAAGATAAGGATTGAAATGGTTTTTCTTTCTTGTGATTGTTTCTAACATATTTAATAAGATGATTTCTTTGTTGCTTTGTATGTCCCTCCCCCACGGTATAACCCCTGTTTTCACTGTATTTGATGTTGGTATAATTTGTGGATGGGAAAGGAAAAAACAAATTGTTTAAATAGGGTCAGAGGTGGACCCATTACAACAATGAGATGTACAGGTCGTTATGTAGAAAAACAAACTTTACAACTTTGGCAGGGAGTGGAAGTGGGGGGGGCGTTGAGAGGGGAAGGGATAGGAAGGGGAAACAAAGGAGGAGGCAACAATGCTTGATAAGAAATGTACTCAATATCTTGCCTATGTAATTGTAACCCTTCTGTATGGTATTTTCACAATAAAAGTATCTGTAGTTATGTGTTAAAAAACGTTTACAGTGTTTAAGGATAGGAAACATCAACTATCATTTAGTTTAAGAAAAATCACAATGTTTAACTAAATAACTGTAATTATGGTATAAAAAAAAGTCACTCGGCCTCAAAGCAGACTTGATTCCAGCTTTGAAAACAGTAGTATTTATAGTGTCACTGTTTCATCATTTGTAATGTGGGGATAACAATGGCTGTCAAGTCTAGAGCAAGTCCTTAAAGTTTAAAGATATAACCATTGCCATAGCAATAACTAAAGCATTTGCCTCTGAAGGATTTGCTATGTACGAAGTCTTACAATAGATTGTGTGTGTGTGTGTGTGTTTGTTTGTGAGTGTATGTGTGTGTGTTCTGGTACTGGGGTTTGAACTCAGGGCCTCATGACTGGTGCCCTGCTACTTGAGCCAGAGCTCTAGTCCTGGGTTTTATGCTGATTAATTGGAGATAGTCTCTTGGATTTATCTGCAGAACACAGTGAGTTTGATGAGCACAGGGGTAGCTCGCAGTCTCTGTTAACATCGTGTGTGAGCTTGTAAGGTACATCATTCCAGAAGCCACATTTTAAAGTATAGAATATTGGAGTCTTTATTATACAGTTAACAGGCTGCAGGCCACTAGTTGTTACAAAGGCTTGCAGCATGCAAATACACATAACCCAGCTAGGAAACATGGTAAAGTGAAAAGAAATAACAAGAACAATACCAACAGCTCCAATGGAGAGCTGAATTGGGACTCCATGATGACTGGAGATGAGCCAGGAGACAGGACACAGGACACGATCAGAGAGACACACGTGGTATAGAGTCCTGGCTGCTAGGCTGGTCCGGGCCTAAACAGGTCAGCTAGAGGGCAGATCCTCAGGAAATTCCCAGTCCCAGGCACTGGACTGACAAATTCAGTAACCTATCAGCCAAGTCCCTTCCCCTGCCTCCAGGGGTCCGGGCACGCCCATTACCTGGGAGGCAGGTGATGCGGGGGTTCCTTCCCCCAGTATGAACACAAGATGCCCGACCCATCTACCATGTGGCCAATATGGCGCGAGCCAGAATTGACCTCCTTCCTTCAACCTGTGCAGCGTTCCCCTGACACAGAGGCAGCAGCATGCCAGAGGCTTCCTGAAAAGAAATACAGAAGTTCCCTCCAGCTTCTCTGAGGCCCCTTCAGGACTGCATCCTTTAAGCACAATGGCTTTTGTTGTTGTTGGTACTGTTGTAACGTGAATCACCCCAGAAGCCACATTTTGGAAGATAGAATGTTGGAGTCTTTATTATACAGTTAGCAGGCTGCCAGTTGTTACAAAGGCTTGCAAATACATATAACACAGCTAGGAAACAGGCCAAAGAGGTAAGAAAGAACAAAAACAATACTAACAAACCAATTCAGCTCCAATGGAATGTGGAATTGGGACTCCACGATGACTGGAGACAGGAGATAGGACACAGGACATGATCACAGAGACACAGATGGCATGGTGTAATGGCACCTGTGTTGGACTGGGCCTAAATAGGGTCAGTGCAGGGGACAGGTCCACAGGAAATTCCCAGTGCCAGGCACTAGACTGACAGATTCAGTAACTTATCAGTCTCCAGGGATCTAGGCATGCCCATCACCTGGGATGCATGTGGGTGATGGGCAGGGCATTTCCTTCCCCCAGCATGAAGACAAGATGCCAGATCCTACCATGAGCCATGTGGCCAATATGGCGCCGGCCAGACCTGACCTCCTTACTTCAGTACAGGAGTTTGAACTTAAGGCCTTGACCTCTCACTTGTTTTTGTTTTTTTTTTTTTTCACACTCAAGGCTGGGGCTCTGCCCTTGAGCCACACCTCCACTTTTGTTTATTGCTTGTTAGTTGAAGGTAAGAGTTTCAGGTTTGTCTGCCCCGGCTGACTTCAAATCCATGAGCCACCACCAACTCAGATGCCCCTCAGTAGATGAATGGATCAAGAAAATGTGGTATATATACACAATGGAATTCTATGCCTCCATCAGAAAGAATGACATTGCCTCATTTGTTAGGAAATGGAAAGGCTTGGAAAAAATTATATTAAGTGAAGTAAGCCAGGCCCAAAGAAATATAGGTCCCATGGTTTCCCTTATTTGCAATAACTAGTACATGTCTGAGACAAACAGAAACGGTCAGATAAGTTGATGTTGCGATTGTTTCCAACTTATTTATAAGATGATTTCTTTGTTGCTTTGTATGTACCTCCCCCATGGTATAAGCCCTGCTTTCCCTGTATTTGATGTTGGTATAATTTGTGGAGGGGAAGGGAAAAAAAACAAACTGTTTAAATAGGGTTACAGGTGGACCCATTGCAACAATGAGATATACAAGATGTTATGTCAAAAAATAAACTTTACAACTTTGACGGGCTGGGGGATGGGGGTGAGGGCAGGGGAGTGTGGGGGTGGGGGTGGAGAGGGAAAGGGATGGTAAGGGGAAACAAAGGAGTTGGCAACAATGCTTGATAAGAAATGTACTCATTATCTTGCCCATGTAATTGTAACCCCTCTGTACGGTATTTCCACAATAAAAAAAAATTTCCTCTAAAAAAATTTATCAAATTGATGTGCCCCATAGAACTAATATTGGTATGACTTCCAACCTTCTCTTGTTATTCCTTTAGAAACAATTTAGAATCATCTTAGCAATAAAAACTGAATGAACTGATGGAGAGGTCTATGTGCTATTGTTACATTTACTACCTAATCGATTCCTGTCAGCTATTAGCATTAGCAGTATTTTTATTATCCCATTTTATAGAGTTAGAAGGACATAAAATTCATACAATTTGCCCTACATAGTCAAGAAACAAAGGTGAAACAAAGAGGTCCAAACTCCAGTGCCCAAGATTAATTCTAGAACCATCCCAGGACCCAATTTTTCTGAAGTAAACTAATGACTGGTCTTTGAAAACATATTGAGCTTTAGAGTGAGCTCTCTTCTGGTCATTGAATCTTTCCACAATTTTATTTTTGTGAACAGTTAAATTGCTCAATAATTTCAAAATCTAGCTATAAAAGCCTTTTCTTATGCAACTCTGAAACCCTTTTCTTGACCATTTTCCTTAGATTTCTTCTCATGTGTTGTCTTATGTTGAAGTTGTTGAGGGACAGAAATCATAGCCTTTCTATTTTCCCAGTGTTAAGAATCAATCATTATTCAAACAGCCATTTAATAATCATTTGTGAACAAAACAGAGAACAATAAGTACATGTATTGACCAGACAATTCTTTATATTTTTTTACCCAGTAATGTTTTATTTATTGTTTTTTGGCAAATTCTTGTGATTAAGTAATTACATAATTTCACAAATTTCACAGTATTGTGGGCTAGTGATGCTTAAAGTCACAAGCATATTCTAACTTTCATGGGGCAAATTGTCTATCATGGTCTATAAAGTTTATATGAGCTTTAACAATACAGTTATTTCTTCCACATAGGGTGGTATGTACATTCCTTTCCTTTTGCATAGTGTCAGCTGTTCCCTCTTTCCCATAGGCAATGCTTTCTTTACTTAAATAAGACTATAGGCTTCACTAGGCTTGGAGAGAGAGAGCAGCAGCCTTCTAGTCACCTGCAGAGAGAGTCTGAGCTGTTCTGTTAGCCACCACTTCAAGCCTAGCCAAAATTCTTTCTCTAGGGGTTTCTCTCTTCATATCTGCCAAAAGTTCTCTGTCCAGGGTGGAGTAGAACTTGCATGTTCCCTCAATAAAACTTGTGGCCCCATTTGGACTAAAATCTTCCCTCCTCTCCTCTCCTCTTTCCTTCTTTTATTCTTTCATTCTTTCCTTCGTTATTATTATTTTTCAGCAGAGTTGATATTTGAACTGACACCTCTCTTGGTAGGCAGACACATTACCACTTGATCCACAACCCTAGCTCTTTTGCTATATTATTATTATTATTTGACAATAGTTGTGTTGAATTCAGGGCCTGGCACTTATGAGATAGACACTATAGACACACTTGAATGATATAAATTTATATACTATATATACATATATACACACACATATATACATATACCATATATACATATATATCACTCAAGAGATATAATGTCTATCTAAATATACCATATATATGCCACAGTGTCCTTTGAGCTTGTTTTTTTTTTTAAATTGAATCTTTCTTTTTGCCTGGAGTAGCTTGGACTGTGACCCTCGTGTTTATATTTTCCATGTGGCTGGGAGGACAGACAGGCATCATTGCTCCCAGTATTTTACTGTAAGTTTGGTGGGTCTTTTTTGGCCAGGTAAGTCTCCAAACATGATTCTTCAAATTTTAAGCTCCTAAGTAACTAGGATTACAGACATTAACCACTGTGCCCAGCTGCTTTGGTTACATTTAACATAGTATCTTGTGTTTTTGCCTGGGTGGCCTGGACTGAAATTCTGCTACTGAGGTTTCCAGTGTAGCTAGGATGACAGGTGTACACTAACATATCCAGCTTTTTTGGTTGCTATGGTTTAGATGGAATCTTAGCTAAACTTTTGCCCAGGTTACCCTCAAACCTTGATTTTCCTGGTCTCCACTTTCCAAATAGCTGAGATTACCCACGTGAGCCACTTTGCCCACCCTAAAATCCTTGTCCTTTGATGATGCTAGCTTTGAAAATGAGACGCAGCATTTTCAAACAGAACATTTATCTGTGAAATAAAAGAACAAGATTATAATTTTAGGGGAAAATATTATAAACTTCAAAAAGAGAGGTTTTTGGTTCTTAGCTGTTTAAAATAACAAAAGTATCATCAAGCCAGGCACCTACAGTCCTAGATACTCAAGAGGCTGAGATCTGAAGATTGTGGTTCAAAGCTAGCTTGGTCAGGAAAGTCCATGAAACTCATCTCCAGGTAACCACCAGAAAACTGGAAGTGGCGCTGTGGCTCAAGAGGCACAGTGCTCACCTTGAGCTGAAGAGCTGAGGGACAATGCCCAGGCCTAGAGTTCAAGCCCCATGACTGACAAAAAAAAAGTATCATCCAACAAAATTATTTGTATGTCACTTTATCTTTATTTCCTTATAACAGGAAAAATATTTTATTTTTATCTCCATGGTATGTTTCACAGAAAATTTAATTAGCTTAACCAACTATACACAGTAAGTATTAGATCTGCAATATGTACCCAGCTTCAGAGCCATTAACTGCTATCCTGCAGAGTTCTTCATGAAGGCAGTGCTGCAACTCCAGCAGGTTGGCTCTGGTGTCCCTCTCCTGTCCCTTTCCTGGCCTTCTCCAGCCCCTCCCGCAGTGGACTCCGCTTCTCTGTCCTTTCTAGCTGCTTCATTCCCTGGGTAATTTCAGAAGAGGTTATCAAAACATTTCCTACTCTTTTCCTTTGCTCATTCAAAAGTTCACGAAACCCCTCCTCACCCCTTTGGCCAATTTTCTGCAAGTGGTTAGGCAGAAAAGAAATAGGGGTTAAATCCAAAACTAACTTCTTCCACAAAAAGGACAGACTCAAGTAATTATTTGACATTTTTATACCAGTGGCCATCTGCACTTTCCCACCCCATTCCAGGCAGGCATCTTCACCCTCCTTATAGCCCTGGAGTGGGTTTTGTCAGTAGCAACAATGACAATAGTGATAACACTTAGGGTCTGGTGGCATCTTCTGTGTTCCTCAGTACTAGCCTCAGTTACCCTCATGTACATGGTGTACTATGTGTGTGTGTGTGTGTGTGTGTGTGTGTGTGTGTGTGTGTGTGTGTGGTACTGGGGTTCAAAGTCAGGACCTGGGTGCTGTCCCTGAGCTTTTTCCATCAAGGATGATGCTCTACCACTTGAACAACAACTCTACTGATAGTTAATTTTTCTACCTTTGCTGGCCTTGAGTCATGATCCTCAGATCTTAGTCTCCTGAGTGGCTAAGATTATAGGCGTGTGCTGCTAGTCCTCAGCTATATTATACAATTAAGGAGATATTGCTATCACCATTTTGTAGAAGATAAGACAAAACAACTTGTGCGAATTAAGTAATTTTGCCTAAACTCATCAAGCCTGTAAGCTGAACATTGATCCATCTCTAAATATTTTGCTGTGAACCTTCATTGCCATACTGCATATGATCTCTCTCCCATTGAAATGTAGTTAATATTTGAGAGTAATATATAGCACTAATAGTGTCAACTAATACATACATGCATGTGCATAAAATCTTCATATTTACATATTTCACAATTCCATAACTGTAGGACATTTCTAACAGTGTATCTTAAGTTTCACACAGAAGTGCTGGAACCAAGATATAGCGGCATGAATTCCACTCAGAATGTTGGTAGACTGCTGCAAGTCAATGGAAAGATTTGTTATTAAAAACCAAGCTGTTTGTTATTTTTTCTCGTTTACAAATGCTTTCATCTAGTTTTCATCCATTTTATAGAGGAGATATAGCTTCTGACTGCCAAAGCCTGTATCTGAAGTTATCAATTGTCTTCCATAATCTGAAGTTAGAAGCTCATAGAGGAAAGGGAAGGAAAGGGAAGGAAATGGAAGCTTAGCTCAGCTTCCCAAGTTGGATCATTTAGTTAGCATCATATACCACTGTCTTCTTCCCTCCAAATCATTCTTGTGCCTGTGTAGCTGCTGACATAGGTCTTTTGAGGACTTAACTGTTTCATAATGGAAATTTACAGCCAATTGTATGATTCTACTTGATTTTTCTCTTGAGTCTTCTACTTTGTATGCAAACGCTTAGGAACAGACTAATGAAAAATGGATTGAATGGCACTGTGCCTCTTAATTCTTCCTTGGCTAATGAGGAGGCCTCTTTATCCTGCTAAAAGCCCAAAGGCTAAGAATCCAACACGCTAGCACCTTACATAGGTTGCTATTAGTTTCTACATGGTAGCTTCTTCCTGTGTGCCAACTCTTCCTGTGTGGAAGTGCTGGAAGAATGGAAGACCTTTCCTCTCTGAAACCTGGGTCTGCAGCTCTTCTTGTCTTATGCCCTCTCCTATAAACGGGACAGTCAATAATAATCCAAAGGCAAGACTTATTGAGAATTAATGTTAACTCCTAAAAATTACTATCAATAACTTTATTAGCAAGTGTGGCTCCAATCCACTAAGTGAAGAGAATTTTGGATGAACAATCAAGCCCACATTATAGAAATTCCCAAGAATGATGAATAAACTAGATATCAGAACTCCTTTGCATCCCATTGGGAAAGTAACCATTGGTAATGAGCCTACCATCAGTACTCAATGGCCTCTGAGCTATTCTTTGAACACATTCTTGACCCTCACCATCTAGTCCCCAAAGATCATCTGTAGATATGTTTGAAAACGTAAATCACACTCTGTTATTGTCCTTCTGAGTGCCACTCTGTGGTCTTTCCTATAACTCCTTAGCTCCTTGTAATGTCTGGCAAATAAATTTTATTCAGAGAGCATCCTCTTAGGGACCTTTAATAGATTTGAGATGTTTAATCTATGAACACCCAGCCAGGGAAGGCTTTCTTTATAAAATATTTGAATCCAGGGAAAAATCTAAAGACAAGTAAAAGATGTTTACAGTGAAAGTTGACAGGCTGAATATAACAATTGTCAAAAAAAAAAAAAAACAACCCAGTGTTCTTTATGGGAATCTGAAGAATGAAGCCAGTATCTAGAACCTGGTTATGTGTTCATTTTTGCTTTATTTTAACAAGAATATAAGATTATTTGGTTCCAAATTAAAACGATGAAACTGTACTTAATTTCTCTTTCAAAAATGCCTTAGCATTGTAATTATCACACCTTTAAGATAAATAGAAATTTAAGATTAAGCTATTCCAAATCTTTTAATTCCTGTGTAAGGAAAATAATTCCCACAGAACTGCCTGGGGCCTTGTAGTTGAAGTCTGAATTGCTACCCTGGCCTCAGGCAGGTCAAACAAATTCCTATAAATAATTAATCACCTTTCCTTTCTATTGCATACCAATATAATAAATTTAATGAAATTTAATAAATATAATAAATTTAATGAAAATACGTATACCTATGCCACATATTTATCTTCACTGTCCTTTTTGCTAGATACAAAGTTTCTCCATAAGATTATCACAGGGCTGTTGAAAGGTTTACTCTCAATTAGGTGCTCATTTCAGTAGTTTGGGGAGCACCTTAGTAGTAGCATTGCTCCATTGATCTAGTCTAGCTAGTTACCCTCCCAAGTTCACAAAATCCTGCTCCATGGCATGCCTTTGCCTGATTTGCATGTTTCCTTGCAAAGTAAACTGTAGTCTTTCCAAATATAATCCCTTAATCCTGGGATATTAACCTGATTGTGAACTCATTTCCATGCAGGATCTCAGAGAAAAGGATCATCAGTCTATTAGTGACTTTAGCCCTAAGAAGCAGGCTGAAGCTGGGCACTGGTGGCTCACGCCTGTAATCATAGCTACTCAGGAAGCTGAGATCTGAGGATCATGGTCAGTCTGGGCAGAAAAGTATGTGAAACTCCTATTTCCAATTAACTACCAGAAAACCAGAAGTGGTGCTGTGGCTCAAAGTGGTAGAGTACTAGCCTGGAGAAAAAGAGCTCAGGGACATAGGTCAGGTCCTGAGTTCAGGCCCCACAACTGATAACTAACTAACTAAATAGAAATGTGCTGAACAAACTTGAAAAATACAATTCCCAATTAATCTTACAACATAGATGTGAAGATTATAGGGATTACAAAAAGATAAATGCATGTAGTTATCAATGTCCTATTTATTTGTTACTATTTTGAGACATTTACTTCCTATAAGCACACTTTGAGAAATAGCAATCCATTTTCCAAAATTTCCCATGGGAAATGAGGACCAGGAAGCTGGAGCATGTGTTGTTGTGGGTGCTGAGGTCAAAGGGACTGAATTCAGATGAGGAGAGGAAGGAAGGGAACAGTCAGTTATAATAGTCCATCTATGAAAACTGAGCTACGTAAATTTTGGGATGGGTGGGGTTGGAAGAGATGATGTGGGAGAATGATAGAAAGGGTGACAGTGATCAAGACGCTGTGCACAACTAAAGACAATTTTTAAAGCAAGAAAAAGCATGCCTTGTAGCATTCACGTCTGTACTGGCACCTTTCAGCCTCTCCTGTGTTTTCTTCCACATGAAATACTGTCTTAAGCATTCTACATTTCATTTCTGTGCTTGTTTTCCTACCTCTGCCAATAATAGCAGTAGCATATACAGTTTCTTATTGTCAAGTACTTTTTTAGGGGGGGTATGTGCCCATTCATTCATTTAATTTTCACAGCAACATCATGACATAGAACTAATATTATCCCAATTACAGGCATTAGGAACTGGAGAGAAAGTGGGTGGGCTTTGCTTTGAACTCACTCAGTGAGATAAAAACAGCTGTCATAACTCCAGGAGGCTTCTGTACATGATGCGGACACTCAGAAGAGAATTGGCAATACAATGACATATTAGAGTCTTAAGTCTAAAGAACGAAACTAAGGTTGGACTACTAGACAAGACCTTTCAGAATATGTGCAGCGTGAGAAGCCCAAGGACTAAGGAACACTAACTAAATCATTTTCTATCTTGAAGAATCACATCAGTACACACTCCATTCTTCGCAAATGATTGGTTACTGAGAGTAGTTCAGCTTCTTCTATGGAGAAAAAAGGAGGCCCAGATTCCACAGTCTCTGCCTTATAAGAAGTCAGCAATGATTTCTTTTTTTTTTTCCACATTTTTTTAAATTGTGAAAATACCATACAGAGGGGGTTACAATTACATGTGCAAGGTAATGAGTACATTTCTTATCAAGCATTGTTGCCTCCTCCTTTGTTTACCCTTCCCATCCCTTCCCATCTCCCACACCACCAACCCCCCCCCAACCCCCCCACCTTGGCCAAAGTTGTAAAGTTCATTTTTCGACATAACAACTTGTACATCTCATTGTTGCAATGGGTCCATCTGTATCCCTATTTAAATGATTTGTTTTTTCCCTTCCCCTCCACAAATTATACTAACATCAAATATAATGAAAGCAGGGGTTATACCGTGGGGGAGGGACGTACAAAGCAACAAAGAAATCATCTTATAAATATGTTAGAAACAATCTCAATAAAGAAAAAAATTGGGGTTCATTTCACCTAACATCAACTTATCTGACCTTTTCTACTTGTCTCAGACACATACTAGTTATTGCAAATAAGGGAAACCATGGGACCTCTGTTTCTTTGAGCCTGGCTTACTTAATTTAATATAATTTTTTTCCAAGTCTTTCCATATCCTAACAAATGGGACAATGTCATTCTTTCTGATGGAGGCATAGAATTCCATTGTGTATATATTTGAACATAAGGATGGTGACAAAGTAGGGGAGGGGACTGGAAACTGTGTTGCACAGGCCCAGTTGGAACAATGTGAAAATGAGAAACCATAGGGAAAACACTCCAACAATCTGCAAGTCTCTGAAGGGCTCTCAGGGGATACCATGGCAAGAATGTTCCTTTGTGATTCCCAGAGATGAGGTAGGGCATGCAGATGAAAATGACAGAGAAACATATTTTCACTTGTTTAAACAAGGATTTCCCATAGCCCTCTGGGTAAGACCGGTTTCCTGTCAGCAGCTACCAGTGGTTAATGGCCAGGTTCCATTTGAAAGCTAGACAGGATGGATCCTCTGTGTCCTTCTGAGTAAACCTCCCAGCCATTCCCACGGTTGGGAGGAAGTATGTGAGGATAGAATGGGCATTTTTCCTGGTTGGGCAAGAGCTATGGGACAATAGTTGCGTGGTTCTTACATGGCTCTCTTTCTTGACAGTGGAGACGGTGAGGAGAAGGCTTGTCTGAGAGTCTCAGTCAACCGTGGTTTTACAGAACCCTGGCCCTTTGAGTCTTGATGTTCAGTAATGAAGTGTCTTTCTGATATGTGGGAGAAAAACTGCAAGTTCAAGTCTTTCTGGTCGACTGGGATTCATGAAAAGCACAATCAGGGGACTCTGCTGGTTGGAATAACTTCAGAGCTCCCATCTATGGATGTACGAATCTCCCTTCTCTGTACATTACATTAATAATAACAAAAAGGAATCTCCCTGCAGCATCTCTAGTAAACCTTACCTACTGCTTTAGCACATCTTCAATGGTAAGAGCTTTTTTCCTCACATGGTAGCTTTTCACAGTTGAAGAGTTCCCATTGTTATTGATAAAGGGAAAAAGAAACAGCTAACATTTATTAGGTTCACTATGTGCCAGACTCTGTGCTAAATATTTTCCATGCATTAAACCATTGAATACTTTCCACAAACTTATTAAACAGGTTTCAGCCTCATCCTCGTGTGGAAACATGTTCTGCAATGCTAAGAATGTGTTGCTAGTCACACAAAGTGACAGTTTTGTCTTCAAACAGATAGTTTGTCACAAACATCAATCACTGTTTTATTACTTTGTAGTTTGTTTCAGAAACATCTTTATAATTATTTACAATTCTTTTTCTTTTAATAGTCCAATTTTAAAGAAAACTTCAGATACATTGACTAGAAATTTGGCTAGCAGCAGAGTGCTTGTCTATCATAAGGCAAGGCTATAGATTTGATCCCAAGAACTGGGTGGGGGGAGTAAAAAAAATTACGTACCCATATAGTTAATTTTTACATATCTGAAAGCAGAAAAGTGTGTGCTTATTATTTTTCATTAGTGTATTTCAAATTAAATGTATGACTATTAAAATTTTATTAAGTATTCACCCAGGTTCTAAGTAAAAGCACGTGTGTGTGTGTGTGTGTGTGTGTGTGTGTGTGTGTGTGTGTGTTGGTCCTGGGGCTTGAACTCAGGGCCTGAGCACCGTCCATGAGCAATTTTTCTCAAGGCTAGTGCCTTACCACTTGAACCACAGCTCCACTTCCAGATTTTTTGGTGGTTAATGGGAGATAAGTCTTTCAAGCTTTCCTGACTATGCTGGCTTTGAACTGCTGTCTTCAGATCTAAGCCTCCTGAATAGCTAGGATTATAAGGCATGAGCTACCAGTACCCAGCCTAAGTAAAACCATCTTGCCTGACATTACTTTTGTATGTACCATAGTCTGGAGAACAACAATCTAAAACTACATTATTTTTCACTTTTGAAAAGGTTGCTTCTTTATCTCTTTTTGCAGGGAAGTTCTCTCTCTGTTGCCCAACCTGGTTTTGAACTTGCCATATTCCTGCCCTACCCTCTCAAGGGCTAAGATTACAGATATTTTCCACCATATCTGTATAAATTGCTTACTTTGAGCCAAAATTCTGTATTGCTTATGTAATTAATTCCAAATACACTATTTCATTGTTGCCTGATGATGATGCTGGAAAAAAGAAAGTCTCAGACACCTTGTCTCAAAGGCTGACTTTGGAGTGTTTGAGAAGATTGATTCAATCTTCAGTTTGAATTAAAATGTCTCTTGTTTAACATTTCCTGTTTCTTCAATATTTGGATGAAATGTCTGTGTTCCTCTAGCCCTTTCTAAACTGTGCCATTTCTGTTTGAATTCTCTACTTCATGTAACGGTCACAGTCTAGACTCCTGAGTTGTGGATACCAGAGTCTTCATGTCCATGTCCAGTAGCGGCCTCTGTTAATTGAGCTCAGAGCTATCTGGTGCTAGATACAGAAGAGACAGCCCAATGTGGGGAACATTGTTGCAAAACACATAAATTTTCCTCCTGTCTTTGCCCTCCTTTAGCTTTGACATGATTTACAGACCACTGGGTTGAAATGAACATAATAGATCTTGTCCTGATAGCCTCTTAAAATGGTTATATGGATAAAATGAGAAAGTAATGTTCAGACTTTATAAACTGAGGAGTGATCAATATTAGTTATCATTAGATGATAATTTATGGCCTCAATATTCATCTTGTGAGTGAGTGATATGAATGTAAGACACTTTTGACTCTCAGAAAACATAAGTTAGAGCACGGGAAAATGGACAAGATTTAATGATGCTAACATACGTGAGGGAATAGTGTGTATCTGTTGCAGTTCTAGGCTCTATAATACAGCATTGCCCATGGGAGCTAATATTCAAGCCCAGTATGAACAGTAAGCCATATGGATTGCTAAAATGTTGAAATATCTGTTTGCAAAGGGGTAAAATAACATCCCCTTGAGTCCCTCATTTTACACACAATCCTACTATCTGCACTAGTCTTCTCAGAACTCGTAAACCTCCATAAATCCCAACAAATTAACCATTAGGGCTGTATATAGTGACTTCTGCTTGTAATCATAGCCACCTCAGAGGCAGAAATGGAGATTATCACATTTTGAGGACAGCCTGGGGAAAAAAAACAGTTAATGAGACCCTCATCTTAACCAATAAAAGCTGGGCATGGTGGTATATGACTGCCATCATAACTACACAGAAAGCATAAATAAGAGGACTGCAGTTCAAATTGGCTGGACTAAAATAGCAAGGTCCAAATCCAAAACTTAAAAAAAAAATAAGGATGAGGGTATGGCTCAAGTGATAGAGCACTTGCCTTGCAAGTGGAAGGCCAAGAATTCCTAATGTGTGTGTGTGTGTGTGTGTGTGTGTGTGTGTGTGTGTGTGTGTTAGAGCCTAGACTTTCAGCATCATACATCAGCACTTCTGAAGGACAGTTCTGATTGATTACCATCATGTTACTGGCTATTAAGTAGGTTGAATACCACTCTAGGAGAACTGGTTCTGTTCTACTGAGAAGAAACAAAGTAGTAGCCCAAGTGAATGAAACCAGGCAGATCCTGATAAGAGTTGTCAAGGGATGAACTGCTGCTGAGATCCAGATAGGAGCTTCATACCACAAGAACATAAAGACCTGAAGGAGGAAGTAAGATTTGAGTCAGACAAGAAGGAAGATACAAAAGAGATATAGTTATGCAAAGATCTAAGAAAAAGTATTACAGGAAAAGGAAAGAACAAGAGCCCAGGGCAGGGGTGGGGTTGGCATGTACAGAGAATAAAAAGAAGGCACATGTGACTAGGTCAGAATGCAGATTGCTCAAGATAAACCAAGGCCTACAGTGTAAGAAGGCTGCCAGTCTTTGGTAGTCTGTCTTTTTCCCCCCACAGGCAAGAAGGCATTAGAATGACTAAAGTACATTGCAATGCAGTTACTATATTTTCAAAACACCTTATTCAAGTTCTAGAAGACTCTTCTTTTCCCATTGCCTCTCTACTTCTATTATGTCATAATATCAGCAGCCATTGATAAGCTTGAAGTGCTTCCTAGGAAGATCCATGGAGATTTAGAAATTCTATGCTAATAGGTTGGAAAAACAAGAAGAAAGAGTTTGAATGGTGGTGACTCATGCTTGTAATTCTACCTATTCAGGAGTCTGAGATCCGAGGATGTTAATTCAAAGCCAGACTAGACAGAAAAGATTTTTTATCTCCAATTCACCAGCAGAAAACCAGAACTGGGGTGTGGCACAAGTGATAGAGTGCCACCCTTGAGTGGAAAAAGCCAAGTGAGAATGTAAAGCTCTGAGTTCAAGCCCCAGTACTAGCACAAAAATAAAATTAATAAAGATCAACCTAGAATCGTATCACAGGAGATACAGCCAATCCTCTCAGACAACAAAATCCCCACCTTATAGAAGTTTCTAAATGGTATTTTGTCAAACTTTCACAATCAGGTAAAGTAGGTCAAGATAAACTTACCATTTCCCACCATTTTGTCATTAAATAACATTGAATTGTTCAAAGCTAATTATGCTGCTAGTCTTTAGGGTCATTGGTAAGCAATTTTTCTTACTTACTTTGCAGATTAAGAAAACAATGAAGAAAATATGTCTGATGTGACATACATTTGCCATGGTTGGGCTAGTACTAAAACACAGATGTTTTAGTGGAGCCTGTCATCAGACCTCATTGTCTCCTTGTGACATTCCCAGAAGAGGGGAATTTTGAAACTTTTGTACAAGTTGGATGAAGAATGACCCAGCCAGCTTCCCACGGACTACTCAGGGAACTCGGCCCACACATGCCAGTGACAGCATGGCCAACTATTCTGAGAATCTGCACCCTTTATCTGGTGTGGAAAGAAGGTGTTTGTATTTATCTTGGCATACATACACTCTAGCTGATTTTCATTTTAAATCTGAGAGTGAACTGGCATCTATGAATGCATACCAACTTGCCCCAAATTTGGAAGCATTAATTTTGAACCACATTGTTATGTCAGAGTGAGGGAAAGATAGAGGTTGGAAGCAAAGATGTGTTTTTGTTCTTTTTTTTATTCACGAGTCTTAACTGTAGCTCTAACCTGTGTGTATGCTGGGACACATAAAATAAGAGAAGCATCCATTTTTATTGTTCTGATATAACACTTTCTGAGTAAAAAGTCCCCCACGCACAGGCATTGGTGGCTCAACCCTGTAAACCTAGCTACTCAGAAGACTGAGATCTGAGGATCGTGGTTTGAAGCCAGCCCAAGCAGGAAAGTCCATGAGACTATTATCCCCAATTAACCACACCCAAAAATCCAGAAGTGAAACTAGCCTTGAGCAAAAAAAGCTCAAAAATAGTTCCTCGGCCATAGTTCAAGCCTCAGGACCACCCCTGCCACACACACACACACACACACACACACACACACACACACACACACACACACACACACACACACACACACATACACACACGACATGAGGTTGGGAGTTTTCATCTTCAGGGAAAGGAAGCTTTGTCAGAATGGCTATTTCCCACCCAGACAATGAGATTTCTCTCTTGTCCCCCTTCCAAATGTACAACTCCAACTTCATTGCCATTCAATTCACTCCTCTTTACCTCTTTCTTTGATATTTATGTTCGCTTCAGTCTCTCGTGTCCCTTGAAGGGAAGCCATATCTTTTTCTTCTTTCCTCCGTTTATTCCAAACGTGAATTCTCATAATGGATAATCAATACAAGTTTATTAAATAAAACAAAATACAAAAAGACTACTTATGCAGCAATATATGCCATAAAAAACACTGCTTTTCCTGCCTTATTTCACTTCATTTTATTTTTATTTTCAGTGGTGGTAGTAGTAGTAGTATGTAGTTGTAAAAAGGGGAGGGAGTGACATTGACCAAGAAGCTTTGCATTCATATTATTTTTTTTAATGTTTTATTTTTAGATTTTTGTGCCGGTACTGGGGACTGAATTCAGAGCCCAGGTGTCGTTATGAGCTTGATCACTCAAAGGTGGCACTCTGCCACTTGAACCACAGCTCTACTTCTGGCTTTTTTCCTGGTTAATTGGAGATCAAAGTCTCACAGACTTTTCTGTCTGAGCTACCTTTACACCATGGTCCTCAGCTGTCAGCTTCCTGAGTAGCCACTGGTGCCACGAATATTATTATAATTTTTGATTGTCTTTAAGCCATTTTTAAAGACTTTCATTTCAGTATGTCAGTTAGTGAGTACAATAGGTCTTGATCAATGTCACCCCTTCCATCATTCTTACCCAATTCTCCCAACCCTCTCATTCCTTCAGTTTACCTACATCCATTTACATCTATGTACACTGAATATTATGATGGTAATTGTTCACCCTTCCTCTCTTCATTTGTCTATCCATCCTCTCCCTTGATCCTCCTCCATTCTAATAACATATATTCCAGCTTACTGGTATTCATTTTGTTAAACTGCAAGTTAGTTATTAGAAGGAGTCACATCATTACAGTCCTTCCCTGTGTATACCATACTTGAGTTAATGTATGTATACATGTTAATGCGTGTATACATGAGTGTAATCCTGTATGTGTTTTCATGTTTATAATTTAGATCTCTTTTCCACATATATGATAAAACATGAAATGGTATAGGTGTCTTATATTTTTACAGGGGAGGAAATTGAAGCTTTCAGAAATTAAGTCACTTGCCCACGGCCACATAATTAGGAAGTAGAAGAATTGGGACTCAGTCTATATTTTGTCTGATGCAAATGCCAGGTAACTCACACGCTAATCTAGCCTGTCTCCCTGCATTCACTATTTCACTATCAAACTGGAAGAGAAGAGTGGAATGGCGAGGCATGCTTTGACGTGCAGCCACTTGCAATAAGGAAGCTGGACCAGTTGAACTGCTAAGGAGAGTCCACATTCTTGATGTGAACCTGTGTATTAAAGGGTGGGCAGGAACCTGTGGGAAGAATCTCATGCTAGACCTTGAGCTTAGTTCTCATCCTCTTCTAATGCCAGGAAAACAAACTAAAACGGAGCTGCCCTGTGCTCAGATGTGTCTGCTGCTAATCCTATTCTCCTTGGGAGAAGAGAAATGGCAGATGATTTCTACGAGTCACCACTTGCAGACAGAAAGCTGAGTCAGAGAGTTGGCTGAAATTATGGAAAGGCAGACCAATAGCCTAACCTGGGTGGTACATCTCTCTGGATAATTCCAGCCTTTCCCAGGAGTTTGAGAACAGGATGCTCTCACAACAGTGAGAAAGGAGATTTGAGTAGCAATGTGGAGATTTATCGGTAAAGGCGCAGAATGTCAGTGTTAGTTTGGAAAGTAAGGACTTGAAGTGTGGAAAGTGATTGCCATGGATACATTAAGCACATGTAGAAGAAGCTGTCACCATCAACTTAGGAAATTAGATCTTGGACTTTTACTGCTAGAATAATAAATGTTTAGACCCAGAGAGATATATGTGGCACATTTTCTTGAGCCATTCATCAGTGGTAGGGTATCAGAGCTGCATACATATTGATGCTATATTTATTTTATTTTATCATTATTTACTTGTATGTCTTTTTATGTGTCATGTGTTTATGCATATGCAAGCTGGTAGTGAGACTTGAACTCAGGTCCCCACACTATCTCTTGACTTTTTCATTCAAAGCTGCTGTTCTTCCACTTGAGCCACCTTTCCACTTTCTGATTATTTTTTCTTGGTTAATTGGAGTTAAAGAGTCCCATGGCCTTTGCTGCTGGACAAGCTTCAAAAATCCAATCCTCAAAGCTCAGTTTTCTGAGTAGCTGGGAGTTCAGGTATGAGGTACCAGTGCCTGGCTTGATGCTGATTTTAAAAAGCACAATGGTAACTATGTATATTCATCTATACAAAAATTATGTAGATATATAATATTTTGAAATGTTTGTTCAAATGTTTCTGTTTCCAGAATCTGTTCCAACCTTTGTTTCTGTCCTCATTCAGTCAGCCAACTGCTCTCTGTGCTTGCCTTCAGGGTGAACTGATAGCAGAAACCAAGTTCAATTGTTCTCATGTGTATTTAGCTAGTCAGATACAACAAAACCATGGGGTTTTAATACAATGTGATTTTAAGAGTTCCTCATGAAAGAAACTTCTCATTTCCAAGGCACAGGGTAGTTGCCATAACTGAGAGACCAGATAAGAGAGAATTAAAGGCTAATTGGAAAAGGAATAAAAGGACATCACAGGGACCACAAGGGCAGTACTGAGTCAATGTCGAGCACTGGGTTGAGCTGGGTCCATCATCTGTGCAGGACAGCAGCTACTTCCTTCAGATGTAATTCCCATATGTAAGAAGAAGCCGCCATGAAAGTCTTCCTTTGACAAAGTCAACCTCTATCCCTCCAGTTGTCCACCAGACCCTCGTTACCTTAGCCCAAAGCTTGTCTGTCACCACCCACCTGCATTCGGTAGTACCCTGGAATTGTCAACTTTCCACCAGCATCTCAGGACAGTTGTATGCTTAGTGAATAGATGCTTAGAGGAGTGAGTAAAAGTCAAAGGCCCCCATTTACATTCATGCGTAGGTAGAAAGAAACCATCTGTGGAGTTAACAGTTCAAAATAGTATAGATTGAAGAATTGCTCCTGGAGATGTCCACATCCTAATCCCTCAGGTCACATTGCCATCCATGATAAAGGGAATCTGACTATGTGAATAACGTGAGGATCCTGGAATGGGAAGATTCCCATGGGTTATCTTGGAGGGGCTGCACATGATCACAGGGGCTCTTACAAGGAGCTGAGGGTCACAGATGGAGAAGGTTATGTGGTAACTGGAGTAGAAATGGGACTGCTCCAGTGCCATAAGCTGTGCGGGCAACCTCAGAGCTGGGAGAAGCAACCAGATTTTGCCCTCGAGGCTCATGAAGAAAGGGCGTGCTTAATAACACATTTCTTGAACCCCGTGCTGCATGTGCCAAGTCACTCTACCTGGATTCAGGCCCAGACTTAGATGACTTTAAAAGCTTCTTATGCCTAAGAGCCTAACCCTGCCTATGCAGAGCAGGCTAAAAATTGGCAAGTTTAGACTAGCAACTTGCTCACCATTACTACTCCATTCAGAAACTATATATAATGCCCTTTACCACAAAAATACCAATTGGTCATTAAGTTCCATAAGAATACCTAAAAGATTGTGGTCTTATCATGTCTTCAATAATAATACATTCCCATTTATTGGACATATCCTTGGATGATAAATGTCTCTCCTTGTGTATTATGTCACTTAACTGCACAGAAGCCCTATAAAATGATAGTGGTATAATCTGTAATAGAATAAAAAGATCTTGGAAAGTTAATTATAACTGGTTGTGATGAGTAGAAGGATAAAGTGAAAGTACCTGGGGCTGCTATTTTGGGGATAACTGGATCTCAGGTCACCTGTATTAATTCCTTTAGAAGTATAGTCATAAAGCTGGTCACTGGTGGCTCATGCCTGTAATCCTAGCTACTCAAGAGGCTGAGATCTGAATATCTAGGTTCAAATTCAGCCCAAGTAGAAAAATACATGAGAATCTTTTTTGGGGGGTCTGGTCATGGGGCCTGAACTCTTGGCCTGGGCGCTGTCCCTCAGCTCTTCAGCTCAAGGCTAGCGCTCTACCATCTGAGCCACAGTGCCACTTCCGGCTTTTTTCTTTTTGCTTATGTGGTGCTGAGGAATCGAACCCAGGGCCTCAGGCATACAAGGCAAGCAAGGCAAGCACTCTACCACTGAGCCACCTTCCTAGCCCCACATAAGAATCTTATTTCCAATTGACCAGCAAAAAGTCAGAAGTGGAAGTACAGATCAAGTGGATGAATGGAAGCTCTTCTAGGCATACTTTAGAGTCTACTTCCTTCCAGTTTCTGGCCTTTGATATCCTAGAAATTAAAATCCTTTTCGTCAAACTAGTCTCTTCAAAGTCCCACGTAAGTTAGGAGTGGGAGATTGGGGTGCAAGAATGTGTGAGACATACATTAATGCAAAATATTATTACATTTCATAAGTGTAATTTCCAGGGTCAGTCAGTGAATTTGATATGAAGACAGGAATCACCGACACATTTTCTGATGTCAGAATCTATGTAACATCCAGACCATCATTAGACTTCTCTGACTGGTAAGCCAATTAGTTCTAAATCCCCCACAATTCCATCCATGGGACCTGGTCTGGGCCCAGGGAGAAGCAGTGTACCTTCATTCCAGGACAGCCATTGGGAGAATTGTTTTGGCACCACCCCCAGCATGGGAGGAAGAACCAATCACTTTCTCTGTTGCAATTATATTGATAAGCACCGTGCAGCTCACCTTTCCATCATCCTGAGCCTTCTTTTGGATGTGTGTACATACTACTGTGTTTGAGTTCACTTACAACTTTCACAAGTTAGTGGCATCATTTCAATCAAAGTGGTCCAAACCCAACTATAGAAACTTCAATGGTCTCATTGTTCATAGCATTGACTCTTAACTCAAAGGACAGTGGGACCACCTGGATACAGATTTCTACTTCATCTGTCTATAAGGTAATTTCCATTTAGACAAGATATCTGAGATCAATTTAAGGTATGTCTCAACCTCTCTCTAGAGTTCAAAAGGCATTTATATTGCCAGAATATTCCAAGAGCCAGGTAAAGACTAAGATAAAAGGTTCTGAATGTATCAGCCATTAATAAATCCAGCAACAGGGAGTGCCTGATATCACCACATGTAGACCTGACTTCTAAAACCTGAAAATAGAAAGAATAAGCAGTTCAGGGGCATGTCTGCAAAGTCATACTGTACACAGAGCAGAAGTCTTCCTTATCCTGCTCAAAACTGGCTGCAAGCTGCACAAAAATCACATTTTAACCTGTCTTGGCTTTATTTTTACTAGTTAGAAGACAGGATTAGTCTAGAATGTTCTAAAATATTTACTTTCTCACTAAAGTCAGGAAAACATGTTGTATAGGTATGCCTACAGTAAACCATAACAGAACCAGCAATGTTTAAATAATTCAATTTTGGTAGGGTAATAAAATTTTAATGTATTCCTCCATCTTTGTGCACAAGAAGCACCAAGATCCAAGATTGAAAGATTTTTTCTGTAAAGACCCAGATAGTAACTATTTAAGTTTTCCAAGTCATATGGTTTTTTTAATCTTTTAAAGTCCATACTTTTTATATTAGTATAGGTACTCAAGTTTTCTTGTAATTTGCAAGTCATTTTCTATTCTTTGACTTAATTGTATTTGCATAGTACACTTTACCTCTTGAACCTTTGTAATAGGTTGCTGAAGGTTTATATAAGTAAAACCATTTTGGAAAAAATATGGATGTTTCCCTAAACACTACAAATTGAATTACCATGTGATCTATAAGTCCCACTTCTGGATCCATACATCCACATAAATCATAATAGTTGAAGAGATATATCTCCATACTCATATTCACTGCAGCACTAATCATAACAGCTATTAAATGGAAACAAACCAAGTGTCTCTCACTGGAGGAGCAGATAAAGATGTGCCATATACACCTAAGGAATACTATGCTATTCAATTTTAAAAATAAGAAAAAGCTGTCATTTGTAACATGAATCAATCAATGCACTAAGTGAAATAAGATAAATATATACATAAGAAGACAGATATAGCATTATCTCACTTTTGGTGTCTAAAATGGTTAAAAGCAAAGGAGAGTTACCAATTCCTGCTGGAAGAAGGATGTGTTCAGTCCACAGAGAAGTGGCACTGAGGACAAAATGATGATAGCCAGAGGGCTCAAAGTTTCATTTACACAAGAGGAATAAGATATACAGAAGAATGGCCACAGGAGTGAGTAATGCCATGTATTTCAAAATTGCTAAAAGAGTAGATAGTAAATATTCACACTGCAAATAAGTGATAAGTCTGGGATGTGATAGATGTGTTAATAACCTTATCCAATCTCACTCACAATCAATGTAGATATCATAACATTACATTGAACCCTAGAATATACATAATTACTATTTCTGTTAAGCATAAAATATAACATAAAAATAAATTTAAAACACACAGATAAAACAATGTCTGAAAGACATGTCTTTCAGACATTGTTTTACGATTTTATTTTTTAATTCAATTGGACCACTTCTGCCTTTTTTACTGGGTTGTTTAATGTTGTTACTCACATGGTTGGGCTTATATCTAATATTTCTGTTTTTCTTTTCTCTGTTTCTTAGGTCTTTCTGATCTTAATTTCTCCTTTATGCCTCCCTTTCCCTTTAAATGTATATTTTCTAATGTATCATTTTAATTCCTTTCATGGCCATTCATTTACAACTGTTAATGGTTGTTATAGGGTTTAATATACACAAAATAACTTAATACAATGTACTCCAGGTTCACACTAACATAATTTTGAAGCAATATATTGAAATGTTACTCCAGTTAGCTATGGTGCTATTACTACTTACAGATTAAATCATATTTCATCATTTATCATCATCTGTCATACTTGTAGATGTTATAAATTCAATAATAATTTCTTGTAATTATTTATCTTACATGACTTTTTTTTTTTTGGGTCCAGTTGTGGGGCCTGAACTCTGGGCCTGGGCGCTGTCCCTCAGCTCTTCAGCTCAAGGCTAGCGCTCTATCACTTGAGCCACAACGC
Source organism: Dipodomys ordii (assembly GCF_000151885.1). Taxonomy (NCBI): domain Eukaryota; kingdom Metazoa; phylum Chordata; class Mammalia; order Rodentia; family Heteromyidae; genus Dipodomys; species Dipodomys ordii. Next base: position 5,021,054 of record NW_012267301.1, read on the forward strand.
CACTTCTGGCTTTTTTCTTTTTTCTTATGTGGTGCTAAGGAATCGAACCCAGGGCCCCAGGCATGCAAGGCACGCGCTCTACCACTGAGCCATCTTCCCAGCCCTCTTACATGACTATTAGGGAAGTTAAGGATGTAAATGAATTCAACTCTGTATCTGAAGCATGATAAGAGCCAGGAACAACACAAATACAAATGGATATTGCTGGATTACAATAAAAATTTACCTACAGACATTGAAATGTGAATTCCATATAATAGATCTCCTCCTCCTCCTCTTCCTTCTTCCTCTCCTCCTCCTCCTTCTTCTATTTCTTCTTCGATTTTCTTCCTCAATTACTTTAAACTGGTTGTCAGATTCTATCATCTATCTATCTATCTATCTATCTATCTATCTATCTATCTATCTATCTATCTATCTATCTATCTATCTATCTATCTATCCTATCTATCTACCAGCCTACCTACCTACCTACCTATCTAAAAGACATAGGTAGTGTTAAATCTGAGGTCATAAGTCCTAGCCACCTGATCTCCAGAAATGCTATTTTAAGCTTTATCATGTGGTATCCTGAGGTTATACAAACATCTCCAGACCTGCCATGGTAATAAATGTAAGTACAGAGATTGGACATCAGTATCTAATTTATACCCCTCCACACACACACACACACACACACACACACACACACACACAGAGTTCTATTACGTTCTGTTTTCCAAACTAAAAAGCTTGTATTTAACAGTGTCCCAGAAAATAAGAAAGGAGCGGAAAAGAAGAAAGAGAGCAGGTAGGGATAAAAGGAAAGGTAATTTCAAATATTCTTAATAGCAGCAAATTTTACTACATTTGTGTAACATTATATAAAAACATCAAGAATTCTGGGACAGAACTTCAGTTAATCTTAACATCTAAACATTAAAGCTACATTCATTGATTCAAATGAAAGTAGCGTTTAAGGAAAAGGAACACGGATTTTTTATTTAGTTTTAATTTTATTTGGTGACTAATTTTAAAGAGGAGAATGGTGATCCTTTAGCGCCCTCTTGTGTACACAGGTCTTATAAGAGCCAGACTTGCTGGGTGAACAGTTAACGAAATTCTTGGAACAAGCCAAGCAGGCCTCTCAGGAGGCAGAGATCTCTGGATCCCCATTCAAAGCCAACCCAGTGAATAAAAATCCATGAGACGCTTATCTCCTGTTAACCACCAGAAAACAAAAGTGAGTGACACTGTGGCTCAAACTGGTAGAATTCTAGCATTAAACAAAAGAGCTCAGGGACAGCACCCCAGACACTAAGTTCAAGCCCCAGAACCCACCAAAAAAAAAAAAAAAGGAAATGTTGGGAGCAAAGAAGTTGAGGTGGTGTTTGAATATATCTACTACAACCATCAGGACTCTGGAACGCACTTCTTCTCTACTCTTTACCTAGAAGATAAACTGTGCATTGTGTGAGAATATAAGTATAGTTGTTTCACCTATGACTGAACTAAAAGTGACTGTGCTTCAAAAGTGAGAATTTGAAGCACAGGCAAGAAGACAAAGGTTAAGCAAATGGAACTTCTTTAAAATTAAAACCCTGTTTGGAATCAGTGGCACACGCCTGCAATCACAAGACTGACATTTGAGGATTACAATTCAAAGCCAGCCCAGACGGTAAAAGCCATGAGACTTTTATGTCCAATTAACCACCAGAAAGCCAGAAATGGAACTGTGGCTCCAGTAGAAGAGCCGTAGCCTTGAACAAAAAGCTCAGGAACAGTGCCCAGACCCTAACACATATACTACCAAAATTAAAAACATGTGTATCAAGAAGTAAAAAGACAACTTACCACAGAGAGAAATATTTGCAAACACAATAGTTTCTCCTTGTTCTTCATATTCTTAGTGTTCAAATTTTAAGTTACCGCAAACACTGAATTAGTAAAAAACAAGCATTTCCCATAGGGAGATTCTCTCTGTGTCTCCACTCTCTATCTCTCTGTCTCTTTCTCTCTGTCTGTCTCTGTCTCTCTTTCCTTCCTGACCCCCTCTACTCATATATATATATATATATATATATACTCATATATATATACATATATATGTATATATATATATATATATGGGTTTGACATACAACAGTGTTTTGCTGGTACAAAAGCAATGCACACAGAATACCTCTGCTCTTCAAATGTCTTTCTTGCCTAGCCAGGGCAATGTCCTCACCATGTCCTGAGCTGCAGCTCTGGTCAGCCACATCACCATGAGCATAAACCACTGATATTACCACATACCATTGCTAATCCCTGATGCCAAGTAGGTTAGGTGCATTAAGTATGCTTTTATTACTAGTTTTGTTTGAATATGATACCGAATGAGGTTCAATGGGGACTGAACATAGAGACTTCCATACACCAAACCAGCCCTCTACCTCTTGGACCATGCTCAAACTTACCTTCTTTTTGTTCTTGAGATAGGGTCTCACTAACTTCACCTGGATTGACTTCAAACTCCTGATTCTCCTGCTCTGTCTCCTGAGTGATGGGAATTAATAAATGCATGCCAGATACCAGGATTAAGTTCATTATCATTATCAATTTACAGTGTTTTCAATCTTCTAAGATTCCCAGGACATACACTCATTGTAAATCAAGAAACACACACACATACACACACACACACACATACACACCACAGATACATATACACAAAAATGATGGAAGACATCATAAATTACAGACCTACAAACAACTCATTCTGATAAGTTCTCTTTTCTTGATTTTGTGGGAGAGAAGACAAAGTTCAGCAGCAAGAAGGCTCTTTCATGCCTGAGGCTTCCTGACTGATTGCAAAGTCGGGATGCACATCTTGTTGTCCACAAATTGAACACTATATACTACCAGCACACTGCACTGATGCTGACTGTCTTTGCTCTCTGGCTGCCTCCCTGTGAAAGCTAAAACAAGAAGAAAGAACTGAGGAATGGAGGCCTATCTCAGCCACACAGTGCCACCCTGACTCAAAAGAAAAAGAAAAAGAACAATACAAGCTGGGAGTATGCCTTTCCAGCAACTAAATTTTCAGAGTTTGCTATGTTAAAAAAAATCACCTTCCGGTGGCTCAGTGGTAGAGCACTTGCCTTGTATGCCTGAGGCCCTGGGTTCGATTCCTCAGCACCACATAAGCAAAAAGAAAAAAATCAGAATGGACTACAAGTTGATTGTTTGAAATATGCATAATTTTAGCAAGGAAGCAACATTGAAGCTAAAGGCATTTGCTTATATTGAGATTCAACTGTACCTAATGAGAGTCAATTATCCAGGATAGATAAAGAGCAATTAGGGATTGGGGATGAAGTTGAGTGGTATTTTTCTAGTATTTTCCACTCCCTGGATTCCATCTCCCGTAATGAAACAAACAAACAAACAATAGTTACAACCCAATAACAAAGAGGGGTGCCATTTTTTAATGGATGATAAACTTAAACAAGGAGATACACAAATGGCCAAAAATTACATTAAAAGAATACTTAAGGAGCTGGAGATGTGGTTCTGGTTGCTGAGTGCCAGCCAGTGAGCAAATGAGCCAGTGTCAGATACCAGGTTTGAATCTCTGTCTTGAATTAAAAAAAAAATGTTCAAAAATTTAACCTCATACTCATTACCTAAACAAAGATATGCTATTTTATGTTGACTAGAAGGGCAATAATTTTGAAATATCTGTTTGAGGAAATTGTTGGTAGGAGCTTGAAATTTTGCAGCCACTATGTAAAAATGAAGTATGGTCATGCCTTGGCAATCCCGAGATGGTCATTCCAGGATTCCTTGGGATTCTAAAATCCACAGATGCTCAAGTTCAATTGGAAAATGATGGGTTATAGTCATATAACTTATGTACTATTTCCCATATATTTTATATTTTCTCTAGGTTTTATATACCTAGTAATATAAATGCTATATAAATAATTGTCATAGCCTATTACTTGGAGAATAATGATAAGGAAAAAATCTGTTCATTCAATTCAGATCCAATTTTTAAAATGTCTCAATCTATGGTTGAATTCACAGAAGCAAAATGAAAAGATAATGGAACACCAGATATAAATGCTGCAACATGGATATACCTCAAAAATCTTAAAAGAAAAGCAGCATGCCATAAAGGTTACATAGTAGGAATTGTAGTTACAGTGAAATATTCAGAGAGAGAGAAAAGAGAGAGAGAGAGAGACCATTCAATAGGAAAGCATCCCCTCTGGAGATAATGAAGGTATTTGAAACAGGAAGTGATGACTGCAGAGTATTGAAACAGTACTAATGACACTGAAATGTAAAGTTTAACATGATTAATTTTCACTTGTGTGAAAAAAAATTTCACCACTCCTGGGCTTGAACTCAGGACCTGAGCATCATCTCTGAACTCTTGTGCTCAAGACTAGCACTCTATCACTTGAGCCACAGTTCTCCTTCCAGCTTTTTGATGTTTAATTGGAGATAAACATCTCTGGTAATTTCTGTCTGGACTGGCTTTGAACTTTGATCTTCAGATCTCAGCCTCCTGAGTAGTTAGGATGACAGGTGTGAGTCACTAGCACTTGCAGTTGGGTGGATTTTTATATTGAAGAATTAGGCCAAAGAAGAAGTAGGAAGCTGGCGGGAAGTTAAGGGGACCAACAGAACTCTCTCTGAAGGTGACCAAGGTGGTGGTGGCAGCAACAGAGACAATGTGCCCATCCATGGCTTTCCACTCAGCTCCAGCGTGAACTTAAAGATCAGGAACTGGAATCCACATCCCGGCCAAGAGACAAGTCATCACATGGTGGACAGTCTGAAACAGCAAGGGAAAGCATACGTACCCCACCAAAGACACCTCCCCTCCGTCCCAGACAACAACATCAGGAAAGAACCCTCTCCCTACCTAGGAAGAACACCATTTTTGAAAGTGGCAAAGAGATTATCAGAGCACCTGGCCAGAAACACTTGAAGAGGGCAAAGGAATCTTAGATCTTCACATCTCCCCTCTCCAGTGGAAAACAGAAACTACCCAGGGGGATTCAGGTCCCAGAACAGGGTAATCAGCCCTGCCCAGGGGAGTCAGCCCTGCACAGGTGGAGTCAGGACCCACCATGGTTAGTCAGGCCCAACCCGGGAGAGGCAGCCTACCCCTCAGCAGCAGAGAAAGACTAGCTCAGCATTACAGACATTTTGCTGCTCAGCCTGCAGCTAGCTGGTCACCTTGGAATTACAAAACCAAAAGTCTCTAAAAGGTCACTGAAAAAAACATTGCTGTTCTGTTTAGTTTTAGATATACAGTCTACAGTTATGACTAGGCTTCTTTCTTAGGTATGTGCATACTTAATTCAGGCTATATTTTGATTGCTCAATTTTCTATTTCTCTATCATTCTTAGCATTTTAATTTTTTATTATTATTTTTAGATATATTTAACGCTTTTTAAATTTAGGTCTTAGTTCTCTTCCTTCTGATCTGTTCCCTTTCTTTATTCTTCTATTCTTATTTGTTCTCCCTCTATTTTTCATTACATCTTTTAATGTAATGAACTTTAACCTGTTTTATTTTATTTCTGGTCCTTCTCTTCTTCATTTTCTTTTAGTTTGTTGATCCCCAATTGTCTGTAAGTTAAATTGTAATTGTCTGTGAGTTAAATTGTATTTGTTTCCATTTTGACTGTGTCTAATTGGCTCATCCTGTTATTCTTTTGGTTTGGATTGTTTTATTACTTACAATAGTTTTGCTCACTGGCCACAACAATATATAAGCACTAGATTTGCAACAACAATATATAATCTCCATACCTAAACTACAATACCCCTCCCTAAACAAAAGGAGAGTTAGATAGGGAAATACATATCTATGATTTTGAACCTCTAAAGTCTGTGCAATTACAGGGCTCTGATTTTTTTTTATTTAAAATTGTGTCCTGTTGTGGTATTGGATTTGTTTTTGCTTCCACTGGACCAAACAAACCATAGAAACACAAGGAATATGGCAAATCAAAGATCATCAACTTCCACTCCAAATAACCAGACAATACAGCAGTCAATGAAAGATCTAGAAGATAGTTCTCAAAATGCTGTAAAAACACTTCTGATAAATATGTTGAAAGAAAAAATATAATGCCTGCACAAGGCTATGGGTAAGCATGATGAGCCTAACCAAAGGTTATTAGAGGAATGCATGGTATCCACAAACAGAAAGTGAAATGAATTTCAAGAGAAGAAAGAGAGTCCAGTGTAAAAATAGTTACTCAACTAAAGGGTAGGAGAAAGACATTGAAAATCAAATTAAATAGTAAAAAAAAAGTCTATATAAGACCTAAAACAAAGCTTCAATGAAGAGATTGAAGCCTTCAAAATTATCAATTAGAAGGCAGGAAATTTAAAAAAAATGAGAAAGTCTTGATAACAGATTAGATGACACAGAAGACAGCCTCTAGAATGGAAGATAGTCTAGATAATTATTCAGAACAAATCCAAGAAACAAGAGAAGCCTTTATAGGAGCTTCAAGACTCAATCAAATGAACTAATTTAAGGCTAATAGGTATTCAGCACCTTCAAGACAAGGAAGCTAAAAAGATGGGAAAAATATTTAACAGAATTCAAGTCTAACAGAGGACTTCCCAAACATCTAAAATGATATAACCAATAGATACAAGAATCCTTTAGAACCCCAAACAGACCAGACCAGACCAGACCAGAACATCACACAGCCACATTGTAATCCACACAGGATCAATAGAGACCAAGGAAAGGATCCTTAAAGCTGTAAGGGAGAAAAGATTAATTACCTAGAATGGAAAAACAACCAGATTAAGTACCAATTTCTCAGCCAAGAACACAAAGAGAGCCTGGAATTAAATATGCCACTCCTTAAAGGCAAACAACTACCAACAAAGAATAGTGTACCAGCTAAGGTATCCTTCATAACTGAGGGATAAATTAAAACTTTCCACAAGGAAAAATTGAAATAATTCAGCTCCACCAAACCAACATTACAGAAGATACTCAAAGGCACATTACACATTGAAAACCAACAAGAACATGATGTTGGCAGAGAAACAGCCCATTACCACAGAACCAGATAAAAATAGTAACACATTGATTGTTGGTGACTTTAACACACACTGCTGCCTCTGGATAGATCAACCTGGCAAAAACTCAACAGTGAAAAATCAGAGCTAAATAATTCATAGACCAACTAGATGTAACAGACAGCTATAGGATATTTTATCCTAGCAGCATCAGAATATACATGATTCTCATGGAACATTCTCCAAAATAGATCACATTTTAGGTCACAAAGCAAATCTTTGCAAATTAAGAAATATTGAAACTACTCCCTACATTCTGGACCACAATAGAATAAATTAGAGTTTAACACTGAAAACCACCACAGAAAATTCGCTAACTCATGGAGACTGAACAATACATTGTTAAAACACCAGTGGGTCATTGAAGACAGCAGCATGCAAAATCAAACGTTTATGGAATTTAACAAAAACAAACACACAAACATACCAGCTCCTCTGGGACATAGCAAAGACAGTGCTCAGACTGGAGGAATCTCAAACCACAATTTAATGATGCACTTTAAACTCTTTGAAGAAGAGGAACAAGCCAAACCCCAAACTACTAGATGGAAACAAATAATTAAAAGTAAATGAGAAATAAATGAATTAGAAACAAAACATAGAATCAACAAAATATTCTTTGAAATGAATTAACAAAATTGACAAACCCTTAACAATCTGACCAACAAAGGAAGAGAATACACCCAAATAAATAAAATTAGAGATGAGAACAGGAATATCACAACAGAAACAAGCAAGATTTGGAATACTTTGCAAACATTTATGCTAACATATTGGAAAATCTGGAGGAAATAGAAGAATTCCTACCAAATACTGATATACCCACACTAAACCAAGAAGATTTAAACCAACTAAATAATCCCATAATAGTAATGAAATAGAAATGGCAATAAAAGACCTCCCATCCAACAAAAGCCCAGGACCAGTTGGATTCACAGTCAAATTTGATAAGGCCTCCAGAGGAGAACTCATCCCAATAATCCTCAAACTTTAATGAAACTGAAAGCAAAAGATCATTACCCATCTCATTTTATGAAGCCAACATAATCCTCATCCCAAAACCAGATAGGGACTCATCAAAGAAAGCGAACTACAGACCCATCTCTTTAATGAACATCTATGCAAAACTTCTCAATAAAATTCTGGCCAACTGATTTCAACAACCATACGCTATGATCAAACAGGATTCATTTCAGTTCAGTATACACAAATCAATTTATGTAATTGAACACATCAACAGGAGCAAGGACAAGAACCACATGATCATCTCAGTAGATGCAGGAAACATGTTTGACAAGATCTGACACCTCTTTATGATAAAAGCTCTGGAGAAGCTAGGAATCCATGCAACATTCCTTAATATAATAAAGACTGCATAAGACAAACCTACAGCCAGCATTATATTAATGGCATAAAGTTAAAATCATTTCCTTTAAAATCGGGAACAAGACATGGATGTCTTCTCTCCCCATTCTTCTAGTTAGAGCAATAAGGCAAAAGACAAACATAAAAGGGATCCAAATAGGGAAAGAAGAGGTAAAACTCCCCCTCTTTGCAGATGACATGATCCTGTACTTAAAGAACCCCATAGATTCCTATCCCCAGTTACTTGAGGTGATCTGAAACTTTGGCAAAGTAGCAGGGTACAAAATTAATCCACAAAAATCAGTAGCTTTTCTATAGGTCAACAATGAGAAGAGCGAGACTGAAATCAGTAAAGCAACTCCCTTTGCAATAGCTTCCAAAAATCAAAAAACAGGGCTGGGAAGGTGGCTCAGTGGTAGAGCGCTTGCCTTGCATGCCTGAGGCCCTGGGTTCAATTCCTCAGTACCACATAAGCAAAAAAGAAAAAAAACGGAAGTGGCGCTGTGGCTCAAGTGGTAGAGCGCTAGCCTTGAGCTGAAGAGCGGACAGCGCCCAGGCCCAGAGTTCAGGCCCCACGACCAGACCAAAAAATCAAAAAACAGCCTACAAATTAACTTAACCAAAAGGTGAAGGACCTCTATGATGAAAACTTTAAAACTCCAAGAAAGAAAATTAAAGTAGATTTAATTTGTGGACATGGCAAGAAAGAGAAAAATAAATTTTTTGGCAGAAAACAAAAAGAAAATAAAAACTGTGTCCAGGTGTCCAAATTCAAGATGGAGAAAAAAACAGACAATACTCCCATTTTATTATTACTATTGTATTTAAGAAGTTGTATAATGGGATTTCAGTTCAACAAATCCATTTGTGACCCATGTCACCCTCTCATCATTCTCTCCCATCCCTCCTAGCCCAATCCCTACCCTTAAGTTATATGGTCGTATTCTCACATAGGTACATTAAATATAATGACTATTTACCCACTCTTCCTACTAGCTTGACCCTAACTTGACCTTGTCCCTCCCTAACAACACAGTTGGGTTTTGAGGTATTTATGTTGTTAAACTGTGAGTTAGTTGTTTAAAGAAATTACACCATTAGAATCCCCCCTGCTTTTCCATTTCCCTCTTAGGTATAGATTACTTCAGATATTAACAGCTGGACACTGGTGGCTCATGTCTTTAATCCTCGCTACACAGGAGGCTGAGATCTGAGGATCACAGTTCAAAGCCAACTCAGGTAGGAAAATCCATGAGACTCTTATCTCCAATAAACTACCAGAAAAAAACTGGAAATGGTGCTGTGGCTCAAGTGGTAGAGTCCTTGCCTTAAGCTGAAGAGCTGAGGGACAGTGCCCAGGCCAAGAGATCAAGCTCCATGACTGATAAAAAAAACTTCTTACACAAGTTTTATTTATTTCATAACTTGTAACCAAAGCTGTTCTAATGTTGCAGAATCTCAGTTGAAGGATCACCTCTGTCATGAAGTCTCTTTTGCCCAAAGTACACCATTCTTGCCTTTTGCTGTACTATACAGTGTTCCTTAATGTCCTGGAAGGACTTCAATGGCACCCCTCCCAAACACAATTTCTGCCTATTTGCACCACTATTAAATATTTCATATTAATAATAAAGACTTTCTTTTCTTCCTGGGAAGAGCATTTCTTATTAGACAAGCTGCAGTTACTAGAAGCTTATTCTGTATAAGAGGACAAAAACCTACTCACTCCAAATGTTCTAACATCTAGCTTTGCCTTAAAAATTTGCATTCCCCTCTTGATGAAAATTATTTACCAGTTTGGAGACAATGACCACACCTCCATTGCACTTTTTCCTAATTCTTCCTCTATCTCTGTCTTTCTGTCTCTCTCCCTCTTTCTCTTTCACACACACACACACACACACACACACACACACACACACACACACACACATACCCTGCCCTCTACTTGTAAAATTACATTCCTAACCCAGTCCTTCTACAGTATCTTATAGCATTTAAGACTCTGAGCTGAAATGTTAGATTTGGAGTTGATACCAGCTCTGCCCTTCATGAGACTATGAGATTGAATAAATCAATTCACTCAGGGTTTCCATTTTCTCATCTATGAATTGAGCATGTTAATTAAGAGTATTCAGTGAAAAGAATTTGTATGCAGAGTAAATAAATACTTTAAATATCACAGCACAGTGACTCCCACAAGATGGGCATTGGGGCATTGCTAGCTGTAATTATATAAAACACTTGTTAGTGATTATTTCTATATAGCAAGCTAATTGTCAATGTCTCTCAAACTGAGATATACAAAGGCATCCTGCTAGTAGTTCTACGTGTTCCTGTGAAATCTGCCACTATAAAGATAGTGCATAATCTTTATTTGCAGATGAGAGAACTCAGACAGTTAGGTTAAGTAGTTGGTTCATGGAGATGGCAATTTGCAAAACCCCAGGGATTCGTACTTAGGTATTTATCCAGAAGATGGCACACAAAGACAGAGAGTGGTGTGCCCTACCTGATAAGCACCCTCAACAAGCAACCAACACCCATGTTCCAAATGTGGGGAGTCCTACTTCCCCTTATTAAGAATAGGCTTTCAGTACTTGAGGAGAGTTGGTACTTGGAGATACATGTTGCTATCCTTCCCCCCCTTTTCCTCCTTTATCTTTGTCAATATTGAAGTTTGAAATCAGAACCTGTAAGAGCTGGTGCTCCAGCTCTGCATTTTACTGGTTAGTCTGGAGATGGATTCTAGCAGATTTTTCTTCCTGGGCTAAGCCTCAAACTGAACTTCTCCAGATTTCAGATTCCAGAGTAGCTAAGGTTACAAGAATGAGCCACCAGCACCTGGCAATATCTCTCCTCTTAAAGTAAATGAAGATACTTTCAGCCAATATTAAAGAGGTTTGGTTCCATAGCTTAACTATGGTAAATAATGCTGCGATAAACATAAGTTGTGCTCGTAGCCTTAGTATGGCCTTGTTTGTGATCATTTGGGTAAATGCCCAAAAGTGGGATTGCTGGGTCATAGGGAACTCTATGTGGAGTCTTTTGAGGAACCTCCATACTACTTTCCA
>NW_012267301.1:5032937-5095164 GCF_000151885.1 Dipodomys ordii
TATAAAAGCTCAAAAGCTATGTACATATGACCATATAAAATGATGTTAAGTGAAATGAACCCCAAGTTAGGGACACAAATATTTTTTTCTTGCTATTTCTTCTAATGTATTTGTAATGTACCATGTGATTTTGGTTTCTTTGTATGTTCCTCCCTCACTGTATAAACCCTGTTTCACTGTATTTGATGTCAGTGCCCTGCATCTTATATATACACTTCTCTAAATTGGGGAGGGGAAGGGAAAAAACAAAATGCTTAATTAGGGGTACAGGTTGACTCATTGTAACAAGGAGATATACAATACATTATGTTGAAGCGAACTGTACAACTTTGGTGGGGGAGGGGAAGGGGGGTAGTTGTGGAGGTGGGAGGGAAGGGATGGTAGGGGATAAACAAAGGAGGAGGCAACAATGTACTCATTATCTTGCTCATGTAACTGTAACCCCTCTCTACAGTATTTTTACAATTAAAAAAATGTACAAAAAAGGTTTGGTCACAAGATAGGCCCTCAATAAAGGTTTAAAAACAATATGCAGGGAAAATCTTAATGAGAAACAAAAATCAAACAACTTCCTACAGCTACCCCAGGTCTACTCGCAACGAAATAATTACATAGCCACTATTTAGCAGTGCCTTTTGAAAGATGAAAACAACCACAATAGATTAATATACAGATATACTACCTTGTGATTATTAACATTTTTCCAGTGCATTACTGTGAATTCTCACTTTCTACTAAGTTTCAGTCCTTCCTCAACTCCTAAAGAGCTTTCCAGATGACTACAGGTTTGCTTCTCTTTGTTTTTTTTCCTCTAAATTTTGGCATGGATTTAGCAAAGGAGTAGAAAGATGAATGGAGAAGTGAAGGGGTGGAATTTCCATCAGGAACGCAAATATTTAACAAAATAAGAGACTAGCATATAGAAACTGAAAGAAATCAGGAGACAAGACACAGACAGTAAGGCTGCATCTTTTGGATTGTTTTAATCCAGTGAAGACCAGTGTGATTAGTGTGATTAGAAAGGTTTGAAGCAAAGGCTTAGATTAGAGGCAGATTATATGAGATGTGGCTTGGGAGGAACTGAAAAGCAAAGATGGAAAAATGATTTGGGTTATGAATCAAATATGGGTTGATCTTTGCTAAAAGATTAAGCAAAGATCTGTCACTGATTGTCAAATTTCGTTTCTTTGAAGCTGAATTCTCACAGGGCTTCAGGCAATTTTTGTTCCAGGTTTGTTGTAGTTACTCAACGCCATCCGAGCTATCCACACGCTCAAGTCTTACACAGTCAGTACTTATCACATTTGTCCTCCTAGATTCAAAGTAGAACCTGTCAAACAAATCCCTCCCAACTTACCGATAAACCAATACTAATCAAATAAGTTCCTCGTCATTTTAAAATATAATATCAACAAAAAAGAACTCTTATATATTTACTGTTCTTTATAATTCTATTTTTTCCAGTTCTGGGGCTTGGATTCTAGTCCTGGGCACTGTCCCTCAGCTCTTCAGCTCAAGGCTAGTTCTCTACCACTTGAGCCACAGTGCCACTTCCAGCTTTTTCTGTTTATGTGATGCTGTCCATCTGCAATTCCTGGTTTGTAGTTCCAGGTTTGCTCTGTTTATACATCACCATCAGAGCTACCCACGTGTTCATGTCTTACACAGAATTTGGTAAAACAAACATTTTACCAAAAAAAAATGTAGGTAGTACATTGTCATGCCCCAAATTGTGCTTTATGTCTAAATAAGTTTAGGACCTTATTTCTGTATTAGAGGACCAAATTACCATCTTCACATGTGAAAATCTTCAAGAAATGCCAAATAAAACAACTTTTTAACTTTGTATAATTCCGCATTTCTGACGAAGATATCTCTTTCTCCCTCCCTCTCTCCCTCTCCCTCTTTTTCTCTCCACTCTCCTATACTTTTTCTTTCCCTTCACTCCCTCCATTGTATCTCCCTCCCTCCCTCCCTCCCTCCTTCCCTTCCTTCCTTCCTTCCTTCCTTCCTTCCTTCCTTGTTCCCCTTTCATTCTGTCATAGTAATGTGTGAGGATGTGTAGCTTGAGATACTCTTTCAGAAAGTCAGGGAGAAAGGAGAATTTTTCCCAGGGCAGTCCCTCATACCTATTGGCCAGGTCGGTCCAGTGGTTGTTGGTTTCCCAAGAGGTTACTAGGAAAACAGGGGATTGAGAGCACAGTCTTTGTGTCTGACATTAAGCAAGTCTCTGGGCCTCAGTTTCTGTATATGCAAGGGCGAGTGGGAACACCCTGGTGTCTCTGAAACCAGAGCTGTGTCTGAGCTGTGTAAGAACCTAGGGCTGAGAGCTTCCTTTTGCCTGCATGTGAGGCAAGCTCTCCTATCCTCCCTGTTTGACTTAGGAGCAGTGCTTTCCCCAGTGAAAGCAGCTCTTCTCACAATGTAAGTAAGGATTGAGCCAACCTACATTTGGTTCTCCAAGGAGTTTTTAAGTCCTTAAACCTGTTCCACCCGTTCAGTGTGAGTCCCAGAGAGATGAGCATAATCCAGAACAAAGCCCAAGCCTTGTTTTTGTGGTTGTTCTTTCTCTCTGAGGTCAATGTTCCTTTACTACAATTTGCTACCCTGGTCCAGAATGAGCGTAACTTTGATCGACGCAACTCACAAAGCAACTAAAGTTGCCCAAGGTCATGGACTGACCTATGTTCACTACTGAGCTTGTAACACAGTGTCTGGGTCACTGAAAATATCCATGATATTAAAGGGAAAGATTTAGGCAAAATTTAACATGGTTTATTTGAGGAAAAAATCACTCAGGACCAGAGGACCGTGTGATGAAGCCTGAGTGGCAGACTTTCATAGAGAGTCCAGAAACATAGAGACATAACTTAATTGGCAACAGATAAGTGATTACTGTATTTATTATAATCCAAAGGAAAATCACTAAGTAGAAGTTCATTGGTGGTTTCTGATTGGTTAAGCCTAAATTTCTTTGCACTCTTACTTCTGAATTGGATTTTGCTGTGCTCTCCTTAGAGTTGCACATACAGAAACAAACTTAGGTTAAAAGATCCTTCTTTTTTCTTTAATAATAAATATTTGTTTAACAAATAAGTGCTGTACAACAATATAGTGTCACATTGACTTACTGTCACTTTACAATCTAAGATTATTTTTTATAATTTTTAAGTAAGAAACTTGTGATTAAAAAAAAAAGTATCAATCAGGAACTGGTTGATGCCAGTAATCCTAGATATTCAGGAAGCAGAGATTGGCGAATCATGGTTCAAAGCCAGCTCAGGCAGGAAAGTCAATGAGACTCATCTCCAGCAAACCACTGAAGAGCAATAGATTGTTACAGTGAACTATTTCCATTGGACAGTCTTCTTAGTGACAATAGCATTTCTAAGGACTTGGAAGCTCTATCAAGGATATACCTAAACTCTAACATTCACTCTAAATGGAAACAAAATAAAAAAATCTCAGTAGACCATATTTTCTTTATTCATTTATTGATCAGCACCTGGGCTGATACCATGAGTTGGTTATTATACTAGTTCTACAACACATATGGGGATGCTAGATTTGTTGTTTGGAATTTTTGTGTACTATATGCTCCTTCAGGAATACGCCTAGGAGATGGACCACATGGCAGTTACAATTATAGTTTTTTGAGGAAACTCTATACTGATTTTCATAGTGCCTAATGGAATGTCACCAATAAGTGAATTTACATTTTCACTAATGGTGTATAAGAATTCTTCTTTGCCTGCATCCCTGTCAAAATTTGTTGTTTTCCTTCCTTTATGATAACCATACAGACTGTGGTCAAGTGGAATCTTAGTGTAGTTTTCACTTGTAGTTCCTCAATAGCCAAAGATATGAATATTTTTCATGTATTTAATTCATTTGTATTGCTTTGTGCTTTGTATTTCTTCATTTGGATACTGTCTGTTCAGTTGCCTTATCCACCAGTTAATTGGATTTTTCATTCTGTTGTGTTTGTTTTTGAGTTTTTATATTTCCTGGACATTAATCCCTATCAGAAGAATTCTCCTTTCTGTGGTATGTTTCTTCACCCAGACAGTTGTTTCTTTTGCTGTCAAGAAATGGCTTAGTTTATGCAACCCCATGTGTCAACTTAAAAGAAGATCAGAAAGAAAGTAAAATAGCAATGTGTAGAAGGAGCTTGTTTTCCCAGAAAGTCTGAGGAAGAGGAGGACAAGGAGGTCAAGAAAAAGAAAGCTTGAAGTTAGGAAAGGGAGAGGAGAGACATCTCATCTTCACAGAAAGAAGTTCAGGATAAATACAATGGCAATGTTGATGAGAGAGATAAAGAGAGAAAGGGGAGGTCACTGAGGAGAAAAAAAGACACAAGATGCTAAGAAGAAACATTATTCCAAATTTGGACTTTCTCACATTACTGATTTTATAATCACTTCCACAGTAAATACCATGTAATATTTTATAAGAATATTTTGTATTTCAACATGAAAAATAAATTTTATTAATCTGTTAATACTGATATTATACATGGAGAAAATTTTTCACTCATTCCATTATCATATTTCATAGAAATTTATGAAATTTTTAGCTTTCTTTCATTTTCTCTATTTTGTTAGTCATGATTAGCCCATCTATCAAACATAACTGTTTCTACCTGGGTTTTTTTTTTACTTATTTCATTTATAATTTTTGTTATTTTTTAAATTGGAATAAAGTCTGCATAATATGAAAAACAACAGTTTCTCTTTCTTTTTATCTTTGTGCCAGTCTAGGACTTGAACTTAGGCCTGACCACTGTCCCTTAGCTTTTTTGCTCAATGCTAGCACTCTAACATGTGAGCCACTGTGATCAATTGAAAATAAGAGTTTCAGAAGTGGCACTGTGGCTCAAGTGGTAGAGCGCTCGCCTTGAGCTGAAGAGCGCAGGGACAGCGCCCAGGCCCAGAGTTCAAGCCCCATGACCGGCCAAAAAAAAAAACAACAGAAAATAAGAGTTTCACAAGGACTTTCCTGCCCAGGCTGGCTTTGAACCATGTCTCTTAGATCTCAGCCTCCTAAGTATCTAGCAATACAGCTGTGAGCCACCAGCACTGAGCTAACAGTTTCTCTGTTTAATGATAACTTGATCACTATCATAACTAACCCAAAATGTGTGTGTTTTCAGGGCTTTTACTTTCTTATTGTCTTGTTTAGAAGAAGTATTAAAGAATTCTTAAATTTAAGATTTTTTTGTTGTTATTTGTTTCTAAGTGTTCTTTTTATCTTTTAAGTATTTGTAGGAAGGGGTTTCAATTTAATGTATCAGTTTATAAGTACTATTAAGCTCCCATGAAACACCCCTTGAAACTTTGTATCGCTTTTTATGAAATCATGTTTTAAAGTGTTAATGCCTTGAAAACCTAATTCTGGTTGCTTTTATTGTTTCTAATAGTTCTCTATCTTAGCTTTATTATGACAGGAAGTTTTACAAATAGTAACAATTCAAACAAGATAAGACACCATTCATTCATTCATTTTTGTGCCGCTCCTGGGACTTGAATTCAGAACCTGGGCACTGTCCTTGAGCCTTTTTTTATTTTTGCTCAAGGGTGGCGAGATACAGGTTACTACCACGTGAGATACAGGTTAGTCCAGTTAGTTGGAGGTAAGTATCTCATAAACTTTCCTGCTTGGGCTTGCTTTTAATCTTAGTCCTCAGAGCTCAGCCTCCTGAATAGCTAGGATTATAGTCATGAGCCATTGACTGCTAGCTAAGATTTGTTATTTTTTAAAAATAAAAATCAGCCAGGTGCCAGTGGCTCGTGCTTTTAAATCCTGTCTTCTTGGGACATATTGATCATCCTAAGCCACAGAGGAGGCTGATGTTGAGAGGATGGTGGTGCAAGACCAGTCCATGTAGAAAAGCCCAAGAGGCTCTGTGCCCGTGGAAGGAAGTTGGATGCAGTGGCTCATGTCTGTGGGCAATACTCAATATATATAGGTGAAAATGGAACTTATAACTTGAGAGCATGGGTGGGGTTGGGATGGACCAGAAAGACGATGGAAGGGATGTTATTGATCAAGATGTATTGTACTTATAAATTTCCAGATTGAATTAAACTCTTCTGTGACAGTATTTATAGGTAATTAAAAAATAGATCCGAGTAAGAGGACTCAGTTGCTCTGGAGCAGGAAGTAAAACACTATGAATAACCAGTATAAAACAGGACTGAGGCATGACCTAGCTGTACTGAACCAGCCTAGCACATGGTAGATCCTGAGCTCAAATCCCCAGTATCAACAAAACTGAAAATACATACATAAATAAATAACAAGCACACAATGGTTTTGTATTCTGTGTTGCACTGGAAACTGGTTTTCGTTGCTGGATTTGTTTCCATTCCTGTTGGGTGGTGACTGGATAGCTTATGAATAGGATAGGCCCCACCCTCTAAGTGGCCCCACCTGCCCACATAAGCTGATTTGCATTGTCCTATCTCCGGTGACACACTGATCCTGTCAATGACAAGTCACCGTAGATCACTCCTTAGACCACAATAATGTCATATAAGAGTGGGCAAGGACATGAATGGGGCAAGTTCAAGTAAAAAATAGGAATGTTCATTTGGATGGTCAAGGGGAAGGGGAAGATAACTATTTTCTTTTGTACATTTATGAAAATTGAGGCTGAGTAGGCCTGTTTTTTGTTTGTTTGTTTTGTGTCGGTACTAGGGCTCAGATCCAGGGCCTCCCTTGTCTTTTTCACTCAAGGCTGATGCTCTACAACTAGCGCCACATCTCTACTTCCAGCTTTTTGCTGGTTAATTGGAGATCAGAGCCTCAGGGAGTTTTCTGCCCCGACTCGCTTCAAAAAGCAATTCTCAGATCTCTGACTCCAAAGTAACTAGGATTCCAGGCGTGAGCCACTGGCAGTCAGATAAAGCTTGTTAGTTTTAAGTGGCATCTATACACCTTTTTTGGGGGGCGGGGAGGGGTATAGATTTCTCTAAATTTTTCAAGGAAGGTGTTTGCTAATTTTGTGTTTCTCTGCACCCACCTAAGTGCCTTTCTGTTTCTACCTGTTATCTTTGGATGTCTCCGCTGCCCCAATGACGGCATAAATCTCAGGTAGAGTCCTATCTTTTTGAAGTTTGTATCCAGTAATAGGAAACAGCTCAATGGAAAGGCTCTAGGCCTACCTCAAGTCATTACCATTTTAGGCAATGTTATGTATGATTATTATGAAAATAATCTCTTATATGGTCGCTTCACCTTCAATGTTTTCTCTTTCTTGGTATTATGTTAGTTGGACAAAGGATTTTGTTGTAATATTTCTATACATGTACACAATGCCCTTTGATAAAATTCACTCCTTTTACTGTTCATTCTTACTCCTTTTTAAAACAATTCTAATGAGTTTCACTCTTCTATTTTCAAACATGTATATGAAATATATCAATCATATTTTCCCTATTTACTCCCTTCTTTTACCTTCCTCCCCTGTTTTATGTTCCTGTCATTCATTTTTAAGGCCTATATTTTGCAAACGAGGAGAGGACTTGTAATATTTCTACTCCTCGGTATGGCTTATATCACCTGACATGGTCACGGCTATTTCTATCAATTCTCCTGCATATGAAATAACTTCATTACTCTTTAAGGTCAGGTAATATTCCATTGTGCATATATAGTATATGTCTTTATCTATTTGCTTATTGATAGACACCTAGCCTGACTTCATAGTTTGGCTACTGGGAATAGAGAGGCTATAAGTACAGATGTGTGTTTGGGGGGTGGGGTGCATGTGTGCATTCACATGTGCATGGGTGCATTTCTGCAGAAACTTTACTATCAATTTTCTGCTACAGATTGAAGAATCTGACAAATACAAATTTAGTCACATCATATCTCTGTAATCACATAGTGTTTACAAAAAGTCTCAGCTACATAGAATAATTACAGAATTATAGATGGGTTAGCTCCTGGATGTTTTCCAGTCTCTCTTCATACTAATGAATGATGTTTCAGTGTTCTGCTTGAGTTTCTAGCTGTGTCCCCTCTTGCTGTTGCTGACCTGTAATTCCGTGTCTCATTTCTACTTGCCTTGCACACTTCAGTGCCTATAACACATTCCTTGGGAAGATTCCTGAGGCTTCCTTATGTGCCTGTACCATGGTGACGGTGATGCTGTCCATGTCTCCTGTGAGACTGCAGCTTCTGCCTAGCAAGCACCATCCTTATCCAGCTTGTTGTTGTAACTCGGGAGCATGATGCAGCTTCTGGTGCTACACAGGTTAGTACCCGGGAAAGAATAAACATATGAAGAAATGAATGAATTCATGAGTGTGTGGCCAGCTTCCCATATTTCAGGACCCCAGATAGAAACATTCTTACTAGTTTTATCGTCAGAGAGAAATGTAAGTCTTAGCTTTATCTTTCTATACCACATGGACATTTAATCTGTGAATTTAAAATGCCCACAACTCAGTTTAATTTGTCAATGTTGCTGTTAATAATTTACTTTTTGATAATTTACAAAGTGAGGATAATTATACCCATCCTGACCTATATTTTCAGGGCAGGGTAATTATGAGGAATGCATGAGTTATGGGAGCAGGCCTTAAGAATGGAAATTATTCTTTCTCTATCCTATTGCACTATTCAATCATGCCATAGGGGGGAAAAAAAGATGTTGCATGTCCAAGATCGACCTTTTGAGTTTGTTCTGTTTTGTTTCCTTTAAATTAATTCTCAAGCTCTGGTTGTTGTTCAGTCCACTGTTCCATGCTTGGTCATTGACAGGTTGGTGAAGGATCCCTGTGAAGAATAAAGGTTGATGAACATATTAATTCTAGCCCTAGTCATCCATAGAATACGCCTAGCTGTGATGTGCACTGACGTGTCAGAGCCTGAGCCCAGCCTCAACCTCAGCAAAACACCAGGTCTTGAAGACTGAGGGAACATAAAAGCAATCTCCTTAGCTGTGATAGAATGCCAAGGCAAGAGAGAAGTCTAGTCACCATCCAACACATTCTTCCCATTAGAAAGATATAGAAATGTGAGCTCAAGAAGGAAAGAAAAAAAAAGCATTCAAGATCACCCAATAAACCAACCCTCAAAGAAACATTAATAAATGGGCTATCGATTTAAAGAGTGACTTCTCAGAAGAAGTAAGAATGGCCAAAAGAAGCATAAAAACAATGTTCAAGATCTCTGGCCATAAAGGGAATGAAAATCAAAACAATATTGAGATTCTATGTCAACACAGTTAGAATGACCATTATCAAGAAAACTAATAATAAAAGATGTTGGTGTGGATGTGGCCAAAAGAGAACTCTATTACATTGTTGGTGGGATATAAATTTATTCAACCACTCTGGAAATCAGTTTACCATAGCCAAGATATGGAATCAGCCCAGATACCCCTCATGGGATGAATGGATCAAGAAAATGTAGTATCTATACACAATGAAATTCTACTCATCCATCAGGAAAAAAAAATGACTTTGGATCATTCCTAAGGAAATAGACTGGAGAGGCTTATGTTAAGTGAAGTAAGCCAGCTCCAGAGAAGCACAAGGTTGCATGGTTTCTTTCATTAGTGTGAACTAGAATGTATCTATAAATCTAGAAGTAAGTACACTGGGTGGCACCCAAGCAATTATAAATGAGCTAACTGAAGTATAAATGAACCTATGGAGAATACAAATAATACAATTGTTTAGGAAGACTAAGTCAAAGCCCAACAAAATGAATACTAGAGAATGATACTTGTGGGAGAGGTGCTGTCAAGAGGAGATGTGTAGAAGAATGAACAGGGGAAATGAGTAGAATGTAGGCAAGAATGAACTCTATAGGCCACAGAACTTGAGAAAAAAAAACAAGGGAAAAGGTGGGTGGATGGGGCTAATAATGTTGGAAGGAAGACACAGATCAAGATGCTTTGTATACATAAATTGTTTTGTTAAATGGTTAAAAAATCAATACATAACCTAAAAGTCAAGAAAAGTGAGGGAAGGGGTGGAATGGGAGGGTGGGTGAGAATAATAGGATGGCATTGATGAAGAGACACTGTATTCATAAACTGCTCTGTTGAATGACAACTACTTTGTACAATTACCTAAACAAAATAAAAATGTATTTAAAAAATCACCCAGCAAATTAGTTGCCTGAGTGGCATGCATGCTTAAGCCATCAGTCTACTCCTAATCACACCCACCACCACCACAAAGGTACTATAAGTATTTTCCTTATAAAAGCGTCTAATTTAGAGATAGTAAGAGATTAAAGTAGGCTTTACAGAATTTATGTAAGCATGAAGTTCTGTGAATTTTACTAATACATACAATTTGCATAACCATGTTCATACTCATGACATAAAAGACACTGTCTCTCCAAATTGCCTCATACTCATTTATAAGTCCCTCCTACCAGGCATGCGCCTCCCCCCAGGTAACCACCAACTTGTTTGATGTCCCTACCATTTTCACTTTTCAGGACCTCAGACAAAAGAAATTTTAGTTTCATATGTTTCTTTTTCCTAATGTCTTAAGATGGAAAGTAATGTCATTCATTTCCCCCTTTTCTAATGCAAATAGTTAAAGCTATGAATTAATTTTTAGTACGTACTTCATCTGTCTCCCACAATTTTACACAGCCTATGTTTATTCAACCTGTTATATGTTTTAGTGTCTTTTGATACATTGCTTTTGTGATACTGAGATAACCATGGGGTCCTGGTCTAGCACCTGCTCCCTCACTTGAGCCACACCCAAGTTCAAGATGTCTTCCTTGATCCAGCCTTATTTTAGAGTTTTAAATTACTGTACAATACTTAAAGATGCTTGACACAAATAATTTTACTTATAGGTGACATTTCATTATAGAAAGAAATCATTTTATTATTTCAATTCTATCAAATTTGTTAAGGCTGCCTTAATAACTCAATTGCTCTCAATTACTATTCTGTCTGCATATAAAAATATACTTCATGGCTTGAAGCATCATTATAAATATTAATCAGGACAATTTATATAATTATGGTTAATTATATCAGTACCCACATCAAGAGTTTTGCTTTCAACAATTTCAGTTATAGAAAGCAGTTTACTGCAATCTAAATTATTACATGTAATTTACAGAAGCTAACAACAGCAAGGGAAAAAAACTCTGTATGTGTGTGTGTGTGTGTGTGTGTGTGTGTGTGTGTGTCTGCTGGTACTGGGGCTTACATTTAGGCCCCAAGGTGCTGGCACTCTACCACTTAAGCCATAGCTCTCCTTCTGACTTGTGATGGTTAATTAGAGATAAGAGTTTCATGGACTTTCCTGGCTGAGCTGGTTGTGGATATTGATCCACAGATCTCAGCCTTCTGAGAAGTTAGGATATAAACACGAAATATCATCACCTGGCCATTATTTGTAAATTTTAAATTGTGCACTATTCTGAGAAGTTTGATGCAATTTCATGCTAAATGCTCCATCCCATCTGGACCCTGAATGGTTCCTGAGGGCTCCCATTCACACTAGACTCATTAGCCAACTTGAGTCTCTTAATAGCTGTCTGTAGTTTCATCACTGTATCACATTGTTTATGTTCAAATAACCTTTATTTTACTTAGTAATGATCGTCAAAGTAATGATGTTGGCAATTCGGCTATGTAAATAGAAACCAGTAAGTCAAAACAGTAGGTCAAAGTTTTTGACATCATAAGAAAAAAAGACAATTGAAAGTTAAAGTAATTATATTCTGTAATATTATTTTAAATATTATTACAAACATTATTTTTCTCTAGTCTTCCTGCTGTGTGTAACTTATAAGTTACACTTCATCATTAGTAAAATGTATGAAAGCACATATTATACATTAACGGCATATGATCTTTAGCTTGAGGTATTCCACGTCCGGTCTTTAAACACGCAGCCTATGGACAAAGTAGGGACAGGTTTCCTGTACTCTATTGACATTTTACCTCTTGGGTTTTCATTGTTGTAGTTGTTTTGAATGTGGTTGTTGAAACCCATCAAAGATCTTCCTACTTCTGCCTCCAGTTAACCAGTGTGTGCTATCAATCATTTAAAACTAATTTTTTCATACTCTAAAGTTGTTTATTAAGTTTATTACAGCTTTATTCCATGAATAAATAAGCGTGTCTATGTCAGAATGATAACTGTCTTTTTCTACCTGGATTGCTTCAATCATCCCTTAACTGTTCTCTCTTTTTTTCTTTCTTTTTTTTAATAAGTTTTTTATTGTGAAAATACTATACAGAGGGGTTACAGTTACATGAGCAAGGTCATGAGTACATTTCTTATCAAGCATTGTTGCCTCCTCCTTTGTTTTTCCCCTACCATCCCTTCCCTCCCACCTCCTCAATTACCCCTCCTTTGCCCCTGCCTAAATTGTAAAGTTTGTTTTTGACATAGCGTCTTGTACATCTCATTGTTGCAATGGGTCCACCTGTACCCCTATTTAAACAATTTTTCCCTTCTCCTCCCCAAATTATACCAACATCAAATACAGTGAAAACAAGGGTTATACTATAGAGGAGGAACAAACAAAAAACAAAAAAAACCCCACATGGTACCTTATAAATACATTAGAAACAATAGCAGGAAAGAAAAAACCACTTGTGTCCCTATCTTGGGGCTCATTTGGCTTAATATCATCTTATCTTGTCTTGTCCCAGACATATATTAGTTATTGCAAATAAGGGAAACCATGGGACCTATGTTTCTTTGGGCCTGGCTTACTTCACTTAATATAATTTTTTTGAGTCTTTCCATTGCCTAACAAATGGGGTGATGTCATTCTTTCTGATGTAGGCATAGAATCCCATTGTATGTATGTATGTATGTGTATATATATATATATATATATATATATATATATATATATATGTCACATTTTTTCTCAATCCATTCATCTACTGAGGGGCATCTGGGTTGGTTCCATGTCTTAGCTATGGTAAAGACTTAAAGAGAAACTTCTCTGAAGAGAAAATAAGAATGGCCTATAGACACATGAAGAAATGTTCAACCTCTCTACCATAAAAGAGATGCAAATCAAAACAACATTGAGATTCCACCTCACCCCAGTTAGAATGGCTATAATCAAGAACTCTAATAACAACAGATGCTGAAAATGTGGCCAGAGGGAACACTACTGCATTGTTGGTGGGAGTGTAAACTTGTTCAACCACTTTGGAAAGCAGTATGGAGGTTCCTCAAAAGACTCTACATAGAGCTCCCCTATGACCCAGCAATCCCACTTTTGGCCATTTACCTGAATGATCACAAACAAGATCATACTAAAGCTACCAGCACAACTATGTTTATTGCAGCATTAAAACTAATTTTTATGTTTCCAACTATAGTTGTAAATTTGTCCACTTCTTGCATCTTGTCAGTCAGACTTTTGCTTCACAGGTTTATTGTTAATTTCATACAGGATAATGTTTCTTCAGTTAATTGACATTTTTCTGACTATGCAATTCTGTCTTCATCTCTGCTAATATTCTTGGTTGTGAATATAATTTGTCCTGATATTTATATAAATATTTTAGGTTTCTTTTGGTTAGTGTTTGATACTATGAAATTTATTTTTATTTCATCTACTATTGTATTTATACAATTACTCATATTCAATCTATTTGTTTATGTATGTTTCTTTATTTTGTCATTCTTGGGGCTTGACCTCAGGGCATAGGCACTATCCTGGAGCTCTTTGGGTCAAGGCCACACTCTGGTACCCAGTGTACTATTTGATCCACAGCTCTGACCTTTTGCTGGTTAATTGGAGATAAAAATCACAAGGGCTTTGCTGCCCAAGCTGTCTTCAAGGTGAGATCTTTGGATCTCAGCCTCCCGATTAAAAACTATTGCAGGCATGAGCCAGGCTTTCAGTGTATTTATTTAAGAAAGATTCTTCTAAATGAGATAGTATCTTATAAGTAAAATGTTTCCATTGTTTACGTTTAATTTAATTAATAAGGTGACCTTAGGGAGGGGTGGTAGTTCATTGGTGTAACCTGCTCTTAGCATATGAAATCCTGAGTTCAATCACCAGCAGGATATTTTATCTATCTAATCTATCTATCTATCTATCTATCTATCTATCTATCTATCTATCTATCTATCTATCATCTCTGTCTATGTATCTATCTTTCCCTCTCTCTGCATCTCTCCAAGCCAATTGTGAATGTGACATAACAAAGTACCTTATCTTAAAGCACGCCTATACCCTTGGCCATCAGAGTAAAACCTGCTAAAACAGCAAGTCACTTAACCACCTTCCTTGTTTACCCTTGACCTCTTGTTTTGGGCTTTGGATCCCTTCTCAACAGGGCTCTGGAATGACCTCTGCTACTGGCCCCAATTGTCCATCCACACATCTAATAATCATCCATTAGATATTCACTGTATTTATTCAACAGCCTCTACTTAAGTAATATCTTTAAGCAGAGAGGTTTGTGGATAAATAAATGCTGGCTCATTCTTGAGGCTCCTATGGCTTAATTAAAGTGGCAGACATATAAACAATGACCTATGATTCAACATAAACAATCATAGAGGTGTGTGCAGAATGAGTCCACAGACATGATTAATTTTCCCAGGGGTTAATTCAGTGAGATAATCTTGATGTCTTTTCAGAAGGGTGTAGCATTTGTACAATAAATTGGTGCGGATTGGATATTCCAAATAGGACTAAGCAAGATGATAAATAAAGGCATGACAGTACTTCTAGTGTGGTAAGAGGAGAAGTGACATTTTAGAAAGAGGCTGGAGGTTATAATGCAGAACCAACATTTATTAGAAATCCATGGTGTCAAACTATTTGCACTGCAGCCTTATTTATACTCATAAAATTTTAATGTGGCTAATACTCTATCTTCATATTGAAGATGGAGAAGTAAGATTTAGAGAACATGAGCAATTTTGGCAAATGAAGAACTCAATTGGCAACTGAGAAGATATCACATTGTTTATCAGCTAGTGTACAGACACCACTGAAGCATAATGGGGTTGTTATGGATACCTGTTTGTGCCTTCCAGGGCAGGCCAGACAAATAGTAGACTGAAAGAATTCAGGACACTCACTCATTTACTGCTCCCGAGACAAAGTTTGAGACACTGACTATAAATAAAAGATGAAAAAACCTGTCCTTTGTGCAGTAAAGAGTTTCAGAAATTACTAGATAAAAGAAATGACAGAGGATTTAAATTATATTTCAGAATGATGCTGATGATGCTAATGTTGGGGATACCTTGGAATGTGAGGAGGCCCACATTAGAAAGACCTTAGAGAGGGGAGCTAGTAGCTCATGCCTATAATCCTGGATACTCAGGAGGCTGGCATCTGAGAATTATTATTCAAAACCAGCCTGGGCAGAAAAACCTAGGAGACTCTTATCTCCAATTAACCATCAAAAAGCCAAAAATAGAGCTGTGGCTCAAATGGTATAACACCAGCCTTGAGCAAAAAAGGTAAAAGTGCCAGGCCCTGAGTTCAAATCTCAGTATTGGCAAAAAGAAAAAGAAGAAAGAAAGAGAGAGAGAAAGAGAGAAAGAAAGAGAAAGGAAGGAAGGAAGGAAGGAGAGAGAAAGAAAGAAGGAAAGAGTGACAGACATTGATTTTAGGTTAATTGATCTTGCGTTGGACCAGACAAAATTCTCCACTGTGACACTCACTGGTGAGAATCTGCTTCATTCTCACAACCCCATGTGCTCCCATGGCCCACTGACCACCCACCCGCGGGGACCCTTCCTGGTTCTCAGGAAAACTTCACTGCTGACCTTATCTGAAGTGCAGGACCAGCCTTCTGTGAAAGTGCAGGGCTGTTGGCTCGAGAAGTATACCCCTACCATCAATCCCCAGCAGGACCGAACAAAGGCATACTGAAGGAGGCGCTTATCCGTCAATGTATACAAACCTAATACCCTCCACATTTCCTGCTTTTTGTCTCCCTGACCCAGTCCTGCAGATGGACTCCATGACGAAAGCCTGTTCTGGTCTGCTGAGGTCTCTGCTTGCTTTCTCTCCTTTCATCCACTTGATCTTTCCTAACACTCATTACCCTAACACTCACTGTGGAACTGAAGAGGAGGTGATATATTTTAAGGATGCTTGACAGGAAAATTGATAGGGCTTGGTGAGAAAATTGGTTCTCTAGTGACATTTTTATTTATTTATTTATTTTTGTTAATCGTGGGGCCTGAACTCTGGGTCTGGGCTCTGTCCCTCAGCTCTTCAGCTCAAGGCTAGCGCTCTACCACTTGAGCCACAGCGCCACTTCTGGCTTTTTCTGCTTATGTGGTGCTGAGGAATTGAACCCAGGGCCTCATGCATGCAAGGCAAGCACTCTACCACTGAGCCACCTTCCCAGCCCCTCACGCAAATTCTTTCTAAATCATTTCTAATGGATAACTGAGTGGATGAGTCTATCCTCATTTGACATTGTGATTAGAGAATACGGGAAGATCTGTTAGCTATGAGTTTTAATACTTAGTGGTATTTTATTCTCTACCTTAAAAAATTCTCTTCTCCTCCTCTCTCCTCTCTTCCCTTTTCTCCCCTCCCCGTGTCTCCCTTCCCCTCTCCTTTCTTTCCCTCCCCTTCTCTCTTCCCTTTTATCACTTTTTAAAGCGTGCCTTTGTTCAAACAAACATTAGGATTTAGTAAGTTCATCTCAGTTTGTACTATTAAAAAATCTTTTTTTCCCTTCTTTTAATTGTTTTCCTTTGTCACTGTTTTTGATTTCTGTACCCTTTGTCTTGTATGCAAGTGTATTTGTTTGGGGGGTGGAGAAGGGGAAACACAGAAACAGTGGGACAAAGGGTGAAGCAATTCAGCAGTAAAACTCACTATACATTATGTTGGAAATGAACTATACAACTTAGGGGTGGGAGGGTTTGGGAGGGGAAAAACTGGGAGAAACGGAGGGAGGGGGGTAGCACTGTTAAAAAAGAAATGTATTCATTACCTGACATGTAACTAACCCCTCTGTACATCACCTTTACAACATTTTTTTCCCTTCTAACGTTAGCACTCAAGAATTCTAGAGTCCATTCCTGGACATGTGCTGCACATCCTTTGCACCTACCTTAAATGACTTCTCTGCACCTCCCAAGCATAGCAAACATCTTCTGAATTACCGCTCAATACACAAACAAATAGCATCTCCTTGACCTCCCCAGGCAATATTAACCACTCCCTGCTCCTCTTCTATAGGAATCTGTTCACAAGCCCATTAGCATTTCTCATACTTAAATTGTAATTATAAGATTACATGTTTGTGGGTTTAACAATGTGAGGTCAGGGTGGGTGTTTTGTATTTTTGTGCCTCCAGTGCTTAGAAGAAGAGTAGTTGCCAAATTATAAAAGCTCAGTAATGGATAAACATATCTGGGCCACGAGATTTGTCTGAGTTATAAGTCATATGAAGTATGGTCTTAAGGTGAGAGAATATTGTCACTTACAAGTAGAAACTACTTAGACGTATACATACCCCTTCCAGAGCTGCTCTGAAATTTCAGGTAGAATAAACCAAGAAAAAAAAAAGATGTGCTTGAACTTCTCTATAAGACATCCAGGGGAATATATTTGGGGTGTCTTATAAAAGAGAAACTAGGGCACTTTGATGACTTCTAGTTTCCATATGTGAATGTAACGTCTTACCTATTGTATGTTTGTCTGACTCTGTTTTTTATTTAATGCCATTACTGAGGGTTTGATCGCAGGGACTGAGCACTGTCTCTTGGATTTTCCGCTCATGGTTGATCCTCTACCCCTTCTGGTTTTGTTGTTGCTGTCTAGTGGGATTCAAATCTCAATACTCAGATGTTAGACTTTTGAGTAGCTAAGATTACAGGTATGAGCCAACAGGGACTGGCCAACCTTTCTGTTTTATGTAGCAAATGTTAGGAGGGTTCCTCCAAATAGAGTCATCAGATTTAGCAAATAATACTACAGGACATCCAATTAAATTTCAATTTCAGTCACAAAAGAACTAATAAATTCAGCTCAATAAGTAACTTTTAATATAGTTGCATTCTAAGATATACTCAATGAGTTACTCATTATGGTTTGAAATTCAAATTTAGTTGATCATCATGTAATGTAGACCTATCTCTGGTTTACTTATTGCCAAGAATTAAGAAGGTGCTGTGAATGCTGAATGTTTAGCATATGCAACTGAGATAAAACTTAGGTGGGTGAAGTGGACTGAAACTTCATCCACAGACCAATGGGAAATCAAGAAGTCAATGAGGAAAACAGAAATGACAGAGATAAATCTATAGACAGGCTGGTAAATATAAGGTCCTTTGTTTGGTCCAGGCTTCCTGCTAGCTACCAGCTGCTCAGGAAATTTCATACAATAGACTGTAATCATTAAGAGCAGGTACTTTAGAGTCCTATGTCCCTAGGTCTAATCCCCTACCCTGGCTCATACATGATTTACAACTCTGGACAAATTACTAGACCATTTCAAGCTTGAATGCCACTGTATAATAATAGTAGCCTCCCAGTAGCTTTGTTCATATGTTGTATTGAGTTTGTCACCTGACCATAGTATTCAGCCTATTATTACTACTAGTTCTAATACTGTTTGTGTGGTCAGATACTACTTCCTTCTCTGGGACAACCCAATGCTGAATAAAATAGGATAGAATATAATAAAATAGAAAGGGTAGAATAGAAGAATAGAACACAATAGAGTAGAATTTTTTTCCTTTGCATGAGCAAGACACTATAATACCTATTGTATATGTTTTCTCATTCCTTTTTTTGTTGTCAGTTGTGAGGCCTTAACTCTGGTTCTGGGCGCTGTCCCTCAGCTCTTCAGCTCAAGGCTAGCGCTCTACCACTAGAGCCACAGCACCACTTCTGGCTTTTTCTGCTTATGTGCTGCTGAGGAATTGAACCCAGGGCCTCATGCATGTGAGGCAAGCACTTGACCACTGAGCTACCCTCCCAACCCATGTTTTCTCATTCTATCCACCAAACAACCCCAAGAGACACATTACCTCTTTTATGGACAATTGGATCCAAGACATAGATAAATTAGGAAATATTTTGATGTCTCAACATTAATTTTATACTAAAATTTCTCAGTAAGTTTTGTAACCAAGTTAGATAAAGTTCTTTCTTGCCCTTAGGTATGACTTTTTTCCACTCCAGGCTGACATTCTATGACTTGAGCCACATCTTTACTTACACTTCACTTAGTTATGAAATAGTCACTGAAATTAAATAACTTACTCCTTTCATTTGTATCTCTCTCTTTTTTAACAGTTAAACTAAATTTGGCTTAGGATGGAATTTTATTTGGCCACAGTACACAGATACATGCAAAATGAACTATTAGAATAGTCCAGACTGCCATTCTAAAATATATTTATTAATCCATTTCTTCAATACATATCTATTGGGTATATTCTACATACAAACTACCTTGCTAGAAATTGAAACTATTTCAGTGGAAAAAAAAACAATCCAGAATCCTTCTCTATTGGATTTACCTAACTCTTAGGAAAAGATGGATCAGATAATCTTTACCATCTATGAAGAAATAGTACAGTTTGTGAATAACTACAATACAAAGATCAGACTTAGATTACAGATCACCGAAGTTTTCATTACAATGCTGTCATTTTAGCTGAGGCCTACAATCAGAAGGAAGAAGTCATGAGTAGAAAGAAACAGCGATAAGGGAGGTAAGGGCTTTGAGAGCATTGAATGGACATCACACAGTTAGCAGTGCTGACCATGAGGCAGGATGGCCACCTGATGCTCGGACAATGCTCTTTCCTTGACATCAGAGCACCAACAGCAGCCGACGTGGGCTGCCACCCACCACATTCAGCTGCTCTTCACGAGAAACTGGCAGAATCTTACTGTAAATTAAATCTTTTCAGTATCTAGAGCTGTTGTTTGCCAGGATAGTGGAAAGTTAGAAAAATGTATCTCTCCTGGAATATCATCATATGTTATCGCTTACCAGCTGAAAACAGCTGTATGACAGAACTCATGGCATGGCTTAAAAAATGTCATTTCGCTAGTAGCCCAGTGCTGCACACAGTAGAGTCCCAAATCAAGTGGCTAGCTCTAGATCCCCCTTAGGTACAGGATAGGGCCTGAGTCTTCCCAAGGAGAGCATTTGGAGGGGTCCAGGAAGCCCAGTTTATAGAAGGTGCAAGAAAAGCTGCTTGACGTCCTTCAAGAAGTAGTTTGGTGCCTTTTGAAGAGTTCAAATGAGGACAGGCCTTAACCTAAACTTGGCCTAGGAATCCTGGAATAATCTACTTTTCCCATAGCTCAGCTAATTTTCATATTCATAACAATGTTCATACTCCATAAAGTACCAGTTTGGGGGAAATCTATACATCTGTGTACCTCCAGGCTCCAATCCCAATTAACCTTAGTGTTTTTGAGTATAATTAGTATCACCTAAACTTCAACCATGTTAGTACTTTTAAGCATTTACCTTTACTTTCCTCCACAGAGTCACAGCCACTGTCAGAAATTTGCTTTTATTACCATGTCTGTTTTTGTGCTTTAACTGCATTCTCAATCCAGTTCCAGTGCATTCATGAGTCATTTGGAAACTCGCTGTTCTATATAAGATCTAGACCAATGACTTAGATTTGGTTCATTAATTTTTAACTGTTGTATGCTGTTTTATTGGAGAAATAAGCTATGATTTATGTACTCAAAAAATGAGGGCATTTTAAACATGTTACATGTATCAGTAGCTCACTTTCCACATATCCTTCCACCAAATGCAAATAAACAATATATTTACTTATTGTTTTTCTTTTGAAAAAAGTGACAAATAAAAGGACCACAACAATGAGGGCCTACAGTGGAGGAGAGAGATTAAACTCAACTTCCACCTTCCTCTTCCTCCTCCTCCTTGTCCTCCTCTTCTTCCTCCTTCCTCCCCCTCCTTTTTCCTCTCCCTTCTCCTCCTCCTACCTCCCCGTTATTCTCCTCCTTTTTCCTCCTCTTCATTCTCTACTTTTCCTCCTCCTCCTTTTTCTTCTTGTTTGTGGCACTAGGATTTGAACTCAGAGTCTTCCACCTGCTAGGCAGGTAGTCTACCATTTGAGTCACATCTCACTCCATTTTCAAATTTTACATAAATACACTACATGCTCATTTTGAGACTTAATATTCTCCTATTTTTGTTTGAGATCTATGACAATTATTTAGATTTGGTTTCTGGAGGAGTGAAATGTAATAAAAATCCTCTGCCACTAAGAACTCTAAGGACTCAGAAGCATCCTAAGTGTTTATCAAGAGATGACTAGAGCCGAGTGCTGGTGACTCACACCTGCAATCCTAGCTACTCAAGAGGCTGAGATCTGAGGATCGCAGTTCAAAGCCAGTCCAGACAGGAAAATATGTGAGACTCTTACCTCCAATTACCCACCAGAAAACTGGAAGTGGTGCTGTGGCTCAAGTGGTAGAACACTCACCTTGAGCTGAAGAGCTCAGGGATAGTGCCCAGACCCAGAGTTCAAGACCCACGACCGATACACAAAAACAACAAAACAAGCAAACAAAAAAGGAGATGACTAGATAAAGGAAGTGTAGTCTGTATGGATTAGAAACTGTCCACTATTTAAGAGGAAGGCAGGCCTGTTTTTTTTTCAGCAACATGGAGAAACGTCACGGCCATTATGTTAAGTGAAATAAACCAGACCCAGAAAGACAAAATCATATGGCCTTTCTTTTATGCTAAATGCTCTAAAAGTAAACTCATAGAAGTATATACTACAATGATAGTGACCAGAGGCTGACAAGACAGATTAGAGACATTTTCAAAGGACACAAAATAACGGTTAGATAAAAGGAATAAACTCAAGAGACCTATCATACAACATGCTGACTGTAATTATTAAGAATTGTATACATGAAAATTTCGGAGTGGATTTTAGGATCTCTCACCAAAAGTAAATGATACGTATATGACGTAATTAGTATGCTAGTTAGTATGACGTAGCCATCAACCATGCATACATACTTCTTTGTTGGCACTCTACCACTTGAGCCCCAGCTCCACTTCTGGCTTGTTGGTGGCTAATTGACAATAAAAGACTCATGGGCTTTCCTGCTCAGGAAGTCCTTTCCTCCCCATGATCCTCGGATCTCAGTCTCCTGAGTAGCTAGGATGATAGGCATGAGCTTGGTGCCTGGTTCATTCTTACATATTCTTAAATCATCATGATGTACACCACAATTATGTACTTATGATTATTGCATTTCTTACTTTTAGGTAAATAGACAGATCCATGGGCTAAAGAAGAAAGCACTAAAAGACTTGGTTAACAGATAGTGGCTGAAAGGTCCTGTGGGGCAGATGATAAAGAAACAAGCTCTAGCAAGGTCAAGATAAAATGGTTAGCATGAAAGTCTCATTTGGGCCCACACCTAAGTGATAAACAGGAATGCTTGGAGGGGTAATGATGAGAAAAGTATCCCAGACAGAAGAAAAGCAAAGGAAGACATGGAGGATGGAAGAGCATTCTCAAGGGAGAATGAAGATGGAAGCTGAGGGCACTGGTAATGGGGCAGGCACACTGCCAAACTGATCTGTTGCTTACTACTTGATACTGAACAGCAGTTCTGCCTGATGTCCACCCAATTATGCATAATGACATTAAAACTTCCCCTAAGACATGTGCTCCAATGTCATTCATGGATGCATATTTTTAAAGGAAAAATGTTGATCCTCTTCTTTGAAAAATAAAAGCCTTCTGGTTCGGAAAGATAGGGCAGAGCTTCTTAGTAGAGATCCTGGAGCAAGCTCTGCAGACTGCTTGTGCAACCACCTAAATTCCATAGCAGATGAAGTCACCTGTACCTGCCCTATAAATGAAGCTACGCTTCAGGTACGCTGGAGCAATTTATCTGCATCAATACCCCGCACTACAAGAATGGCTGTCTCAGGACTTCGGCAGACAATTGTATTAGGGCTGCTTGTCTTAATCCTGACCTGCCATGCAGGTAAGTGATTCTCTGATCATAGCTCATGAGTTTTTCAGTACTTAGCAGTGGAGTGGAGGAAGTTGCCATTGATCCAAGACATAAAGAGGGATGGGCCCTGATCACACAGAAAGAGCACTGGACTGGGAAACAAGAAACATTTCTTTTATCAAAGAACATTTTCATTGCAATCTCCTTTAGTTAAATCCTCCGTATTTAGTATTCCTAATGTATAACATTAGGAATATTTTTTTCTTATATACTTGTGATACTTCAATACTATAAATTCTCTGAGCCCTTGTGGGTATTTTGATGACCATAATATTCAATGGTGAAGAATATGTACTATGCACTAAGATTCATATTCTGGCTCTATACTAACCAGAAATATAAATTTAGGCATACAATTTTATCTTTCTGAGCATCATATAGACAAGTTAAGATTACTACCACATAAAATAACCATTAAAGTTAAATAAAAGAGATAGACTAAATTCAGATAGTACTTAATAATAACTCAGTATAATCTTAGTTGATGTTTATACAAACCCATTAAGTAAATTTTCACAGTTTTGTCACTTGATACAAGCAAGCAGAAGTAGCATCTAGCATTGACTTATAAAGGTCTACAAAGCAATGCACAGTATTGTTATTGTTATGTTTTTTTTTGTCTGTAAAAGAGGGCAAGTTCAAGACTTTCCCCTATTGAGCATGATGGGTCAGAAACACATACAGAGAAATGATTTAGCAGAAGAGTTCTTTGACTGTAATGTAGCAGCGTGCTCATCCCAGGCCATGGTCTAGGACAGCAACACACATTCTTTTGCTGTATCATTTGCAGATACCAGCAAAGGAATTACCCAAGGGTAGGACACAGATGTTTATTGATCATTACTGAAGTAATCAATATATTGAAGTGATTTTTTAAATTTTTATCCTAAAGACTACTTTCAACAAGTTCTGTTTCTCTTAAGTCTGTAACTATGGTTAAATGAGCTTACCTTTTGGCCCTCAGTTTCATCAATAAAGTGAGGTAGCTTTCATTTTCACTACATAATTATGACCATGATTTATAATCACACTGTACACTATAAAAACTATTCAAATAGCAGAAACACTGTATTTGTTCAGAATTTAATAATCACATTTGACTAAAATAATACAACCAGAGAAGTGACATAAATAAAAGGCATTCATTACATTTGAAAAGAAAAAATACTTTTCTTTAGGATTTAATATTTTGTTTCTAGCTGTAATATTTTTGAATTGTAATAACATTTTTGTTGTACTTGGATCTGAACTAAGAGCCCCACATTTGCTAGGGAGGTGGTCTACCTCTTGAGTCACTCTGCTAGCCTATAGTAGCATTTTTAACCTTTGTAATGTCCTAATGTCTCAGCAGAGAGAATAAGCTACAAATAATTTTGTTGGCATTATCATGAATAATAGTAATAATAATGAAGACCATAAGTACTGTAGTAACTAGTATGTCATTATGTAAATAAATACATATATATGCTTATGTATGATATGTATGAGAGATATGCAAAAATACCTTCATTGCACAATGAAGTAACTAGGAGACAGTGGTTAAGCATCACATGCATTTTTACCTAATTAATATTCTGTTGGAAACAAGAAACAAACTCAGGTTGTTGGACTGTTAAGCCTGTGAAGATTGCATTCTTTTCAAAAGATTACTGCAAGGTTATGTACAGAGGGGTTACAGTTACATAATTAAGGTAATGAGTACATTACCCTCTCCCTCATTTTCTTCCCCTTCCCCACCGCAACCTTCCTCCCCCCAAGTTGTAAAGTCTATTTCCAACACAGTGTCTAGCGAGTGTCACTGTTGCATTGGTTCACCCTTTGTCCCACCATTTCTTGTGATTCCTCTTCCCATCCCCAAATCAGATAAACTTATATACAAGACAAAGGGTATAGAAATAAGAAACAACGACAACAGGGAATAAACCAAAGGAAAAAAAAGAAAGAAAAGAAAAAAAAAGAACCAAAAACAGTACAATAAAAACACTCTTATTTCCATTTCTTGGAGTTAATTTCAATAAGTATCATTTTGTATGATCATATGCACATAGCTATTGAACTATTGTAAAACTCTACTAAAAATATCCTAGACCTATTCTAGTTATTACAAATGAGGGAAACCATACAGCCTATGATTCCACCTCACCCCTGTTAGAATGGATATAATCAAGAAATTTAATAACAATAGATGCTAGAGGGGATGTGGCCAATGGGGAAGGCTACTACACTGTTGGTGGGAATGTAAACTTGTTCTATCACTCTGGAAATCAGTGTGGAGATTCCTTAAGAGATTAACATAGAGCTTCCCTGTGACCCAGCAATCCCACTTCTGAGCACTTACCCAAAAGACCATAAACCAGGCCACACTAAAGCTACCCACACAATCATGATCCTTGCAGCATTATTTACCATAACTAAAATATGGAATCAACCCAGTTGTCCTTCAGTAGATGAACGGATCAAGAAAATGTGTTATATATACACAATAGAATTCTATGTTTCCATCAGAAAGAATGACATTGCCCTATTAGTAAGGAAATAGAAAGACTTGGAAGACTACATTCTTTTACCTCTCCATTTATATGCGGTCCTAAGACTGAAGCTAAGATTCTGCTCTTCATTCTCCAATCTCAAGCTCCATAGATAAAAAATACTAGTGTTGTATGAAAGGTAAAAATCCAAACTAAATGACTATGCAATTAGGTTGATAGGAACATAGGAAAAAAAATAAAGAGCTCTGACCTTAAATTGGTGAATGTGGTAAATTATTTCTTTCCTGTTAGCAGATGTCTTCAGAGAACAATGTCACAGAAGTAGAATAGTTCACACCATGCAAACATGCACACATTCTCTGTGTGGGTTTAAACAGTAGATTTGAATGCTAATTTAGCCACTTTTCAGCTGCGTGACTCTATGTGACTCATAAAGTTTTCTTTGAGCCTTTCTTTCTCTTGAGTAACACTGTAACACTGATACTGAGCTAGATGAGGAAAAAGGCATGTAACAAAGCTCTAGCCCAGGACTGAACAACAGGTACTCAGTAAAAGAAGTGTAATTCCTTCTCCTTCTCATGATGAAAACAAACCATCCTGGGTGAGGTGGTTATCCTGAATTTAAAATGTGAAAATCATGTTTGTATTTGTCCTTTGTGAACGCTAACTCTTAGGTGAAGAAGCTGTTCATATAATTCTAGGCTAAAAAAAAAAAGAAAAGAAAACACTTTCTAAATGAAAGAATCAATGGCTAGATGAATGGATACTTACCTATTTTGGTTATAGGTACAAACTGGTGTTCCTGTCAAAGCTTTAGTTTTGGTCTAGTAATAATTACTTGTAGATCTGGATACAGTCATTTTAAAACTAATAGTTTCTACTTAAGATATAACATGGATACAGAGCTTTAAAATATTTATTTTATTAGGTAGTTGTATACAGGAGTTTCAATTCCAGAAGTCAAGCTACGAGGACAAAACCTCTTGATCAGTGTCACTCCTTTCATCATTCCCCACCTCATCCCTACCCTCAAGTTACATAGTTCAATTTTTACTTAATATATGTTGGATTAAATGGGTGCATTTGCTCATCCTTCCTCCATTTGTGTGTCCCCCTCTTGGAGCATACTTTAGATGTCATTCATCAGCCTCCACAACGAGCTGCTGTCTTTCAGTTGAAGTCCTTATGTATGAGTTGAGATTTCATCAATCAAAACTTGGGTGTGTGTGGCCAGATAAAATATAAGATACATCTTATACTTTCAAAAGATTAACGAATGGTATTTTAGTATTATGGTTTCATAAGGAAGTATTTTTGTCTACTAGAAATTTAAAGAGACAATCTCCTAAGATGCTGGAGTAGAGAGAGAATCCTATGTTTTTATGTACCAAGTCTGGCCATATTACTTTTCAGGCAAGGCCAGAATTAGAAGATAAATTCCACATATCACCCATCACCAGAGTTCAGTGGCATAAGGGCTGCCCTGCTTTCATTACTTTTATCTCCAGGAAATAAAGATCATTCAAGTCTTAATCTTTCCAATGTCTCTTTTCTAAGAGCTGAAAGATCACTTGAAGGTAATGTTATGGAGCATTTATAAAGTCCTTATTTATTATAAAATTAAAAGGTGATGTACAAGTGACAGAATTTATTTGCACTCACTATAAGTATACTATTTCTTTTTTTAGTATATATTTTTATTGTAAAGATACTGTATAGAGGAGTTAGTTACATGAGTAAGGTAATGAGTACATTTCCTATCAAGCATTGTTACTTCCTCCCTTGTTTTTCCCCTACCATCCTTTCCCTCCCACCTCCCCCAACTCTTCCCTCCCCCACCAGAAGTTGTAAAGTTAGTTTTCAACATAGTGTCTTGCACATCTCATTGTTACAATGAGTCAACCTGTATCCTTATTTTGGCATTTTGTTATTTCCCTTCCCCTCCCTATCTTGGGATACATTTTGCTTAGCATCATCTTATATGGTCATATATACATAGCTTTTGACCATTTCTGTTTGTCCTAGACATATACTAGCTATTGCAAATAAGGGAAAGCATGGGGTCTCTGTTTCTATTTCTAATCATACAAAGAATTATAATAGCTGGACACTGTTGGCTCACACCTGTAATACTAGCTACTCAGGAGCCTGAGATCTAAAGATCAAGGTTGGAAACCAGCTGGGGCATTAAAGTCAATGAGACTCTTATCTCAATGAACCACCAAAAAAACTGGAAGTAGCGCTGTGGCTCAAAATGGTGACAGTGGCCAGGCCTTGTGTTCTGTCCCTATGACCAACAACAACAACAAAAAAAGAGTACTAGAAGGTTGAAATCAATCAAAGTATGTGATATGCATGCATGGAAATATCACAGTGAAATCATTTGTATGTTTATGTAGTTTTTATATACTATTAAAAATAATGATATACCTTTTTAGTGGTTAAAAAAGAATTATATCTAAGTTTCTGCTTTGTTTTTTCAGAGGACAAACCTAGTGATAATTCAGAAGACAAACACGATGACAAACCAGATGACTCAGGAAAAGAGACAGACTTCCCCAAATTCCTAAGTATCTTGGGCACAGAAATCATTGAAAATGCATTTGACTTCATCTTACGATCCATGCGTGGGGGATCCTAATCACTAAGACAAACTGCTTGCATCCCTGTTCACTCTTGAAAATAATCACATTGCATTAAAATTAATAAATAAAGGTGGCAAAGGCCAAAAGCATTATTTTTCATTGAAAACCATTTACCTGAATGTTTTGCATCTGAATGAATGCTCTGAATTCTTTTGGGTTAAGCTCATTCCCACCAAGTAGTTCCACAAAATATTTTTTAAAATCTCAGACAGGAGGAAGAGCATTGGACCAGAGAACAGGAAGACAATTCTGAGCCTGACTTAGATGCAATGTGTGCTGTGTACAGTTTGCACCTTGAGTAGCCCTAAAGGGTTAATGGATCACTGGGTAATCTCTCCTTGGTATGCATCTGGGTGCTTTGATTGTAATGGATAGAGAACTTTCATCCATCCTGGAGACTTTCTGATTTCTCAGTCTACTTGTAAGTCCCTGCCTGGCTAACTCTGGTTTTTACATTATTACTGTACCTTTGGCTTCATTTTTCTCATGTTAATTTCTCTGATTCCAGCTTTCCAAGATCAAATTCACTGATCAGTACTTCTTGGAGGTTTCCTTTCACCATTCTAAGCTTCTAGTCGCTCATTCTCTCTTAACTAGATTTCCTGTGAAGAACTTGAACAAATGTGTTATATTAGCCACCTACCTCGGGAGCTACTGTAGAACTTCATATTCTTTAAATAGATGGATTCATATAGTCCACCTTGCATCTAAGTTAGGGGACAGGAGAATGCAGTCATAAAACTCAATGCATATCCTGAAAAATTAAGAAAATTTAGGGAAAGCAAAGGGTTAGGAGGGATCGGGAGAAGATGAAAGAGGTGACAAGGATCATGACGCACTCTGTTTATAAACTGGCTTGTTGAAGGGCAACTCCTTTGTACAGCTACTTAATGATTTTTTTAAGGAGAAGCTTTGCAAGTGGTTTTGATATAAAAGTCATACTTTGTAGGATGTCCTGAGCTACATAGCTGGGCCTGAAAGTTCTGTATAGCCTTTAAAGTTTTAATCATATTTTAGGTACATAGGAATTCTTACAGTTTTTTTTCCTGAGTTTGGATTTATGGCTTCTATTAGGTTCTTCAGTTTAATGAACAACAAATAAAAAGCCATAGCTACATAAGAGTAACTGGGTCTTTCTGTCATATGTTTGGGCAGAGCTCTCAAATGATCTCCACAATTGTAAGAAGGCACAGGTGCTTCATTTTCACTGTTATAGTCTCTATTTTGGTTGATTTTGCATGTTCCCATGATTGTTAATAAAAATGAGAAGAAAAGTTAAAAGGAAGTATACAAAGTCCAGATTAGACCCCAGCTGAATTAATACCATCCCATTAGCAACACAAAGAAGCAAATCAATGGAACAACAATATGTCTTTCTATTCATTCCTTAAGAAGTTTTTTAAAAAATATATGAAGTGGCACATTTTTCAGCATTAACTTGAAAGGTTTACTGTCCAGTTCATTAAGGAAATACTGCATGCTCTGAGCTCAGCAGTAGCACTAGGCTTGCTCTTTCTTTTCGTTTTCTCATAACTACCCTTAGGCCTGCAAGTCCTCTATAAGCACCTCCTCAGAAGACTAGTATACTCTTCTATCAACCTTTCCAGGCACACACTGTGTTATTCTCTGTCACTTCACTTTGTGATGTTGTCATTATAACATGACACATCTGAAAACGCTTATTTGTTTCACTGGAGTAGCTAAAGAAAAAAGAAAAAAAAACAGATAGGTCTGTTTAGCATAATATTGGCCCATAGCCTCCAGCACTCAGTAAATAATGGTTTAATTAATTAATTAAGGCAATAAGTATTGGAGGTTATACCTAAAGCCCATTTATCCCAAATTAGACTAAAAAAACCCTGCAAGATTGTCTCTTCTCTGGTCCTTCTCTAAGACAGTCAATCTAGCTGATGTCATAGACAAGACAGAATACCTATCTAAGTTTCCCTGTCTGAAGAGGAATAGATGTATTGAAGCTGAGGAATGGAAAGATGCCATTATCAAGTATCACCAAAAACTTTCAATATACACCAAGATGAGAATTGTGAAGGAGAAATACGAATAGTTAAAAAAAATAAATCTAGATTGTAAATGAGAACAAAAATACCCAATGAGAGAAATCTCAGCTAAATCTCAGCTATGTCTAAGCTGTCAATGCAATCAATATGCTTAGGGAAATATTTATGGCCATGTGAGATGAAATTGAAGCCTTATTTAATGAATGAGTTTTGCTGAAAAAGAAAGAGTGAGAGGAATGGATGGGATTCATAAATATGTGAGTCTTTCTTTCATCTTTTTCTCTATCTAACTATCATCTATCTATCTGTCTGTCTGTCTGTCTGTCTGTCTCATTCTATCTAATCTCTCTTGTCATCTATCTATCTAATCTATCTCTCTATCTCTTTAACTATCCTAAATTCCTTTCATTCACTGAGAAATCTGAAATTGTGGTGACTATTTCCCCCTGTCAGGGCTGTGACACATTTCCGCTTCTCTCTACTATCTTTTCTCATTAATTTTGACTTTTTTTTTAATGTACCTGACCCTTATTGACATCAGCCCACAAGGTTGCAAATATACCTGAGTTTTTTATATAGTAGCAGCTTTCACATCGGGAATATTCCATACAATCTGATAAATTTAAAAATGAGATCTCTATTTTATTCTTTTGCCCAAGCACCAGACTGGACTAATTTCTTACTATAAAACTCCAGGGCTGGGAAGGTGGCTCAGTGGTAGAGCACTTGCCTTGCATGCCTGAGGCCCTGGGTTTGATTCCTCAGCACCACATAAGCAAAAAGAAAAAAAGCTGGAAGTGGTGCTGTGGCTCAAGTGGTAGAGCGCTAGCCTTGAGCTGAAGAGCTGAGGGACAGCGCCCAGGCCCAGAGTTCAGGCTCCACGACTGGACAAAAAAAAAAACTCCATTAAATTTTCCACCACATCCTCATATTAGGTATTTAAACACAAACCTGTCCTGTCACTGGGAAATCTTCTCTCCATTATCTTGGGAAAGTTTGCACCTATTCAATCAGAAAGCTCAAGGTTTTCTCAACTCCTCCATGCTTATCAGCACTTCCAGAATATTCTATCCTTTCTTTTGTGCTATTCCTTTTCTTTAATACAAATGATGACTTTATCTAATTGAATCCTCCAGTATGATCTCTTTCCTGAGTTCTGTTTTATCAGATTTCTGACTAGTTTTGCTGTTTTCTGTTGCTCCTCACTCCAATATACCTTCTACCTACCACCAAAGCATTTTATGAAAAACACAAATTTGGTCATGTCACTCTTAAGCAGTGAATAATGGCTGAAGATCTAAGTCAAGCTTATGTTTAGTCCTTCAGGCATGGGATTGGGAAATGTTATGTTTTTCAATTCCAGGGTCTTTATCCTTCACCTAAAAAGTAACAGAAATTCATTCAAAACGTTTATTAATTTGTAGCATGCCAGGGACAGTTCTATGTTCCGGGACTATATTACTGAAAGAGCATCCCAAATGTCTGGTCTTTATGGAGTTTATACATGAAAGAACACTTGAGATACCTTACAGGTTTGTTGAGCAGAGAAAATAAATAATTTTGTATATGTGGCCTGTCAACTTGAACTAACATGGAAACTTTTGGTTTATTTTCATCTAACAAGAAAAGCTGGAGAAGAAAATGATGGCTCCATCACTATATGACACCTCAGTTCTAGATGCAGGTTTAAATGATT
The DNA here is from genome assembly GCF_000151885.1 of Dipodomys ordii. Lineage (NCBI taxonomy): Eukaryota > Metazoa > Chordata > Mammalia > Rodentia > Heteromyidae > Dipodomys > Dipodomys ordii. The sequence goes on from NW_012267301.1 coordinate 5,064,793, forward strand.
CTAGACAACCCCAGAGGCTGAGGAAAGATGACTGCAAGTTTGAGGCCACACTGGACAACACAGTTGTGTTGCTTTTTCTTCTTTCTTTAAGACAACTTAGTGATAATTCCTACATTTCTTTTCCATCTAAACTATAACTCATTTTTTTTCTCTTAGTTATTTCTTCCATTAAAGAAGATATATAGAATCTGGTGACAAACCAGAACAAACCTCATAGTAACTTCCTAAAGTGACTTTAATTTGTAATTAGCTTATTAGACATGAAAAAGAGTTTTTGTTTAATGATTTGTGTTACACATGTGTAACTATGGGCATAAAGGTATTTTTTTTGCTCTTGCTTTGTTTTATTCTTCCTTTTTTAAAAAGCTAGTTCTAGGGCTTGAACTCGGGGCCTCAGACTCTCACTTGGATTTTTGGCTTAAGGCTGGTGCTCTACCACTTGAGCTACATCTCTAGGCTGTTTTGCTAGGTAATTGGATATACAAGTCTTTTGGATTTGTCTCTTTGGGCTGGCTTCAAATCTCAATTTTCAGATCTCAACTTCCTAAGTAGTTAGGATTACAAGTGTAATTGGTCTTATTGTAATGTTTTGTTTTTATTGTTGTTTATCTTAGATGTACTGAGATACTCAGGCCTTCATGCTTGCTAGGCAGGCACTGTACAATTTGAACCATGCCTTTAGCCCTTTTTGCCTTAGTTATTTTTGGGGTAAGTTCTAGTGGTTTTGTGCAGGACCCATTTTGAGCAGTAAACCTCCTGCATCTTGTCTCCTGCATACCTGGGACTGTAACATGTACCATAATTCTTGGCTTATTGATCGAGATGGAATCTGACTAGGTTTTTGGATGAATTGTCCTCAAATTATGATTCTCTTGATCTCCTCCTCCTAAGTTGGCATGAGCCAACAGAACACTTTATTAATAAAATTAATTTTAAGTGGATATAGTTTTATCATCCTACTTGCTAACTTAATGAAATTCTCTTAAGAGAGGGGGCAAAGTGTAGGATAAAACAAGTAAGGATTGGAGTTTACAATATTGGGTTCCTGTCCCAAGTCTCCTAGGTACTTGCTGTGTCAACATTCTGTAACTTCTTCAAAAAGCAGAAAAAATCCTACTTATAAAGAGAAATTGGAGAATATAATACATGATTGGTTTGATGGTGCTTGGGTCTGTGTTAAGGGTCCACATGATGACGAAGAGCATGTGATCTAGCAGAACTATTCAGCTCTTAAAAAATAAAGAGGTTCATTTTCACCATAGTGTCCTGTACGTGTCATTGAATGAACTTTACAATGTCGGGGTGGGAGGAGGGGAAGCTGGGGAGGTGGGAAGGGAAGGGATGGTAGGGAAAAACAAAAGAGGAGGTAAACAATGCTCCATAGGAAAGGTACTCATTACCCTACTCATGTAACAGTAACCCCTCTGTATGGTATTTTAACAATAGAAATATATATTAAAAATTAATTTAAAAAAGATAAAGAGGAAGAGACCTGGATCCTACAATTCTACAATTCTCCCCTCTTAAAGGTGCAACCACCTCCCAATAGCACCAAACTGAGATCAAGTCTTTCACACCTGGGATTGGGGGAAGGACAGTTCTAGATTTAAACTACAGCTTTCTTTGTACAAGTTCACTGAGAAATGAAGAAGAACTTACATACTAAAAACTCATCACGTTGTAATTTAGAAATGAGAAAGGCCAACTTTCCTACACTTAATCCAATGAGACGAGATTAACAAGCTCTGAATCCTATACCAGTGCTAAAAAGAGAACTGATTTTTTTTCTTACTTTATTTTCTCCTGACAATGGATAGTGAAGTAGAGAACCAGAAATTTTAGAGATAGGAAAATGTTATCTGTATCTGACTCAAACTGAATACTCTTAGTTCACTGTCTCTGTGAAAAGAAGGTATCGGTGTTTGTAAGTTTCATAAACAAGGACATGAAGGCCCAGAAAGAATTGTGACTATGGCCTTAATCTGGGTGGAGGACACCACTGAAACTCAAGAAGCCTGGTTCTACTTAATGCTCTACTGCTGAGCCATCATGCTACTGGAGATGACAGAATATCACAGGAGAAACAGCAGAATGTCATAATGAAACTATGAAATCTTACACAGAGCCTGAGATGCACAGTGAAATAAAACACTACTCCTTTGAGTATTTCAATGACATTGTATGCATCTCCAGTAAGTAGGGGTTTCCCCTAACTTCTATTTGCTATCTAGCCTGGGAAAGTTTCTTTTCCCTGCTGGTTCTGTTTCATAATGTGGGTGTAGCCAGTATAAGTTAAGGAAACACTATCATATTACCTTGTAACCTAGTCTACCTGTTGCCAAAAGCTTCTGAAGATGGAAATAAGGCTTGAGTATTGGAATCAGGAAATACCCAGCCCATCTACTTCAGACTCTCACCCAAAGCCAGATGAGCTTCTACACTCATTTAAATTTGCATGTTTCCAGTCGCATCTCCTCAGAGAAGAGTCTTCTTATTACTTCTTATTCAATTCAGGCTGCAAGTACACACCTGCAACCTTTGGTACCCACACCCTAAATCCACTCTAGTGTTCAATACCACCTTTGCTGTCCAGTACACAAAGCAAATGAAAGAGTAAGAGCGGAAGAAATAGAGATGAAAGTTTAACTTTTAACTTGGGCACGTAAGGGAGGTATAAGCATGGGAAAGTCACTTGATCCACTAGAGATTCACTTTCCTCCTTTTGAATTTTAAAAATGTCTAAAACGTAAGTGTTCAGATCTTACTGGGAGAATTTTTTTTTGTCTGGTTGTGGGGCCTGGGCGCTGTCCCTCAGCTCTTCAGATCAAAGCTAGCGCTCTACCACTTGAGCCACAGGGCCACTTCCGGCTTTTTTTTTCTTTTTGCTTATGTGGTGCTGAGGAATTGAACCCAGGGCCTCATGCATGCAAGGCAAGTGCTCTACCACTGAGCCACCTTCTCAGCCCCTGGGAGAATTTTTTTAAGTACATAAAATGTTCTTGAGTAAGCTGGGTACCAGTAGTTCACATCTGTAATGCTAGCTACTCAGGAGGCTGAGATCTGAGGATCCTGGTTTGAAGCCAGCCATAGTAGGAAAGTCCTTGAGATCCTTATTTATAATTAATCAACAAAAAGCCAGAAGCAGAGCTGTTGGTCAAATCATAGAGTGCCAGCCTTGAGCAAGAAAGTTCAGGGACTAAGCCAAATGCCTATGACACATGTCTGTAATCATAGCTACTTAGGAGCTGAGATCTGAGGATCCTGGTTTGAAGCCACTCCAGGCAAGAAAGTCTATGAGACTCTTATTTCCAATTAATCACAGAAAAATCAGGATGTGGCACTGTGGCTAAGGTGGTAGACTGCTAGACTTGAGAAAAAGGAGCTTAAAGACAGTGCCCAACCTCAAAGTTCAAGGCTTAGGACTGGCACACACACACGCACGCACACACACACACACACACACACAGACTTTAAAAAATTCCAGAAGCAATTAGACACCCTGAGGACCAAGAAGGAATAAGATGATATTAAGTTATAAAAATTTAGGGCTAAAATAAGAAAGGTTCTAAAGTTGGCATTGAATTCATTTTTGGCCAGAAGTACCTCTTTAAATATCTATGACTATGAACTTAATAAGTAGCTGTAAGAGGTGCATTTGTATAATTATCTTATGTAATCTAAAGCAAGTCATCCCTTAGAATTAAGTGATTCACAGCAATGAATGTTTTCTAGCTTACATTTAGATAGATTAATGATAGATAGATAGATAGATAGATAGATAGATAGATAGATAGATAGATAGATAGATAGATAGGTAGCTAGCTAGATAGATAGATAGCTAGCTAGATAGATAGATAGATAGATAGATAGATAAATGTTTCTTCTAGCAACATACACACTCTTTATTTTCACACTTCTTTGTTTTGGAGCAGTAATAGTAACCACTGAACCCAGAGCCTATGTATAATAAATAAGTGATTCACTACTAGAATTCTGCCCTCCATCCTCTTCTTTATAATTGATTTTAGGGGTAGGGTTTCAAAGCTTTTGCCTAGATTAGCCTTGAACTTGCAATCTTTTCCCCTTAGCCTCCAGTGTAGCAGGGATTATAGGCATGAACCACTACACCCAGTTTACACATTCCTTTAATGGATTCCTTTAATCCATTTCTTGCTATATGTAAAATTTTTCCATTGTTATCAAAATGAGTATTTATATTAGAAATTCATGGCCTAGTCTATCCCTTGGCTCAAGGAGGCTAATGAATGAGGGAAATAATGAAGTTATAAGAACCTTAGGAAAAGACAGCAAGAGTGAACAGCTGGAGGAAGAGGTTTACAGAAATTGTTCACATGATTCTGTATAGTCTCAAACAAGAAATAGAGAACAGCATAGCACAGTCTTCATAAATGTTGTATAATCAAATTATTGGACACCTCACTATTCTTATACTCTCAACCTCTGCTTAACTATAGCAAGCTAATTTCAAATAGATAAATTGGAAATCACCTTGATATGATTTACAATAATTTAAGCTTATTTTCAATCCACTTAAAATTGCAACTCCTTCTATCCTGCTTCACTTCAAACAACATGGATTCAAACTATACCTCATAATGTCTAAGTCATTTATTTAGATATAAACAGTGTTTTCTGCATAAAATCATCTAATGACTCTTACTAGATTATTGAAGTCATGAAGAGAAGTAGCAAATGAGAATTCATCTTATCCGTTCTCTCAATCTCTACTTATTTATTGAATTAAGGAAAGTATTTTATAAGCATATAAGATCTTATGGTTGGACATAGTGAGTTGGGCCTGGGAATTAGTGAATTTCAACACAAATTCTGATTCAGTTGAAAAGCAAAATTGAGGATGGGCACAGCATCACAGAATTTGCCCTCTTTGAAAACTTAGAGGATGTTTGTTTTAGAATTCAGAGTGAGATCCTTGTACTGGTGGTTCACACCTGTAATCCTAGCTAGTCAAAAGGCTGAGATTTGAGGATCTCAGTTAGAAGCCAGCGATGGCAGACAAATCCAAGAGACTCTTATCTCCATTTAACCATGAAGAAAAAGCCAGAAATAGAGATGTGGCTCAAGTGGTAGAGCACCAGGCTTGAGTAAAAAAGAAGTGAGAGCATGAGGCCTTGAGTTCAAGTTGCAGTTCCACACACACACACACACACACACACACACACACACACACACACACACACTCATATATGCATACACATATTTAGAGGAAAATAAACAGTGATCTTATGGGCTGCTCACACTTTTCTGATGATAAGATGCATGTGACTTGGTCTATTTCTCTTCTGTTTCTTTCTCTCCAGAAACATTACAGTGAAATTGATGACCCATTTATTCTTGTGTTTATTCTATACACCTTCTTTCTTCATAGTTCTTTCTGTATATTTCCTTTGTACCTTGATTTTTTAAAATTGTGTATGTCTCTTATAGCTTATATTTTATAAATCCTCTCAGTTTAAAATGCAGAAGCATAAACATTTTCCAGAAAATGTGAAAACCCATGATTCGTATAAGAGTTAACTCCTCCCTAGGTAGTATCTGCTTCCATCTCTGAGGCTTGTGTTTTTAAAGGCACACCCACCCAGCTGGCTCCTGGACAACCCAAGGACAGCCAAGCCCTGCCTTTCCAGTTCGGCTGCACTTGCTGTCCAGAACGGAAACTTCAGACACCTCTCAGCAAGTTCTCAGGATTTAGGTCCCAGCTTCAGCCACGCATAACTCATTTGAGCAGTTGTACTTTGCTTTTCTACTTGTAGAATAAATATGTCTTCTCTGGAGTCACATGCCTCGGGCAGAGATTTTCGTTGGTACCAGCAGTAGTTTTTGTGCACACTTAAGTTTTCAATAATGTAAAAATTATGAAAACTATATTACATATAGATACATACATATATACATATGCATGTACATACACATATATAAATGTACATTAATTATTCTGGCATTATACATATCCATATATATGCCAAGATAACCAATGAATGGCTTAAAATGAGAAAAGTAAGACCCAGATAAGGTAACAAATTTAAAAATCACAGAACCAATAAATGATAGAAAGGGAACTTAAATTTTACTCAAAAACTAACTCCTTAAATTTTAAAAAAGTATGAAATTTAAAACCCTTACCAGACCTTCTTTGAAACTCATTAAAAAATATCTAAGCTCACTCACACTAATTTTTTTTCAAATAAAACATCACATATTTATTGGCTGTGCATTGGGCATTTCTTTAAGGAATTGGTCAAAATTTATTCCCTGGGAAATGTTATCTTAAGTGTCTGTGGCATTCATTTTCAACGTCAAGTTCTTATCTGATCAAATTTGTGGGGTTCTGTTTACTTTGTAAATCCATGAGTTTGTATTTTCAATGTGGATTGAATTTTATTACATCCTTCCCTATCATCCTTCCCTGTGTCAATTGTATCACCTCCTCCTAATTAAAGAGCAAAAATAATTTAAGGTAAGATTTTGGTTGCTGAGTTTTATTGGCCCATTGTAAACTAAAAACTGACCCTTCTCATTGAGAAGGTAGTTGCTGTTCCCGGACTCATTATTGTCATGATATTAGGAATGATCAGGACAGAAAGGACCTTGGGTAGCTTGATGCAGGTCAATCTCCCATTTCATCACATAAGGTAAGCCTTTGGCAGCCATTGCTGTGATTCTGCTCACTTGCCAGAGAATGTCTCTAGAGTGACTTACTGCTTTCGGTAAGACATGGCCTTCCTCATAGAGTAAGATAACCAGTAAGGCAGCCCTCTAGTCTAGACTACAAATTCTATGTGATTTTGTTACTAAGCTCTAAGGAATTGTCCTGAGGCCTATCCTTGATTCCGAAAGCAACGCCATCGTTCTAATTAACCTTTAGTTTGTCTTTCTCTCATGCTGTTTTCATTTAGTCACAATAGATTTTCATGCAATACGAAGATCCTATAGGTAGATAAGCCATGAAGGAATATCTACTATAGACTGAAAAATACATGTTATATCCTATAATAAATTCAGACAACCCACACACTGCATTTTTAGGGACTATTCTAATTTTAAATACTACATCTCTATTAACCACATTACCTAAAATATCTGATTTTCAGTATATAATACACATGCACTGCTTCTTTTATAATCCCAATGGGATTGAAGTGAGCTAGTAAGGCTTTATTTTCTTCCTGTTATAGAAGCAGAAATAGAGATGCAGGAGGCCACTAAGTATCATGCCCAGGATACTGAAGCTAGTGAAGATAGAGCATGAAGTCCAGACATGATTGTCTTACCCCCAGCACAGCACCCCTCTGCAATAGCCCAAGGACTGTTCACATCATTACTAGTGTGCCCTCACAACTAGAGATCCTACCAGAAACTCCACCACACCACTGGAGGGAATTTACAGCTTGCTCTTTATGGAAATGCTGAGCAGGATGAGAACTTCTATTTAAATGAAATTCAAATTGTGTCAGATCCTTCTGCCATTTCGAAGCTCATACTTAGCAAAAGTTCTGTTTTATAAACCTTCAAATGACAGTAAAGATCCTTCTTGATATTGTCCCTTCCACCCTCTACATCTCTTTGCTTCCTCCACTCCAGCCACATTAAGACTGTGTTACCTTTAAATGCTCCAAACATGTTCTTTCCCCAGCATTTTGAATTTGCTCAAACATTCTTCTACAAGATAGCCAAATGATGTGCCTTTTGTTTCTTTAAAACTTCAATATTCCCACATCAGTGATGACTTTCTTGATTGTTCTTTTGAAAGTTGCAGCTTCTGTCCAAAGTTTCCTATTCCTTTGGCCTGCTGCAAGGTTCCTCATAGCATTCATCTTTTCAGACAGGGTTTAAATTTGAATTACTTTGTTCCTTTTCTTTTGCCACTTATCAGAATGTGAGATTCATGGTTAATAATTTAACTCTTAGTTGGGCATCAGTGGCTCATGGCTATGATCCTAGCTATGCAGGAGGCTGATATCTGAGGATCCTGAAGCTAGTCTGGGCAAGAAAGGTGATTTGACTTTGATCGCCAATTAACCACACAAAAAATAGAAGTAGAGCTATGGCTCAAATGTGTCAGCCTTGAGTGAAAAAGCTAAAGAACCATGCTCAGGCCCTGTGTTCAAGTCCCAGTACTGGTACACAAAGAAAAATAGCTCTTTTATTCAATGTTTCTGGATTATGAGCAAAATAAACAGGGTCTCTCAGAGAGTAGCTGTTGGGTACCTACCTGTCATATTCTGCATTAAGTAAAGGAATAGAAATCATAGAGCTACTAAAAGGCAAGAGAGTGAAGGTGAAAGTTTGAACAGCACCCAGTTCTTCTTAGCTCAGTGTCTTCATTAGCATCTAATCAGCTGGGCATAGTCAACATGCACCTTGGTGAAAGTATAGGCGAGGATGAAGGGACATGTGTGCCCGCTGAGAGATCTGGAAATACTTGCTCGAGCCAATTCTGTTAGTGCCATATCTTGATAGATAGTGAAGGATTTAGGCATGTGGCAAAAGAGAGGAGGAAGGAAATTTCTATCATGGTATAAAACTTAAACCAAAGCTCCGACTGTCAATATCTGGCATCCGTGGCTTACCTTCCAGTGAGAAATCATTGTCGTTGAGCTGTTCCTAGGCTGGACCTTCACCAACGTTACCTCATTCCGCCCTCACACCAAGGACTCCAAGTACACAGTCTTGTTTCCATTTTAAATGAGTCTACTTGTGACCCTGTAAATTTAAGGAACTCTCCTAGGTTCGCCCAGAATAGAATTTCAGAGTCCGCATCTGTGTGTCCCTAAAACCCCTGAGGTAGGATTTCCTTTTGTTGTTTCCATGAGATGAAGAGAATATTTAAACACACACATATTCTCTCTCACACACACACAGACACACATTCACAAACACATGCATGCATGTGTGTTGGAAGAAGTTAATTAAAGGTGTACCATGGAAAGTTATATTTGTCCCTTGCCCTCCTCTGTCATTTTTGCTCTGTTTTCTGGTGGCCATGATGTGAGCAGCAATCTCTGAGACTTGTCTGCGACCATGTGTGACGGGCTTACAGTGATGGAACCAAGAAAACATGACCCAAAAATTTTTTTTAAATCTTTCCTATAAGCTGCTTCTGCAGGTATTTTTCATGATGAAAAAAAGGAAATTTGACTGACAAAACAGTCTTTTGGCCTAACATAACTGTCTCTAAAACAGTCCTGCCAACCACTAAGACAGTATTCTCCCCTTTTTTCCAAATATATTAAAATATATATTCATGTGGAAAGGGACTTGAGTATGCACTTCATCTGCAGCATGTTTTTTTCTTATTTAATAATGGGTTATAATATTTAAGTAAACAGAAATCTTTGAAAAGTTGCCCAATACCTTATAACCTAAGAGTGTATTCTCTATTAATAGTCATTCAAAATAATTTATATTCTCAGCTCTTCAAAAAATGCCACAATAAACATCCTTGTTTGCATACATCCATGTTTGATGCTTTTGTTCCTTTTTGAGAGATTTTCAAAACTGGAATTGCAACATCAGAGTGTCTTGGAAATATGCCAATTCCTCTATAAATCCCAGCTGATGGTCCATTTGTAAAAATTACATTGTATTTGTCTTGTAGCATATGAGTAGTTTTGTAACTTTATTAAAACACAGTTGACATGTAAGAAAAAACACACTTAAAATATATATTTGAAAAATCCTGACACTTATAAATATCCATTAAACCATCACAATCAAGAAAATGAACATAATTACTCCCAAAAGTTTTTTCTTGTTAGTTGTAATCCATCTCTCCCTCTTTCCAATTTGCTGATTTGCTTTCAGATTTGCCAAAACATGATTTGCTTTTTGAAACACTAGATTAGCTTGTATTTTCTAGAACTGCTGGACTGATTCCACAGTACTCATTTGTCCTTCACAATACATTGACTTCCATCTCTAGAACTGAAACACTTGACAAAGCCTTGTGCTTTGTTGAATTTGGTGGGTCACAAACTATCTTGTAACCACTGTAGATCTACCTCCACTTCCCAGGTATACTGAAAAGAATATACTTGACCTTGTATAACATCGTTGCAATCCACTAAACTGTATGAGTAAAGACTGGACTGCAATAACTTACTTTAAGCTATTACCAATACTAATTGAGGATAATTCAGTCCCTAACCCTTTTTCAAGTCAAGAGTCTACTAGCATAGTTAGATGATGATTCACTCTATTAGTATATGTTTAAATATTTCATTTCTACAAACATTACTAAATATTAAAATTATTATGTTCCATACATTATGCTAGATACTGGGCTGTTTCCCGAGAGCTCACAAACAAATGGGAGAGGCAAATAATAATCAAATAAGGGTGCACAAACACATGATTAAGCTTTGTGTGATGCTTTCAGCAAGGAAAATGGTGGTTCTCTTAGTTTTCTCCTGTATAGGGATCAAAGAGAATTTTTTTAAAGTGATACTTAAGCTGGGAGAAATTCTGGAGAGGAAAAAGAAGAAGCATGTATATTTGAGTGTGCTGCATTCACAAAAGCCCCCTTGCTCTTGCAAGGAGAGGAGGCCAAAGTAGCTGAGAAATAAGAAGAAAACATTAAAGAGGAAAGAAACAGAACCTCAGAAAGGATGGGATTTCCCTTAAGTCTGAGAACAGCGAAAAACCACCAAAGGTTGCTAAAACACTTGAGTAGATAGGACCAGTGTGGCATTTTTGCAAAGATAACTTGGTTGCTCTGTAGAACCAAGCAGAAATCCAGCTTAGATGCTCTGGTAACAGAGAAAAGAGATGTTTATAGTAACTATACTACAATGCTACCCATCGTTCCTTAAAAGAAGGAATCTACAAGTAGAGTAGTGACATCTCAGATGACAATTATTTTGAAAGGTTCAAGTAATATAGTAACATACATTATGTAAGCCTAGAGAGAGCATCATCTTTATTCCCTGTCAAAGAGTTATACAGATGTTCCTAAATGAGCCAGGTGTGGTCAATTGTATAATAATTATGTGGTCAGTTGTATAATAATAAATTGTGATGAGAAGTGATAAATATCAATTACCACCAAGATGAAGCTTTAAGACTTAGCCTATGATTTTCTACGCTCCCTTTCTCAGGGACTATGATAATTGGAAATGCTGGAGACAGAGGTTATTTCATCAGCTCTGGTTATGAAACTCAGGCAACAGGGGACAAGGCTAAAGCCATTCAAAGATGTGTGTATAGTATACAAAAATGTCAAACATTGTTGATGCAAGCAACTGAGATTTGAGATTATTTATTACTACATCTCTGCAGCCTATTGTCTATAATGATGTATTGGCAATGATAAAATGTGAGGGAAAAGGCAGGTTATAATCCTTTCCCGACGGATTATATAATAGAGGCTTGACTTGGTAGAAGTGCCTGGAAAAGCTACCCAGTGACCCTTTATAACTACAAACATAGAAACCAGAATCTGGTGCTGCAGATGCCAAACTGACAAAGTTAGGAATGTTTAAGTCTTGTTAAGCAATGCTCCATTTTTTTAAAATTTAATAATTTCTTTAGTGTTGGGAGGATGAGCGGGTCTGGAAGCTGTCACATAAGCAAGCATTGAAATGCAGATGTTTAACTGACAGAGAAGGAATGAGTATGTCTTACTTAAAAATTGGGGCTGTCTTTGTAACAGCTTGGGTGCTGGTGGCTCATGCCTGTAAAACTAGCTCCTCAGATGGCTGAGATCTGAGCATCCTGGTTTCAGCTGGCCCAGGCAGACAAAAGAAACACTTATCTCCAGTTCACCAGCAAAAAACAAACAAAACAACAACAGCACATAATTCAAAGTATGGCTCAAGTGTCAGAGCACCAGCCTCAAGTGCAAAAGCTATGAGGAAATACTCAGGCCCTGAATAGCAGCATAAAATAGAACAAAAATCCAGAAAACAAAAATAGGCTCTCCAGACTATATACTCCAAAGGAAGGAGTCTCTAGAAATGAAAATTGTACAAAATGAAACTTTGGTCATTGCTTTATTCATTCTTTCCAGGAGTTACTGTGTTTTAGGGCATGCCATCTGTGACTGGGAAGCGGGTGGTCATCTGTCCCCATTGCCGCCTTCTCTCTTCCCCCAAGGTCACACGAGGTGTGACAGGGCCTCCTGAAAGTCAGAAGAATAGTCATACACATAGGAGTGGTACACACATAATTTATATGTGTCAAAAATAAGTCACTCTCATGATCCCATTTGGCCAGGATTTTGCTGATGTGGAAACAAAGATTTGGAATGGTTGAGGCCCACCCAGAAATCACATAACCTGGCACAGCTGGAATTGTTTCCAGCTGAAATGTAGAAACTGCACTTTCCATGGGACGTGCAGACTTGGTGACTACAGTCAGTAAAAGAAAAACACCATTCACCAGGTGCAAACAGGATGGAGTGGGGCTGGACCTTCAATGACCAGTCCCTCCCCCTTGGCAATCAGCCCTGCAGAGTGTAATTACCAGTAGTTTCTTCACAGCTTCTGAAGCCTCTGGGCCCAGCTCATCTACACACTTCTTTAGTCCGCTCACAAGGTGCTCTACCGAGATGCCCAAGGTCTTCAGAAGAAGCTTTAATGGATCCTGGAAGGGAAGAATGCTTTCCAGAGGTAAAGGTAACACTTTGTCCACAGTCTGGGATACACTATTGAGGAAGAAGGCAGTAGCTGAAAAGGAAAAGAGAAATAAATACAACAAGCTCATCCTGCCAGTCTGTAACTCCAGCTTCCCATAACAGCACCATGCCAGACCCACATATCTGCATGTCCCATGAAGCTTCTGCCTCCAGGCCTCTGTACTTGTTGCGCCTTCTCCCCAGGACTCTTTCCACCAGATAGCTACAAGTCTTCCTCACATTATCTGGGCTCTCATCATTTGTGACCATTGTATCAAAGCCTACAGTGTCTGCTCTATCTAAAATATTGCTGCTATCTTTCATGTCTTCATTTCTATTGTTATTTAAATTATTATTATTGTCACAGGGATTGAACACAGGTGCTATTTTTGAGCTTTGTTTACTCAAGGCTAGCACTGTATGACTGGGAGTCACAATGCCACTTCCGGTTCTCTGGTGGTTAATTGTAGATCACAGTTTCATGGACATTCTTGTCTGGGCTGGCTTTGGCCTGTGATCTTCACATCTTAGCCCCCTGAGTATCTAGTATTACAGGTGTGATCCTGTCATTAGTGTAGGTTCCAAGAAGAACTTAGGTTTTGGCTGGATGTTGATGGCTCACACCTGTAATCCTAGCTACTAAAGAGGCTGAGATCTAATGATCACGGTCATAGTCAATTTGTTTTCTTAGAAATATTTTTAGCTCTTCTTCCAATTTACAAAATGAGTTTTTATAATTTTCCTTCATTCTCAAGCTACTCAGAAGGCAGTGATCAGGAGGATTATGGCTGGTGGTCAGTTTGGGGAAAAGGTTAATAAGATCTATCTCAATCAGTACAATGCTGGGCATGGCACTGTGAACTGATCACTTCCGCTACACAGAAAATGTAAACAGGAGAATCACAGTCCTGGTTGCCCCAGCCATAAATGCAAAACTTCATCATTCATAAAAAATTATGACATTAAAAATTCTTGGGGCATGGCTCAAGTGGTATAGCACTTGCATGGCCAGCACAGGGACCTGAGTTCAAACCAGAGGACCACCAGAAAACAGATATAAATGAAGCCTGTGCTTCATTTCATCTTCTATCACCTGTCTTCCCTTGAAATCTCTCCCTATTTCTACTGGCATCTTTATCCCTAAGTTTTTGTCTTGGCCATTAGAGAAATAAAAGGACAAGTATGCTGCATCCAGAAATCCAATACAGCCTAGGGTACTTCAAGATGTATGCAGGCCACAGAGCAGCCAAACACTCAAAACCAGCCAAAGTTACAAATTCCTCCACACATTCCAATGTTCCTCCAAACATTGCCAGTATAAGTATATGTAGGCAGCACTTGATGTCATGATTAATCCTCATGCAGCACCCACTACAAGTTGTGAATGTCTTCTGTGTCTGTGTTCATGTCTTTCTGGAGGGAAGGTTGTCAAAGCTTCCTGTCCTCTCAGGGAGCAGTGGCTACCACAGTGCATTTTCCTGAAGAACAAACGTTTATCTTCTCAATAGCCAGAAATGATTTCGTCTAAAACAAAGTAGGTCAATTCTGATTCTCTCCGAGCTGCCAGTGTCTGTGTCTTAATTTTGAAATTAAACTCTTCCACAGAAATGGAGAGACAAAGGGTGAACAAATGCAGCAGTGGCACTCACTAGACACTATGTTGAAAATGAACTATTCAACTTGTAGGTGGGGAGGGGAGGGAAACACTGGGAGAGAGCAGGGGAGGGTAACATTGTCCAAAAAGAAATGTACTCATCACCTGACTTATGTAACTGTAACCCCTCTGTACATCACCTTTTTAATAACAATAAAAAACTTAAATTAAAAAAACTCTTTATCACTAAGCATACCCCTAAGACTCTATCTATATATCTCATCACACATTTACAACAGTAAATAGTATTAAAATAATATTACAATGGTATTGTAGTAACTTCTTAAGTAGTCATATCTCCCTTACCTGTAAAACAGTTACCAGCTTCCTGGCAGACTTCTGTAAGACTTTCCTAAGAATTAAGTTTCATGAGAATAATCTAACAAGCCAGTGATATAGATCACCACATAAAACAAGACAATGGTCAGGAGGTTTGACTCCTTCCAGAATCTATACGTAGCCCCAGAGCAAATAATAGCTGCTGATTATATGAGCTGTAAGTGCAGCTGCTTCAGGAGACCCAACATGGCTGTCTTGGCTAATTGTAGGTGACAGCAACAATGACCCCCTGTACCTTCAAAAGCATTGAAGAAGAAGATGGTCAGATTCTGACTCAAGACAAGGGGGAGAAAAGACAACAAAAGTCCAGCAATGAAGTATGCTTCAATCCCTTCAGCACTGACAAACTTTCTCTGTAGCATTCATCGGGGATCGTTCTAACATTAGCTTGGAGAGCAGACGATTAAAGCTCTGTGATAATCTTTCCACATTACCATTTTCTGTGGTTCTAAAATGGCTTCTAGCATATTTTGCTTGCCAGTGAACCACGTTTTTACCAGCTGGTAACCAAAAACTACAGCAATATCATACATTCCAGAACACTTACTCGAGTAACTACAAATGCTGAGGGTCACTAATAAGAAGACAGCTAGCAACTTCATGGCAGAGATCTGCAAGGCTTTCCTTGAGATTAAGTTCAACCAGAAAGCTGTGGATCCACCAAGCCAGGGATTTTGATGGCCATACAAAGTATGTGACAATTGTCTATGTTCTCACACATATTTATACACACACTGTGAAACTGAACTCATTCACTCCTTCCAGAGTCAACTCACCAGAGAGCCTAAAGGTCATGTTTCCTCACCAAACATAGGAGAGGGTTTTCTATTTTCCCTCATCTTCCCACGAGAAACAAAGCCCTAAGTACAAGTATTCTTGAGTAACTCTTTTGCAATGTCTCACAAGGAAATGATGAAGGAAGGTAGAAATTCCTAAGGATCCTTCCCTGGAAGAACCCCGGAGGATTTCTGTTTGGATTGAAAGGTCTGTTTTTCTCAAGCTTCATTGCTTTCCTTTATTTTATCTATTCATTTAAAATTTGGATAATTATATTCCCTGGTGAGCTTCTCCAGGGAATTGTAAGGACACCCCAGTCCTTCCACAGAGTTAACTTTACAGCTTTACAGAGGTTCAGGGGGCGTTCTTTGGGGATTCTGCTCACCATACTCACATCTTTATTCTGTCACCAGATCTGCTGTCTTTCCCATTGTCCTCTGGTTATCTAGGGAAATGTGAAGTATGTCTTTGTTGTGCTTCCCTCCAGAACATTACAATGTCTTTTGAAAACCCTAAGATTCAAGTTTTACTCTGTATATGATCTTGGATTGGCATTTGAAATCCATGTCATCTAAGATAGGGACATAAGGCCACGTGTCAGGGGCTCATGCCTGTCATCCTAGTTACTCAGGAGGCTGAGATCTGAGGACTGTGGTTCAAAGCCAGCCCAGGCAGGAAAGTCCGTAAGACTCTTATCTCCAAATAATCACCAGAAAACTGGAGGTGGTACTGAGTCTCAAAGTGGTAGAGCACTAGCCTTGAGCAAAAATGCTCAGGGAGGGCTGGGAAGGTGGCTCAGTGGTAGAGCACTTGCCTTGCATGCATAAGGCCCTGGGTTCGATTCCTCAGCACCACATAAGCAAGAAAGAAAAAGCCAGAAGTGGTGCTGTGGCTCAAGTGGTAGAGCGCTAGCCTTGAGCTGATGAGCTGAGGGACAGTGCCTAGGCCCAGAGTTCAGGCCCCATGACTGGATCCCCCCCCCAAAATGCTCAGGAACAGTGCCTGGGCCCTGAGTTCAAACCCCACAACAGACTAAATACATACATACATACATACATATATACATACATAAATCATGGATATGAGAAGTAAAATAGAGTGTTGGACACATGGCTCAGTTGGTAGAGTACCAGACAAAAGATGAAAGAATCAGGTACTGACTTTACATCCTGGTCTCAGACCTAAAAAAGAAAGGTCTATAGTATAGACAGTGATAAGAACTTTGTTGCAAAACTATCTTCACAAACAATTGAGCCATCCAAGATATAAATTTTGAAAACTTTGTAGTAGTCTAGTCCCATACAGTCACACAAGTTTCATAAACACACCCTACATAGACCTTTCTTTGTAGTATTTTTGTATGTTTTTATTGTAAAAATAACTGTACAGAGGGGTTACAGTTACATGAGCAAGGTAATGAGTACATTTCCTATCGAGCATTGTTGCCTCCTCCTTTGTTTTTCCCCTATCATCCCTGCCCTCCCACCTCCTATGTTGAAAATGAACTTTACAACTTTGGCAGGAGGGAGCGGGCAGTTGTTGAGGTGTAGCATTTTCTTCTATCAAACTTTTCTCTGCAAGGAATGATTTGTAAATCTCTTGAGTGGGGCTGTGCAGCTATGCTTGGATGCTAACGTAGGCTGAGAGAGTTGATTGCATTGTTAGGAAATGTTTCTCAGTTTTATATTCTTGGTCCCATATATGATTATCTCATTCTCACAAACATCTGAGATCTCATGCCTTTTGTGATTGTGTGTGTGGTTCCAGGTTTGAACTCAGGGCCTTGTACTCACTCAGCTTGCTAGATTCATTGGTGCTTTACCATTTGTGCCATGCCCCTAGCCCTGTTTTTTTTACTGGTTATTTTGGAGATTGTGTCTCCTGGAACTTCTATCTATATTGCCTTCATCTAATTTTATAAATGAGATATCTTAGCTGAAAGTATTGAGTTAATTGTCACAGCCACACAGATAAAAATAATATTCCAGCTATATATGAGACCTTTCTCGTTATTTGATTGTACTTGATTGAATATTTAACTAAGATGCATTTCCTGTAAGCATTTGTTAAGTATATTAATTCACTGAAGAGAAATAAAGCTAAAAGGAAATTAATGTCAATGTTTGAAATCTAATTTGGATGCACATTTCAAATGTAATTTTTGTGAAGACTGAATTTGTAATCAGAGTGGAAATTCAATTAGACATTCAACAAGCATCTACCAAGTGTATTTGTTACGTCTTGATCTATGGTAGATTCTGGGAATTCATCAGTAACAGAAATGTGCCTGCCTGTTGCCTCATTTCAATTATAGTAAGAAAAGCTATTAGAAGCGGGATATCATGCCACTGATTTTTCTGTGAGGAAAAGCATATTTATCAGATGCGCTATATTCACAAAGTGCTTTGGTGAATGCCAGCTCCTTTGTACAACTACTTAAAGATTACAAAAATATTCAAAAAATAAAGATAATTAAATATAGATAGGAAGACATTGGACAGGAAACGCAAAGGAATTGGTGGGATTGCTCACCTGACACCTTTCTTCTTTCTTCAGGAAGTCACATTAAAGTATGGAAGGAGTGTGGGCCACTATTTCCCTTCTATTTGCTGCTAGAAACACATATGTATAAAATTCAATCAAAATCCACAGCTCGACTAGGAGAAGGAACTCACATTGGTAACCACAGTGGAAATTAGGAGAATTGCAGTTGGAGACAAACATGGCAAAAATTATCAAGAATCCCTCCTTCCATATCAACAAATAAGATGAGCAACATAGTGTATGCCAATCCTCTCGGCTAATTAGGTGGCCATAGGCGAGTTCAAAGCCAGTCCTGGGTAAAAAAAATGTGAGATCCTATAAAAAAAAAACTGGAGCCAGGCATCAGTGGCTCACACCTCTAATCCTAGCTACTCAGGAGGCTGAGATCTGAAGATCTTGGTTTAAAGCCAGGCCAGGGATGAAATTCTTTGGGACTTATCTCCAATTAACTACTAAAAAGCTGGCATGGTAGGGCTGGGAAGGTGGCTCAGTGGTAAAGTGCTTGCCTTGCATGCCAGAGGCCCTGGGTTCGATTCCTCAGCACCACATAAGCAAAAAGAAAAAAAAAGCAAAAAAAAAAAAAAGCTGGCATGGTGAATCCAAGTGGTAAAGTACTAGCCCTGAGCACAAAAGCTCAGGGACAGTGCCCAGGCAGACCCCAGCATCTGCACAGATAAACTAAACTAAAATAAAAATAACTTCGGATATGACTCAAGTGCTAGAGCATCAGTCTAACAAACACGGGATCTTGCATTCAAACCCCAGTGCTTTCGAAATAAATAAGTAAATATACATAATTATTATGGCTTCTTGAATTTATCTCATAAAGCCTTGAGACAAACAATGCAATCTGTTTTGAGATGCTCTTCCTATTGATTAAATTCCAGTTAGTGAAAATCAGTATCATGTCACTCTTGGCTAACTTTTATCACTTCCTAGGTACTGCAAAGAAATCAAATGAAGTGAAATGAGGATGCATAGAAAATGACAGGTACATCAAAACATTCTCAAGGCAAAATTTAGGAAGCTGTGAAATGAAGTATAGTCTGCCATTGCTAGCTGGGTTCTTTTCATTGAAAACCTCATGAATTCAAGTGGCCCTTCAATGTAAAAGTTTAGATAGGAAGAGAGAGATCATAGAAACTTACAATTTACCACGGCTTATTTCTGAAAACAAACAGTGAACTGAAAGGAAAACTGTAGGCAAGTGCTCTCATCTTTCCATGCCTAGCCCTGCTTAATCACAGTGTGTGCCCAGGACACAAACCAAGCACCTGTTTAGGTTACAATCAAACAAGCAGATGGACAAATGTGGGCCTAAAACCCTAAATGGATGGACCAAAGGAGTCTTACTTGATTATGTAAGGCTTGATCAATAGGGAAAAATATAGAGGTTTGGTTAGGAGAACACTAGTCACAAGACTTTATAAAGCAGTTTCAGAGATGAGAAGGCAGGAAGACCTGTCAGTTTTCAAAAGTACTTTGGGTCCTCACACGGATAAATCCAAGACCTCTCAGTTATACTTGCCCATTGGCTCCTCTGAACAGGATGCTCTACAACTTGCATTCATGTGTGTTTGGTCCTTTCTGACAATGACAGGAAACTGGGACCCTTGGTGAATGCCACGTCAGTCTATCTAAGTCAAAACTGGGGAAACATAATAGTGCCTCCTTTTGTCTTTAGCACCCAAATCAGTTTAGTTTAGGCATTGGCCCTGTTTTGTTCTATGTGTGGCACTCCACACCCTCCCCATATCTGCTGAACACATGTAATTTATCACGTAACTCAAAGACCAGTAGAAGTACATGCTGTGCTTGGCCAGGTTCCAGAGTCTAGATGAGTGCTTTGGCTATAAATCATGTCCTACTTCCTTTTTTTTTTCTGTGGGCTAGATAGCAAAGCTAGAACATTTCACACAAGGCAAGCACCCTGCCAGTGAGCTACATCCTTGGGCCTTTCTCTTCCTATATGTTTATGAATACTGATTTTTTAATATATGTTTATTTTCTTTAGGTAGTTGTATTGAAACATTCATGAGGAAACAGAAAGACTTGGAGAGGATTATGTTAAAAAAGACCCACAGAAACACAGGATCCCTCATCAATGGGAACTAAACTGTGCCTATAAATCTAGAAGAAAGCTTACTGGGTGGCACCTAAGAGTTATAAATGACTTAACTGAAGTATAATAGAATCTATTTTTTTTCAACAAGGCCACAAGTTGAAGCAGGACTTAGTAAAGTATAAGGGCTCCTGGCAGGCCTTATGTTTGCTTAGCACTGTCTCCAGAATCTCCAAGGCTTTTCAGTACTAAGGTCGCCCTTTTGTTCCTTCTGAGCCCTATTCATCCTTTGGTGATTGAGAGTATGGGTCCCAGGGCCAGACTTCAGGGACCCATGGCGCAGTATGTCCATGGGGGAAGTCCCTTCACCACTCCAGCATTCCCTTTTGTTGACATTTTTGTAAATGGGCCAACAAAACATACTTACTTGTGGGATTGTTATGAGGAAATGAGTTAATACATATAAAGCACTTACAAAAATTAACTCCTTGACTCATCACTATTGTCATCACTCACTCTGTGCATACTTTTATTCCTCCAGTTTCCAATCACTAAGTTCAGCCACAGCAGCCAACATAACCAACAATTTCATGAGCGCTATTTCCCAATTTATTTAACTTTGAGCCATATTTGAGGGGAGGTTATTTACAAACTCACTCTAAAGAATCCCATAGTTCTTTGGCTTATACCCAGAATATAAGAAGGGGGTAGAAGTTCACTAAACAGAGTCACCAAAGTAGGTCAACTTCTCTTATATAAGCTTGTTAACTTGAAATAATTTGATTTACAGCAAAAAAAACTGGGTACAGAACAAAGAAATCCTTTCTTCAGAATCATTGGTGAGTCAAGGGCTGATTAATGAGCTATCACTCATAGGTACTTTTGTATATACTAAAGGATTGTTAAGACCACCTATGATGTGTGGATTATGATGCTGTATGTGTAAGCCCATTGTTTACAACTGGGAATAATAATAATAAGATAATAACAGCAAAGCCATGGTTATAATTTCCTCAAGTCTAGAGATATTCAGTATTTATGGATTGTTAAAAGAGAAAATAAAGGAATATAGTATAGACTTAGTCTCAATTGTCTTTCTATCTAATTCAAGGTGAAAAAAGGCCAGACTCAAATCATCTCAAATTTATGATTGCAATTATAAAAACATAGCTATAAAAGTCTCCTGGGAATGAACCCACAGACCTATAGCCACCTAATCTTCGATAAGGGAGCTAAAACATATAATGGAAGAAAGACAGCTTCTTCAATAAATGGTGCTGGCAAAATTTTTTAAACACCTGGAGAAAACTAAAGTTAGATCCTTATATATCACCCTGCACCAGAATCACCTTCAAATGGATCAAAGACCTCGAAGTCAAAGCAGACACCCTGAAAACATTACAGGAAAGAATAGGAGAAACTGTAGGGCTTCTTGACACAGGCTGGAATTTTCTTAATAAAGACCCTTTTAGGTCTTTGGAAAATGGGATTGCATGAAACTTCAGAGCTTCTGCATGGCAAAAGACATAGCTAGATCAATAGAAAGCTTGACTATCCATACAACAGAAAAGGGCCTCATATAAAAAGTATACTTAGAACTCAAAAAATTAAATCTCCCAAAAACAAATTCTCAAAGAAACAACTGCCTCTTAATAAGTTGGCTAAAGACTTAAGAAGAGACTTTTCTGAAGAGGAAATAAGAATGGCCAGTAGACACATGACGAAATGCTCAACTTCTCTAGCCATAAAAGAAATGCAAACCAAAACAACATTGAGGTTCCACCTCACACAAGTTAGAATGGCTATAATCAAGAAATTTAATAACAACAGATGCTGGAGGGGATATGGGTGGGAGTGTAAACTTATTCGGCCACTCTGGAAAACACTATGGAGGTTCCTCAAAAGACTACATATAGAGCTCTGCTATAACCAATCAATCTCAGTTTTGGGCATTTACCCCAAAGATCACAAACAAGGCCATACTAAAGCTACCAACACAACTATGTTTATTGCAGCATTATTCACCATGGCTAAGATATGGAACAAACTCAGATAGCCATCAATAGATATATGGATCAAGAAAATGTGAGATATATGTATATATTCATATATATATATATGCATATATATCAGATATATGGATCAAGAAAATGTTAGATATATGTATATATATATGTCTATATTCATATATACATATATATGTATATATCAGATATATATGTATATGTATATATCTCACATTTTCTTGATCCATATATATATATATATATATATATAATGTAATTCTATGCCTCCATCAGAAAGAATGATACTGCCCATTTGTTAGGAAACAGAAACACTTGGAAAAAAATATATTAAGTGAAGTAAGCCAGACCCAAAGAAATATAGGACCCATGGTTTCCCTTGTTTGCAATAACTAGTATATGGCTAGGATTATCTTACCAGACAAGCAGAAAAGGTCAAAAGCTATGTACATATGACCATATAGGATGATGCTAAGTGAAATGAACCCCAACATACAGACACAAGAGGGTTTTTTTGTTTTTAATGTACTATATGATATTTTTGTTCCTTTTTCATGTTCTTCCCCCATGGTATAACCCCTCTTGTCATGTATTTGATTCCGGTGCCCTGCATCTTGTATATACTTTTGTCTAATTTGGGGAGGAGAAGGGAAACCAACAAAATGCTGAAACAGGTTGACCCATAACAATGAGATGTAGAAAACACTATGTTGAAAATGAATTTTACAACTTGGGGACAGGGAGGGAGGAGTTGGGAAGGTGAGGAGGGAAGGGATGGTAGGGGAAAATCAAAGGAGTTGGTATCAATGTTCGATAAGAAATGTACTCATTACCTTACTCATGTAACTATAACCCCTCTGTACAGTATCTTTACAATTAAAAATGAATAAAATATAAATTATGAATATATGTCAAAATCCAAGGAAAGAGTCTCAGTTACTCACCATTAGTTGGAGTGAACATTCTGTTTGAACTTGAACTCACCTCCTTGAGGCCATTTACAGCAGGACTTTTCAGCCCTCTAATGGTAAATTCTAAATTATTCTAAATTTTAGCACCTTGAAACAGCACCCATACATTTTTGTTCTCATGAGGCTTTAAAGTGGCCACATGCTTCTGCTGCTTCATTAGATAGTTGGCTGTAATAGATCATACTGAAGAGTCAGAATATTGGCGTTTGTGGTTGGCTTTGGCTTGGAGTTGGGCAGGGGATGTCTACAAGCAGCCTTTGTGGTCCATAAATCCTAAGAAAGTGTGTGTGTGTGTGTGTGTGTGTGTGTGTGTGTGTATGTGTGTGGTCCTGGGGCTTGAACCCAGGGCCTAAGCACTGTCACTATGCATTTTTGCTCAAGGCTAGCACTCAGCTCCAATTCTGGCTTTTTTTGGTGATTAATTGGATTGCCGAGTCTCACAAACTTTCCTGCCTGGCTTCTGGCTTTGAACCTCAGATCTCAGATGTCAGCCTTCTGAGTACCTAAGACTTCAGATGGGAGCTATCTGTCCCCAGCCATAAAATACATTTTAAAATGTTAAAATTGAAATAATAACCAGGCACCAGTGGCTCATACTTGTAATCCCAGCTATTTAGGAGGCTGAAATTTTTGGATTGTAGATAAAAGCTAACCCAAGCAGGAAAATCCTACAAGCTCTCTCCAATAAACTACCCCCAAAAGCCAGAAGTGGTGCTGTGGCTCAAGTGGTAGAGCATTAGCCTTGAGCAAAAGAAGCTCAGGGACAGTGCCCAGGACCTGAGTTCAAGCCCCAGGACTGGCACCAAAAAAAAAAAATCATCAATGGCCTAAAGATTAATCACCAAATATAAACATCTGGGACTGGGAAGGTGGCTCAGTGATAGAGTGCTTGTCTCGCATGCATGAGTCCCTGGGTTCGATTCCTCAGCACCACATAAGCAGAAAAGGTTCAAAGTGGTACTGTGGCTCAAGTGGTAGAGCATTAGCCTTGAGCTGAAGAGCTCAGGGACAGTGCCCAGGCCCAGAGTTCAGGCCCCACAACCGACAAAAAAATAAAAATAAAAATAGATTTACATCTACTTGGCCACACTATATTATTCAAATCAAGACATAGAGCCAAATCAGACCTGAAAGGGGAGAAAAAGACCTCACTCTGTAGGGGAAATCACAAAGGAAATGTATATACCAGACATCCATCCTATGTTGAGAAAGATTTCTAAAGCCAGGTGCTAGTGGTTCATACCTATAATCCTGTAATCCTTGCTACTCAGGAAGATGAGATCAGAAGATGGAGGTTGAAATGACCCCAGACAGGGAAAACCATGAAACTCTTCTCTACAATTAACCAGCAAAATAGTGGCCTGGAAAGTTTGCCTCAAGAGGTAGAGCACCACTCATGAGTGAACAAGCTGAGCTATAGTGCACAAGGCACTGATTGATGAAGACATGGTGAAACAAAAGTCCCAATACTGCCAGGCTCTAGTTGCTGACACTTGTAACCCTAGCTATACAAAATGCTCAGATCTGAAAGACCACAGTTCAAAGCCAGCCCAAACTGAAAAGACTAAAACTTCATCTCCAAAACAAATGTTGGACTGAAGTCATGGGTCAAATGGTAAAGCAGCACGGGTGAGTAAGCTGAGTGGGAGTATAAAAGCATAAAGTCACAAGTTCAAGCCTTGGTACCCACACCAAAATTAAAGCAAGGGAGCTGAACTTTTGAAAGATCCTATACCACACACTTTCCAAAGTTAGAAACATCAACATAGAGAGACAATGAATCAACAAGTCCTTTGGATATTGTTCAAATATTTGGAGCACTATCACAATGAAGCAAGAATAGATTTGCATTGAGGAGTGAATGTGAGAAGTTTTTAAATAGAGTGAGAATATTCAATGTACGTATGTAGAAATGAAAACAGGTAACGAGGGAATGGGTAGGATTGAGAGAGATGCAGAGAATGACTAGAGGGATGGCATTGATCACGATTCAGTACACTCACAAACTAGCAGGTTGAGGTAAAACTCCTTTGTCCAGCTACTTAGACCCATTGCAACAATGAGATGTATAAGACGCTATGTCAAAAAATGAACTTTATATTTTGGGGTGGGGGCGGTATAGTTGAGGAGGTGGGAGGGAAGGGATGGCAGGGGAAAAACAAAGGAGGAGGCAACATTGCTTGATAAGAAATGTACTCATTACCTTGCTCATGTAACTGTACCCCCTCTGTACAGCATTTTCACAATATAAAATGTATTAAACATTAAAGATAATTTTTTAAAAAATTAAAAAAGAAACAGCAAAAGTGTACCATTTCATCAATCCATAATGAATCCCACACATAAAAAATCAGCTAATGTCAGATTTACTGTAGGAATGTTCTTGTACTATGTGATGGATTATCACCTTCATTACCCTTTCTAGTCCTACAGGTTGTAGGTCACCAGCAGCTTCCGCAACCTCAGATTTCATTTAGGAAGGATGTGATTATGACTGCAACAAACACTACCTTTAAACTGATGAAGCACCTTGTGTTCTGATGCTCTATCAGAAGGGAGAAACTCCAAGTCAGTAAAGGTTTATACACAAATTACTTCCACTTATGGCTCTTTATTTTGCTTTTAGAGTTTTGACTATCAAATAAATAATGCTGAAATAACTTTAGCAAAACTCCTTGATCTTTAACATCAGTCAAAAGCATTATTACTCAGTGAATCCTTTTGTGGCATTTAAAATAACCTATAATGCCTTGCCAATGTTTTCATGAGGATGGCTACTACAAGTGCCTTACCTGGGACTTTCAGCCTGACAACCTAGATGATGTCTGATAGCTCCCAGCTTCATGGTATTTCTTTCAGTGTGAAATAGTACCTATGACCAGATAAGATGATGCTAAGCAAAATGAATCCCAAGAGAGGGACACTGGTTTTTTTCTTGCTTTTTCTTGTTTCTAACATATTTATAATGTACCATGTGATTTTTCTGGTTGCTTTGTATGTTTCTCCCCCACCATAAAACCCCTGTTTTCATTGTATTTGATGTCGGTGCCCTGCATCTTCTATATACACTTCTCTAATTTGGGGAGGGGAAGGGAAAAAACAAAATGCTTAACTAAGGATACAGGTTGACCCAATGTAACAATGAGATGTACAAGACACTATGTTGAAAAACAGACTTTACAATTTGTGGTTGTGGAGGTGGGAGGGAAGGGATGGTAGGGGAAAAACAAAGGAGTCATCAATGCTAGATAGGAAATATACTCATGACCTTGCTCATGTAACTGTAACCCTTCCGTACAGTATCTTTACAATAAAAACATGCTAAAAAAGAAGAAGAAAAAAGGAAGTCCTCACCTGGGGGAATCTTGAGGCTTGGTAAAATTTCAAACAAGAATCACTTTTATTTTTTAAAATATTTTTATTGTGAAGAATCACTTTTAAAAGTGGTGCACATACGTCCTCTTGTGGCCATATTAGAGATTGCAAACAATAAACAAAAAACCAAAGCAAAACACTTGCTGATTACCTTCTTTGTGCCCGGTCCTGTACTAGAAGAGCATAGTGGGTGTGAACTATTTCTGAAAGAGTAAGCCAGCAAAATGAAACATGATGTAAAATGTAGCTGGGTGTTTAACGATTATAATGCAGATTCTCTTCTTTTTTTATCTTTTGTTAGTTGCACAAAGCAGTTACCGTTCAACAAAGCAGTTTATGTAATGCAGTTTTGAGAAATGCTCAGAGGGGAAGCAGATGAGGCCTGACTAGCTCAATTAGCTAATGTACTTGGAGAACCTGGAAGCTTCTCATCCTCAGAAACTTTACAGCATCTGTAGGACATCCCTAGGGTCGTTCTGTCGTGCCAAAACTTTGACAAACAGACTGAACACAGGCCATGTTGTTAGGCAGTCCTTCCTACATTCCAGAGCTCCTGGATGCCAATTCCAGGAATTCAAGAATTCATCAACAATTTTGGAATGCATCTTAAAAGGGCGGGACTAAATCTAAACCCTGAGCAAGAAGTTAGAAAGCAACAGTAATTAGAAGAAGTTCTCACCACAGCAGGAAACCTGTGGCAACCATCAGCTCTTATTGGTTGTACCTTCGTGCTTTGCAACACAGAACAGAGCAAGTCTGCCGGCTTCTTTGAAATAAACAGCAGGACCTTATATGGCCCCTGGTAGCCATAGCCTTTTCAGTTCATGTGAGAGTGTTGGAATTGCAGGACATTGTGGTTATACCTGCAAACCTAGCTACTCGGGGGGCTGAGATCTGAGGATCACGGTTCAAAACTAATCCCAGCAGAAAAGTCCATGAACCTCTTTGCTCCAATTAACCTCCACAAAGGCTGAAACTAGAGCAGTGGCCCCAGTGTTAGAGTGCTAGCCTTGAGCACAAAAGCTCAGGGACAGCACCCAAGCCCCAGGACCAGTTAAAAAAAACAACAAAAAAACGGGGGGGGGGTTCAGAATCAGGCTCCAAAACCTCATAAGTAACATTAAACAGTGACGCTGTAAAAAGAAATCTGGAAAAGGAATATTTCTTTTTTTTTCTTTTTTTTCCAGGGCTGAGGACTGAACCCAGGGCCTTGCGAAGGCCAGGCGGCTGCCCTTCCACTGAGCTAAACCCCCAGTCCCCTGGAAAAGGAATATTTCATTAGCACAGAAATATAAATCAGACAATCATAACATTGGCTTAACAGCCTAGAGTCACTTTTTTGACCCCAAGTTTATTTATACTTTATTTCTTTGAATGATTACAAAACCTGGCTACCATGTGTTGACACCAATTTCTCTTATAAAATGAGCAGAAATGGAAGACATTTCCAAATAAATAACTGAAGCAAAAAAGAATCGAGTGTTTGCCAAGCAAATGTGAGAACAGGATTGAAAAAACTGAATGTTTCTACCCTACTAGTTTCTCTTTTTCAATCTTTGCTATAGGTGAAAAGAAATGACTAGGCATCTATGTATGTGCTGACAGATTTTGTTGTTAAAGT
The DNA here is from genome assembly GCF_000151885.1 of Dipodomys ordii. NCBI lineage: Eukaryota > Metazoa > Chordata > Mammalia > Rodentia > Heteromyidae > Dipodomys > Dipodomys ordii. The sequence goes on from NW_012267301.1 coordinate 5,092,812, forward strand.
TTCTGAATGAGAGTCCAAGTAAAAAACTAAAGCCTCCTTTGAATGTGTGAACAAGGGCATTTATGACTCAAATATAAATGAGGCTTTGTACACTACAGATTTCTCTGACTTGTAACTAACAAGAATTATAATTTATACAGTTTAAATCGTCCTAGTTACCTAGTGACTTATATTAATATCTGTTAGATCTACACTTACGTATTTAAATATTAGATATACACTTACATAGTTATATGGTACATTTACCTCAAGTATTACCCTTTCCTTGCTCTCCCAGTTTTATAACATTATTCACTTTTGGTTGTTCAATGAAGCTGCGCTCTCATCTTTGTAGAGTATCCTGACCTGATATTTCCCTCACAGGGAGATCACCTGCTGTTCCTACAATGGGTGAATGAGCCATCCCACACCCACAAGCAGGAGTGTGCCAGACATGAGTTCTCTAAGCTTCCATTTTCACTCCTCACCAGTGTTTTGTAAGATTGCCCGTTACAAATACTAGCAGCACATCCTCACGGTGTCAAACTATTTTAAGACAAATGAGAGCTCACGCATTTACAGACTTTCATGCTGTCAAATTACTTCCATTAACTGGGCTTATTTAAGCTTCATAAGAATTCATACCATAACAGCTGGCCTGTGCAGCTAAGATTGAACAGGCAAATCTGCTCTTTATTTTCTTGCAAAGACTTCTATAATTTATTTCCAAATGATCTTTTTTGTTGTCAAGGTGATGTACAGAGGGGTGACCATTTTATGTCAGGTAATGAATACATTTCTTTTGGAACAGGGTCACCCCTCCCTTACTTTTTCCCAGTGTTTCCCTCCCACCCCCCACAAATTGTATAATTCATTTTCAACATAGTATCTAGTGAGTATCACTACTGCGTTTGTTCACCTTTTGTCCCACCATTTCTGTACTCAGGAGGCAAATCTTTTATTTTTTTGTAGTTTTGTCACAATTCAGACTCAGAATTAATATCATGCTCCTCCATGTTCTTGTGGGAACCTGTGATCAAATAGTCACCCTTCATTCCCCAGAAAATTTTGTCTTTCTGAATTTTAATGTCACTACATTTGATGTCAAGAGACAGGACAGCAGAGGGTTCCTTCGTCTCTACTATAAGCAATTCAGAAATATGGTTACTGTAATCATTAACAGCAAAGCTTATTTTCTTATATTAGTTTCAATACCTGAGACATAAATTCCATCAAGAGTAAAGTGACATTTCCTAGGGGTTCTGTTGTGTGAGGATGTTATGTGGAACAATGACCTTTGTATCTTTGATAGGTGAAAAATATTCTTGTCCTGAGCTTTTATTACAGAAGACTTCTAGGCACTGAGGCAAGCATGGCCCAAGTTCCTCTTTTTAATCATACTTAGTGTGTCAGCTTAGAGAAAATTCCAGGTTGACAACCAATAGAGAATGCTCAGAATTCTTTGGTCCTCATAGACCCCAAAACTGGTAGGAAGGATAAGTCTACTAGGAAACCTCATAGACCCCAAAACTGGTAGGAAGGATAAGTCTACTAGGAAACTAGAGCTCCTGGCTGTTCAGAATGAGAATTTGGGGCTCTACTACAGAGATAAGCATACATGGGTTCAAGCACACATGGCTATCTGGGGAACTTTTGAGGAAATTGAGTAGGAATTGAACAAGAATTAGGGAAGTTTCTCTTGTATAAATATACAAACGAAGAGATGGAACCTTCTGAAAGAAGGGGTCCGCTTTGTGTAATTATTTATATTCTACAATTGAAACTCACATGTGTGACCTCAGTAAATGTTTGTTCATCAGTACTATAATGGGAACAAAATGGTAGAATGGTTTAGGTAACACAGGTGAGTGATATGTAATAAGTGCATTCATAGAATCATGACTAGCACTTTGAGTATTATCATGACTAACACTTTGAGTGTTCTAGTGCATCCGATAGATGCACAATTATACTCACGTTTCCACAACAACCCTGAGGTCTATTTCCATGGTATTCATCCATGTTAAAGTAGAGGTATGGGCTGGGAAGATGGCTCAGTGGTAGAACGCTTGCCTTGCATGCATGAAACCCTGGGTTCGATTCCTCAGCACCACATAAGCAGAAAAAAGCCGGAAGTGGTGCTGTGGCTCAAATGGTAGAGCACTAGCATTGAGCTGAAGAGCTGAGGGACAGCGCCCAGGCCCAGATTTCAGGCCCCAAGACCAGACTAAAATAAGAAGAAGAAAGAAGAAAAAGAAGAAAGAAGATGAAGAAGAGAAGAAGATAAAACTCAGAGAAGATAGATTTCTTACCCAAGATAGTGGCAGAAGGAAGAAGAAGAAGAAGAAGAAGAAGAAGAAGAAGAAGAAGAAGA
>NW_012267301.1:5095718-5101876 GCF_000151885.1 Dipodomys ordii
GGGAGGGAGGGAGGCAAAGAAAGAAAAAACATCATCTTATCTGACCTTTTCTGCTTGTCTCAGACATATACTATTTATTGCAAATAAAGGAAACCATGGGACCTATGTTTCTTTGGGCCTGGCTTACTTCACTTAATTTTTTTAATTGTGAACATACAGTACAGAGGAGTTACAATTACATGGGTAAGGTAATGAGTACATTTCTTATCAAGCATTGTTGTCTCCTCCTTTGTTTCCCCTTCCCATCTTTTCCCATCTACCTCCCCCCACCACTCCCCGAAGTTGTAAAGTTCATTTTTGACATAATATCTTGTACATCTCATTGTTGCAATGGGTCCACCTGTATCTCTATTTAAACAATTTGTTTTTTCCCTTCCCCTCCACAAATTATACCAAATCAAATGCTGTGAAAACAGGGGTTATACCATGGCGGAGGGATATAGAGAGCAGCAAAGAAATATCATATAAATATGTTAGAACCAATAGTAAGAAAGAAAAAAAACACTTGAGTCCTTATCTTGGGGTTCATTTCGCTTAACATCATCTTATCTGACCTTTTCTGCTTGACTCAGACATATACTAGTTATTGCAAATAAGGGAAACCATGGGACCTATGTTTCTTTGCGCCTGGCTTACTTCACTTAATATAACTCTTTCCAAGTCTTCCCATTTCCTAACAAATGGGGCAATGTCATTCTTTCTGATGGAGGCATAGAATTCCACTGTGTATATATACCACATTTTCTTGATCCATTCTTCTACTGAGGAGCATCTGGATTGGTTCCATATCTTAGCTATGGTAAATAATGGTGCAATAAACATAGTTGTGTTGTTGTTTTAGTATGGTCTTATTCATAATCATTCAGAGAAATTCCCCGAAGTGGGATTGCTGGGTCATAGGGGCGCTCTATGTGGAGTCTTTTGAGGAACTTCCATACTGCTTTCCAAAGTGATTGAACAAGTTTACACTCCCACCAACAATGAAGTAAGGTTCCCTTCTGGCCATCCCCTCCAGCATCTGTTGTTATTAGAGTTCTTGATTCTAGCCATTCTAACTGGGGTGAGGTAGTATCTCAATGTTGTTTTAATTTGCTTTTTTTTGGGGGGGGGTCCAGTTGTGGGGCCTGAACTCTGGGCCTGGGCGCTGTCCCTCAGCTGTACAGCTAAAGGCTAGCACTCTACCACTTGAGCCACAGAGCCACTTCCGGCTTTTTTTCTTTTTGCTTATGTGGTGCTGAGGAATCGAACCCAGGGCCTCATGCATTGCAAGGCAAGCGCTCTACCAGTGAGCCACCTTCCTAGCCCCTAATTTGCTTTTATGGCTAGAGAGGTTGAGCATTTCTTCATGTGTCTATCAGCCATTCTTCTTTCCTCTTCCGAGAAGTTTCTCTTTAAGTCTTTAGCCCACTTATTTATTGGGCAGGTATATTTTAGATATGAGACCCTTGCTCATCATTTTTTATTGTGAAAATACCATACAGAGGGGTTACAATTAAATGGGAAAGGCAATGAGCACATTTCTAATCAAGCATTGTAGCCTCCTCCTTTGTTTCCCCTTCCCATCCCTTCCTATCCACCCCCACCCGCCTGCCAAAATTGTAAAATTTGTTTTTCGACATAATGTCTTGTACATCTCATTGTTGCAATGGGTCCACCTGTATCCCTATTTAAACAATTTGATTTTTCCCTTCCCCTCCACAAATTATACCAACATCAAATACAATGAAAGCAGGTTGCTTTGTATGACCGTTGTCCATTGTATGGCTAGTGAAGATTTTCTCCCAATCTGTGGGCTTTCTATTGATCTTGCTAGCTATGTCCTTTGCCATGCAGAAGCTCTGCAACTTCATGCAATCCCATTTTTCCAACCTTTCTTTAATTTGTTGTGTTTCTGGGTCTCTATTAGGAAAATTTAAGCCTGTGCTTTGTATGTTCTTCCCCCACAGTATAACCCCCATTTTCACTGTATTTGATGTTGGTATAATTTGGGGAGGGGAATGGAAAAAACAAGTTGTTTAAATAGGGATACAGGTGGACCCAGTGCAACAATGAAATGTACAAGACGCTAAGTCAAAAATAGAACTTTACAATTTAGGTGGGGTGGGAGTGGGGAGTGTAGTTGTGGAGGTAGGAGGGAAGTGATGGTAGGGGATAAACAAAGGAGGAGGCAATAGTGCTTGATAAGAAATGTACTCATTACCTTGCTCATGTAACTGTAACACCTCTGTAAGTTATTTTCACAATAAAAAAAAACTTAAGAAAGAAAGAAAGAAACAAAGAAAGAAAAAAAGAGAGAAAGGAAGGAAGGAAGGAAGGAAGGAAGGAGAAAGAGAAAGTGAGAGAAAGAGAAAGTGAGAGAAAGAGAAGAAGAGAAGAGGCAGCCAGAATAGCTTAAACCAAACAATAGAAGCATTAACTAGGATTAAAGACTGAACCCTATTCTTTAAGAGATTTAAAAACTAAATTAGGACAGCAGAACAGAAACAGATGTAAAGTAGACATTACAAAGTGTCTCATAAAACCTAAGTAAAGAGAAATTTCTAAGGATTTGACATTGTGGTATGATTGCCTAGACTTTAGTGCAGCCAGTGTGGGGAAAGTCACGGGGGATCCTGAGCTTCTTCACTGCCAGTGGAGCATGGGGTGAGTCAGACAAAATGCAGGCTTTGGCCTAAGAAGGTCTTGGTTCCAGAAGGAGATGTGGTAGTTGCTACAGCAGTGAGTTACGTGAAAACAACCTCTCCTTGGAGATAGAGCTCAGTACTAAACATACCTTGCTTGGCTAATTAGGAATTTGTAAAATTATCAAATACAGTGAAAGTTCTTTTGTCAATTGGAATATAAATACGAAACCCCTTGCCTATCACTAAGGAATATCCAGAGTGAACCAAGTACATGAACTTTACATTAATTAAGAAGAACTATATTCAAAACTCATTTCCTTCTTTAACTGTAAGGTATTTGACTTCTTGTCATCAATTAACCTTTCTGAACCTTAGTTTCCTCATCTACAATAATTCCTTTCTACATCATAAATTTTTATGATGAATCTATTAGAGTCAATGCATGACAATGTAGACTTGGGACTTCAATCACGATTTATGACATAGAAAGTAGGAGGCCTTGCGGATGGCATAGAGCAAGTACTGGAAATGTAGCTGAGAAGATGGATGTGAACAAAAGAGGAAGTAAAATAAGAGAAGGAGGACGAGGAGTAGGAGAGGGAAAAGAAAAGGAGGAGGAGGAAGAGGAGGAGCAGAGTATAGATGAGTTTGAGAAACATCAAACATCACCAATAAGAATTGAAATCTTAAATCAGGGACATGAAAGCCATATGCAGCTCTCTCTGTGTCTGTCTCTCACTCTCTCCCTCCCTCTCCTTCCTTCTCTTTCTCTCATTCCTTCTCCTTCTCCCTCCTTCCATTTCTCCCCTTGCCTGGAGATTGAATCCAGGGCCTTGCATATGCTATGTAAATACTGCACACCTGAGCTACATCACCAGCTCTATCTGTAGTTTTCCTAAGAAGGGAAATGGTGAAAATTTCAGCAGAGTGTATAGTTGGAGAAGCTTGAACCTAACTAAATCATGGCTATTTTTATGGGAGCATGGAAAATATCCATGATGGTATGTTGTCACTTCGGAATATGAAGAGACCCTGGGTATCCAGACTAGACTGTCAGATCAATGCTTTTGAGAGAATAAAGTCTTTTCTTCCATCTTTTCTATGAGATAATACTCATAGACTTTCTCTCATACTCAAGACCATTGTTGGCAATAGCCTTGTCATCTGGGTGGCAATTTCCATGTCTCACACTGTCAACATGGCATCTCAGCCTTCATGTGGCTGATTTCATCTCCTGATCATCTCTTGCTGTTCACCAGAATTCTATTGGGCTGAATGGCATCTGTTGAAGGAAGGAATGGGAGAAGAGTTTAAGGACTACCTTGTCAGCCAAGACCAACACCAACAGAAGCCCTTTTGCTTTTGATGTTTATGCTTTATGGAGAATATAACAAAATCTAATTGGGCTAAGTGAGATTCTCATGTTTAAGAGCCAGTGGTCCAGATTGTCGATTTTGCTTTTGATAAACTTATATAAAGGAATGAGGGGAGAAAATAGATCAACTAGTAATATAAGGACCTAATTCCTTAATAGATAAATAAAAGGTGAGATCCAAGAAATTCACCATTTCAAAGAGAACCTTATTGTGTCAGCAAAGATATAAAAACAGTCATCCCAAGGTTAATGCTTATAACATAGTTAATGTAATCTAAAGGGACTGGGGGAGGGGAGGCTAGGGAAGATAGGATTTAATAGACAAAGGAGAAAAAAGTTCCTGGAACAAATGAAATGAAATAACAAGTCTTGACAGTTGATTTTGCATCATGCTAGAATTCAGAGTAGATTTATTGCTAAGATAAAGAACCTCTAGAGACTTTGATCAGATAAAGCAAAATCACTAGAAGATAACAGGAAGTCTGATGCATACCTTCTACCCATTAAAGGTGGGTAGGCCTGGCTTAAATAGCTATGGTGATAGTAACAGTATAATAGAGAGAGATGTCATGGAGAATACTTGAGACGGTGCACGTTTGCATATGAGAGAGATAAAAATCTAATAAGTCTTACAAATTCTTTTATAATTTCATTGTAAAAAGTCCAGTTAGCCTACAAGATCATTTTCAATTCATAAATGTTGATTATTTGAATGATATTTTCTGATAAAAATGTTTGTTCATTTGACTAGTACATCTGCATTTCACTCAGTCACTGGAACTGCATTGTGGGACTTAGACATACACAGCCTTTGTTATTTTTAATGAGTGAATAACCTGAGTCTTAGAGAAAAGACATGTATCTCAACTAATTCTTCATCCATCTGACATCTTCACTATGAAGTTATCCCCCAATTTCCTATGCAAAGTTGCGTTTACCTTTCCATCCTGCATACAAACAGGACTTTTTTCTTCATTCTCTCCTTTACAATAAAATACACCTTGCTAAACAGATTATATCTTTACATTGCTAGTCATCATCTCTCAAAAAGAGAGATAACTGATACACAAACATTTGAGCAATGTCCAGGGTGAGTCATGTGTTGGGGCAGGCAGCTCCTTTCCTCCAGGAAATTTCTGGACAAACACTCAACAATGGGCCATCAGAGCTGCCTACCAGAGGAAGAAATGCCCCTGACCTTTAGCAGCCTCTGTGAACCATACCATTTGTTGCAGCATAATACTCCAATGAGGTCAGAGACTAGAGGGAATTTTTGAAAGAAGTTTTATGATTCTTTGAAATGCTATTTTAATAAAGCATGTATAGTAGCACCTATCTATAGGCCTATGAATCTAAGGGGAAAATTGCTCGATCTGAGGAGTTCCAGAGAAGTAACTGCCAATCCCCAGGAAAACAATTATTCTAATTCCATGAGAAACTCATAATGCTATTATTTCATTATATTGGAGCTGAGCATACCCCCAGTACTTGGCCACTTGAGATAGGATTAACTCTGAGTTTAAGGCCAACCTGTCTCAAAACAACAACAAAATATTATGCACAAATTATGACTTCAAAGACTCAAAAATCTTATTCATAAAACAATAGAAAAATGCATAAAAATGGACAATTATTATAACTGGCTAGAGAAATTAAAGAGATTTCTAAGGGAAATATTTGTATGCTTATTTTTGTTGGCTAATACAATTTGCTTTAAAAGGTCCTTCAATCATTATTATCTCTTTCCTGTAAACTTCTGGGAAAAGGTATTGCCTTTGGTAAACATTACATTAGCAGCTAGTGTTTGTCAGGGATTTTAGGTAACATTCAGTACATGAATTAAGGATGTCAATACTCTTGTCTATTCTTAAGTATATAGAAGCATAATGTTAGATCAAGACATTTCTTTCTCTGCTCAAGTTCCAAATCAAGATTTAATAAACTTGTCTTTGGAAACTTACCATAATCCTTTTGTAATACAGGAAAAGAGTAACTTGCCCACATTGTAAGACTAAGTTATTTTTTCAAAGAAACTCAGATACGTTTCATCTACATAATTTCTTTTTTTTATTGTGAAAATACTGTACAGAGGGGTTACAATTACATGAGCAAGGTAATGAGTACATTTCTTATCAAGCATTGTTGCCTCCTCCTTTGTT
>NW_012267301.1:5101926-5126455 GCF_000151885.1 Dipodomys ordii
CCTCCGTAATTTAGTTACAGAATTTGAATTTAAAAATCGAATTAGTTAGCAGCATAAACTCTAGAGCCAGACACACAGATTCTTTTTCTTTTAATTTGTGAAAATACCATACAGAGGGGTTACAATTACATGAGCAAGGTAATGAGTACATTTCTTATCAAGCATTGTTGCCTCCTCCTTTGTTTCCCTTTACCATCCCTTCCCATCTCCCTTGTCCCCGCCCCACACCATTTACCTCCCTCCTCCCCCCTCCCCGTGTCAAAGTTGCAAAGTTCGTTTTTTCAACATAACCTCTTGTACATCTCATTGTTGTAATGGGTCCACCTGTATCCCTATTTAAACAATTTGTTTTTTCCTTCCCTCCACAAATTATACCACCATCAAATACGGTGAAAACAGGGGTTATACCGTGAGATGATGGCTTCTCTCAAGAGTGATTAAAATTTAAATGATTGTAGTTGTAAACTCACTCAGGCCCGTATTTGAACCAAGTCTGACAGGTGTAATTTTAATCCTACAAACAAGATTTTAATCCTACATACCTATAGTTTCTTGCCTTTAAATAGGGGCTATTCCCTAATGTGCTCTTGAAATATCACAGCAGTTTGACAGAATTTCTCATAGTGTTTAAGACAGAATACTTTGTAAAATTCATTGCTTTTATTATGTATTATAGATTTTGTTGTTGCAGAAGTTTTTGTTTTCCTTTTTGTTTTGTTTCTTTTTGCCAGTCCTGGAGCTTGAACTCAGGTTCTGGGCACTGTCCCTGAGCTTCTTTAGCACAAGTCCAACACTCCACCACTTGGGCCACAGTTCCACTTCACGCTTCTTCTGTGTATATGGTCCTGAGGAATCAAACCCAGAGCTTCATGCATGCTAGGTAAGCACTCTACCACTAAGCCACATTCCCAGCCTTGCTGCAGATGCTTTTATTGCTAATTATTGAAGTTTGATCATTATCAATGACAGAGAGTTTCTTTTCAAATGTCAGTCACTAAAAATACCTCTACTCCTTCTATAAGTATATGATAATTATATTGATATATTATCATTGTATATGTTATATATTATTATATACTAAAATATAATATTGATATTTAATTATTACATTTTATTATCATTATACCTAATATAGTCAAACACATTTTTAGGTTCAGAGGCCACCAATGCCAAGGACCACTCTCTTTTCAACTCTGATAAAGCTCAGACTTTGGAGAGATATCAAATTAAATGGAGGTTGGACACACATGAAACCAAAAGGAAGCTTCAAGAATGTTCAAATTTTACATATTTACATATATCTCTTGCCTCTAATTTTCAAAAGTTAAACTCAAAATTTAAAACTTTACTGGAAACCTCTTAAAGCGTTGGTCCAAAAGTCACATCAATATTTTGTAATTTTCTTCCTTTTCCTTTTTTTCAGAATGGAGGACCAAAACCATGCTTTACTGAGCTAAATCCAAATGCATGCAAAATTATGTTTATCATGTGGCCCACAGCTCCTCCCAAATGCCTTTGAGCAATCAAGTCCATATTTGGACAGTTCTGATCATTGACAAATGCTTTTCAACATAAAAGAAATGACTGTTTCCTGTCACATACTTAATCCCTCCTATTTCTGTCCCCCAACAATATGTAACAGCACTTATATCCCCTCTTAACATTGTTACTTTTTCATCATTTACTTATTTACTGAATTCATTTAAAAAAATCATTTAATTACCACATTCTCCATCAGGAACTATACTTAGCTCTATGGAAAAATAAGAGTAATGATAGCATACTCCCTAAAATTCTGAAGTTGACACAACTTTGCCTTCTTTTTTGCCAGACTAAAGTTGCTGCTTTTTTTAACTAGTGATTTGGAGGCCAGCAGCAGCCAGAGTTGTATAACAACCTGTCTGAAAAAGAAAGAAAAAAGAAAAGGAAAGGAAAGGAAAAGAAAAAAAGTGGAAGGAGGAAAGGAAGGAAGGAAGGAAGGGAGGGAGGGAGGAAGGAAGGAAGGGAGGAAGGGAGGGAGGGAAAAGAAAGAAGGAAGGGAAGAAGGAAAGAAAGAAAGAAAGAAGGGGAAGAAGGGAGGGAGGGAGGGAAGGCAGGAAGGCAAGAAGGCAGGAAGGAAGGGAGGGGAGGGGAGGAAGGGAGGGAGGGAGGAAGGGAGGGAGGAAGGGAGGAGAGGGGAGGAAGGAAGGAAGGGAGGGAGGAAGGAAGGAAAACTTATATTATGACAGTGTCTGTGTTGGGGGACAAAGGAGGCTGGTGAAGAAATGAAAGACAACAGAGATCACAGTGCTGGTGAATAGAAGAATCAAGTCAGAAATCCACATCCTTTGCCTCTTTAGGACGTTTCACACACAGCCTATTGAATATCAGAGACTCTGAAAGAACTGGAAAGGATAGTTCATGCAGAGGTGGAGATGGACAAGAAATAGAAATATGTATAGTAAAAGATACATTAGGAAGGTAATAACCGAATAGTTTAAAAGTTATGGAAAAATCAAGGACTAATGATGACGTTAAACTTGGAAATTTAAAGTAATAAGGATGGTTTCAAGAGAACTGGACAAGGTCAGTTGTTAGGAATGTTAAATAGATTCATTTTTACAAAATGTGTTTGAAATGGTATCGAGTCATTGCTGATACAACTGCATGAGGTAGGTATGGAGCCACACTCCCCAATTCATAATTCCAAATCCCAAATAACTGTGAAAATCAGAAGCTCTTCGTTATATTGTAATTCAGTTGACATCAAAACCTGTCAAGTGCTGATTTGAAGCTGTTTTCTTTGTAGACAATAATCAATTCGTTTGATGGACTCATTTTTCATAATGAGAATACCAAAGCATATTCTATTTTTTTGTTCTTACTGCAGAATTCAATAAATTATATGAAATATTAATGATCGAAATGTAAGCTCATTTTGCCCAACTTTAAGATTATGTATGTTAGGTATATTAAATGCATTTTCAACTTAGAATATTTTCAACTTATTCTGGGCTTATCAATTTATTCTGGGCTTATTTTAGGTTAAAATGTATCCACATAATACGCGGAAGAATGCCTGGACTGTTTGATCAGCTGTGCTGCCTGAGATACCACTGAGCTTTCTGCACTATGTCATATGACTTTACTAAAACTGAAAAATAATCTGAGTTTCAAAACTCAGTTGTCCCTTGGGGTTGTTTTGGCAGAAAGTCTGTGAAAACTGTGATATGTAAACGTGGCGTTTATCTCATACACACAAAGTTTAAAGTGTGGCCTACCATTCTCCAAGCACGGTAATTTCAATATTTTTTTAACAGGCTGAAAATATAATCATCACAGTCAATATCAGAATGTATGTTAAAGAAAAATGCTGTCTTTTTAATGTATTACCATTATTGAGTTGTGCAAAAGGATTCAATTCAACATAACAATTTAGGAGTATGATGAATCTTGACCAATGTCAACTCTTTGATCATTCTTGTCCATCTCTCCCAGCCCCACACATTTCCCTAAAGGGGGAAAAATGCTTTTTTTTATTGGGGAAACTATCCTGGAAAGAACTTGTTTGTATCTCCAGAGCTGAGATGCCATCACCTTTCTTTCTAGACAATAAAGAACAAATGCTTGTTCTTAAGTGGAGAGGGCAATAAAGAGGCCAGGAGGGACCAAACATTTAAGTTCTTAGGAGGAAACGATCAAGGAAGATTCTCAGGTAAGAGAAGCTATAAAGACTGACCTTTCAAAACTCTTTTGTGGCCTAGCATATGCTCCAATACCATCCATCATTCTATTAGAAACTTGTTAAATATACTATCACCACAAGTAAATAGAGCAGGTACATTTACCTCATTTTGTCACATGCCACTAGATTAAACAATGAATTGGACTGTTGAGGTAAAATAAAAGGTCATCATGTTCAGGAGTTACATTTAGTACAGAAGACAAATCACAAGGCAAAAAGTTAGAATTCTCAATTTCACTTTCATTTTTTAAACTTATTTATTTTTATTGTAAAGATGATATACAGAGGGGATGCAGTCACATAAGTCAAATAATGAGTACATTTCTTTTTGAACCAGTGCCACCCCTTCCTTCATTTTCTCCCTGTATTTTTCCCTCCTATCTTCCCTCCCCTACAAGTTGTATAGTTCATTTTCAACATTGGGTCTAGTGAGCATCACTACTGCATTTGTTCACCCTTTGTCCCTCCATTTCTGTGTCCCCCTTGCCCTCCTCCAAACAGATAAACTTACATACATGACAAAAGATACTGAAATAAAAACAGTGACAAAGGAGACAAAAAAGTTAAATAAAAAACTTCTGATTTCCATTTTCTGGAGTATAATTCAATAACCAATGGTTTTATATGATTGTATGCACATAGCTATTGAACCTTTGTGATCCTTTCCGAAGACTAGCCTCCTTTGGTCTCACTGTGTGAATGTCTAGAGTCCTGTATAATTTATCATATCCAAGTGCATTTTTTGTCTTCTACCATACAATGTGTTTATGCATAGAGGCACATTTTATTTACAACAAATGAGGGAAACTATGCAAGCTATGTTTCTTTGGGCCTGGATTACTTCATTTAATGAAAATTTCCCAAGTCTTTTCATTTCCTTGTGAATGGTACAATATCATTCTTTCTGATGGAAGCAAATATATTGCAGCATTGTCTACCATAGCCAAGATATGGAACCAATCCAGATGTCCCTCAGTGGATAAATGGATAAAAAAAACTGTGGTATATATAACACAGTGGAATGCTATACCTTCATCAGAAAGAATGACATTATCCCATTCGTAAGGAAATGGAAAGATGGGAAAATTATATTAAGCCAGACACAATGATATATAGGTTGCATGGTTTCCCACATTTGTAGTAATTAGAATGTGCCTATAAATCTCTAAGAAAAGACAATGGATGGTAAAAGACACTAAATTACACTTAGACATGACAAATTAAACAGGACTCTAAACAGTTACACAATGAGAACAATGGAGGATGTTCTAGGAGAGACTCACTAAGGCTCAATAGCCATGTGCCTATGATCATATAAAAATGATATTTATCATGCAACCTATGTTTCTTTGGGTCTGGCTTACTTTGTTTAACATAATTTTTTCCAAGAAAGAAAGGAAGGAAGAAAGGAAGGAAGAAAGGAAGGAAGGCAGGAAGGAAGAAAGGAAGGAAGGAAGGAAGGAAGGAAGAAAGAAAGGAAGGAAGGAAGGAAGGAAGGAAGGAAGGGGAGGGAGGGAGGGGAGGGAGGGAGGGAGAGAGGAAGGAGGGGAGGAAGGACGGGAAGGAAGAAGGGAAGGAAGAAGGAAGAAAAACATATTATGACAGTGACTGTGTTGGAAAACAAAGGAGGCTGGTAAAGAAATGAGAGAGAACAGAGATCACAGTGCTGGTGAGTAGAAGAATCAAGTCAGAAATCCACATTTTTTGCCTCTTTAGGATGTTTCATGCACAGCCTATTGAATATCAGAGAGACTCTGAAATGGTGCAATATGAATGGTACAGTATTTTTTTTCTGATAAAAAGTAGAATTCCACTTTTGTATATATACCACATTTTCTTCGTCCACTTGTCTACTGAGGGGCATTTGGGTTAATTCCATATCTTGACTATGTTAATCAATGCTGCAACACACATGGTTGTGCTGGTTGTTTTAGTGTGGTATTGTTTGTGTTCTATTGGATAAATGCCCAGGAGTTGTGTTGCTGAGTCAAAGCTAGAAAGTGCCTGCTGAGCACCAGTGGCTCACGCCTGTAATCCTAGCTACTCAGGAGGCTGAGATCTGGGGATCATGGTTCACAGCTAGGCCAGGTGGGAAACTCCATGAAACTCTTAACTCCAATAAACCATCAGAAAAAAACTGGAAATGGTGCTGTAGCTCAAGTGGTAGAGCCCTAGTTTTGAGCTGAAGAGCTAAAGGACAGCACTCAGGCCCAGAGTTCAAGCCCCATGACTGATAAAAAAAATTAGAATGTGCCTATAATTCTACAAGTAACACACTAAATGTTTAATACACACACACACACACACTGGGACATAACTTATATAGGTCTCTAGACATTCATTCATTGAGACCAAAGAAAGATATGTATATGAATAGATGGCAAAGGCTCAATAGCTATATGTATATGATCATAAAATAATATTTTATGAAATGAACTCCAAGGAAACAAGAGATTTTTTAGTTCCTGTTGTTGCTGGGTTTTTTTCCTTTTGTCTTACTATTTTTGGTTGTATTGGGCAAGGCAGGGCACAGACAAATTGGAACAAGGGTGAAAAATACAACAGTGGCACTCACCAGACACAATGTGGAAAATGAACTGCACATCTTCTGGGTGGGGAGGAGAGGGGAACACTGGGAGAGAGAAGGGGAAGAGGAGACATGGTTCAAAAAGAATTGTACTCATCACTCATTACCTGACATGTAATTGTAACCCTCTATAATAACAATAACCTCTACAATAACAATAAAATAAACAAACTGATATTTATCCATGTAATCCCTCCAGCAGAGCCGTGCATGAGTGCAGTGTATGTGGGTGTGCATGTGTGAGGGAGACTCCTGCCTTCGCCGAGGACTATTGGTATAGTGATGACTCACAGCATCTGGAGCAGGGAAGACCATAGTCACGTGATGTCATCTGGAATCCCAAATTACAGCTGAAAGAATTTCCCTATTGAGTTCTCTAGTTTCCTTTACTTTATCTCTGCAGTGATTTTTTTCAAAACATGACCAACCCAAGCAGCTTTCTTCTGTTTTCTATGCTGACTCTTAAAAGGCACTGTCAAGTGTATATGGAATTGTTTACTTTTACTCTCATAGCTGATTAAAACAACTAAGAGTTTTGAGCTCACAGAAAGAAATATTTAGAATGGACCAGACAGATGTTAATATATTGAAATAGCTTATTGCTTTTTTTTTTTGTCAGTCATAGGGCCTGAATTCTGGGCCTGGGTGCTGTTGCTTTCTAGCTCAGGGCTAGAGCTCTACCACTTGAGCCACAGTGCCACTTCTGACCTTTTCTGCTTATGAGGTGCTGAGGAATCGAACACAGGGCCTCCTGCATGCAATTCAAGCACTCTACCACTGAGCTACCTTCCCAGCCCTTTATTGCTCCTTTTAAGATGCTTTTAACCCTAAGTTCCCTTTCAGCAATGCACCTGATTCTGTCCCTTTTAAAACACAACTTCTTAAAGTGTCTTTGTCTTTGTACCCATATTTTTCATGTTGGAATCACTTTATATGCCATTTATGTATGCCTTCTATCAATACCTAGTACATATTGTCTCAATAAGTACTTGTTGAATAAAAAACTACACGAGTTATCGCTTCCATGTACCCAGAAAGTGGAGAAGTTGAAGCATTTGTTTTGTCCCAAGTAAAACCAGGTGTTCTCAGCGAAAGGACAGAATTAGGATGGTGAGTTAGCAGAATCTCATGAGAGAAAAAGAAGGTGTAGCAAAGGCCACATATAAAGTAAGTGGATAGATAACTTTGGGCTGGAATTTAATTTACAAAAGTATAGACACTTTTCTTTGAGTTTTAGTGCCTACAGTAGACCAGCAGGCCACAGCGACCAACAAACTGTCCTGCCAGAGAGTCTTAGATGACCCTATAAAAACAAAAGACATAGTGTAATTGTTCTGGAAACCATGTCAAAGGAGAAGCAGTGGATAGACTAGGTTGTCTCATTCAAAGAAGAAAGAATTTAGAGATAACACAATTTTTTTTTTGGGTCCGGTTGTGGGGCCTGAACTCTGGGCCTGGGCGCTGTCCCTCAGCTCTTCAGCTCAAGGCTAGCGCTCTACCACTTGAGCCACAGCGCCACTTCCGGCTTTTTTCTTTTTGCTTATGTGGTGCTGAGGAATCGAACCCAGGGCCTCAGGCATGCAAGGCAAGCGCTCTACCACTGAGCCACCTTCCCAGCCCCTAGAGATAACACATTTTTAAAAAGATATCATGGAGACAAGAAAACTGAATCAGTCTGAGGTCAAGGATTAGGATAAATAACTGAAAGTTCCCAGGACGGGTTTAAGTTCATATAAAGAATTGTTCTCCTCTATCACAAATATCTAAACCTTGGCTTTATGCCTATTGGTAGGATTCATGGGACTTAAATCATGAGGTGAAAAAAATAATTACTCCTCTCAGTCCTAAGAAGACATGTTTATTCTAGAAAACAATTTCAAGGCCTGGAAAGGCATATTGAGATAACTAAGTAACATATAATTTGCCTTAAAATGGTGATATTCAAAAAACAAAAAATATTGAGCATCAGCAGATGCTCATGCATGCAAACCTAGCTACTCAGAAGGCTGAGATTGGAGGTCTGCAATTTTAAGCCAGAAAAGTCTGCAAAAATCATTTTGAAATTCTCCGATCGGCCTGAAAATGCTCTAACTGGAGATATGGCTCAAGAGGCAGAACACCAGCCTTGCCTGAAAAGCCAAGTGGGAATGACATGCCCTGGTTTCAAGCCCAAGTACTAGCACAAAAATTAAAAACCAGAAAGAGTTCACATACTCATATTCACTACCTAAGACTCACTACTGGATTTCTGTAATGATAAGAATGCTAAAGTGACTTGTGGACTAGAATAATAAGGGCCATCCAATGTCAGTCCCACACAGTGATGTGCTTATATTCATAGGCTTAACAATCAAAACATCAGCTAGAAAATGAAAACAAAAAGAACATTTCAGCTGTTTAGATTCCTAAAGCAGAGACTTGTTTCAATCAGACCAAGATGGTCTGATAGATAGTTTAAGGTGGAAATTATATAGTCTTTAGGGGCCTCCAAAATATCAACAAACATTAGCCACAACAAAAACAAATGATATCATAAGGGCATCCTCTCATCTAATGTGCTTAACAATGAATAAAGGTAGGACATTTTAAGATGACAGAAGGGGCAAGTAGATATATCTATAATCTGCAGGTAATATTGATAAATAGGTATATATAGATATATGCATACATGTATATGTGTGTATATATATGTACATACATATATATGTGTGTATGTATGTATATATATGTATGTATACACACACATACACACACACACACACACACACACACACCTGGAGAGAGAGACAGAAAGAGAGAGAATGACAAAAAGCCCATAAAGTACACTGGATAGAATTAAAAAATTCAATACACTACTTAATTGAGAATTCATAAAAAAAGAACAATGTTGAGAATCTTATCTGAAATTATGTGATCAAATGGTTTCCAACAAAAATGAGATTACATTGCAAAAATGATACTTACAGCCATTTAAAATTCATTTAAAAAATCTGTCGTAATCTATTTACATAATCAAACAATTACATGGATTTTAGATTTTCTAAACTTATATAGAACATTTTCATGGTTGTGAAGACAGGCCACATTTTCATAAGTGACACTGACAATCAAGGAGAAGATTACTAACTTAGACCTAACATTAAAAATGGCTTTTGTTCAGTTGAGATTTTGAAGAACGTGAAAATGTAAAACTCTTAGTAAAGGATATTTCTATGAAGACACATATACACTCATATATCATATATATTATTTCTCATCATATGAATATGTTATAATTATAAGCATTCATAAATATAATACATGTGTATATTTTTATGTATGAGAGATTTATGTATTAATATGTGAAGTATATAACATGTGAAATATATAATATGAAATATATTAAATGTTTTACATAATATATTGTTTACATTATATGTATATATTACATAATATGAATTATATATAATGTATGTATATAATATGTGTATGTATTATATGGAAATAATTCTGGAAGTAAAAAGAGAACTTTTAAAACACTGGACAGGATGTCAACAACAATATTGAATTAAGAATCCTGGTCTGCTGAAGGCTAAGTCACTCTTGAAACTTTGCCACTAAGTACAATTTTATATAAGCTCAATTTGATCTTTGTTAGCAGATATAAAGAAACTGGAATCCCTGTACCTAATGTTCTTTACTTATTGAATGCAAATAGTAATATCATAAGGATTATAATGTTTTTAACAAAACACCACAATGACTGATTCATGGAGCTTTCAAACAATTCTAGCAGTATGAGTTACACTTATTGAGATGATGGTGCTGATGAGATTATTATGTTGATTACTAAATGATAGAGTTAATTAAAACTTCCTCAGATCCAGACACTGGTGGCTCATGCCTATAATCCTAGCTATTTGGGAAGTTCAGATCTGAGGATCTCAATTCAAAGCCAGCTCAGGCAGAAAAATCCATGAGACTCTTGTCTCCAATTAACCAGCAAAAAGTGATAAATGGAGTTGTGATTCAAGTGGTATAGCACCATAATTGAGTGAAAAAGTCAAATGAGAGTGTAAGACCCGGAATTCAAGCTTCAAGACTTGCAATCAAGAACAAAACAACAAAGAAAAAACTACCTTGAGAGACAGAAACAATGCTAATTAAACCAGGCCTTGCAAGACGGGCACAATCTAAACCATTGGGTTTGATTGAATGGTTAACAGTAGAAGGCAGAAAGGGAGTCATTTTTTTAAGTTAGGAGATACTCTGAAGAATAAAAAAGTAAGCTTTAAGATTCAACAATCTAGAAGAGGTCTTCAAATGTCAGGCTAAAGGTGGCAAGCTCTATAGCATTAGTTTGCTATTTTTCTTACTAGGCAAACCTGGGACACAGGCTGAGAAAATCAACAGGTGTCTGGAAAGCACCACCATTCCAGTAGGTTTTTCTCAGTACCCAAGAGATGTTGTCTTAAGTTTTGTCATCCTTCTTCATTCAGGTGAAAAAATTAGTCCTTGAATCAGAGGGTGGTAGCTCATGATTTGTTTGCTTGAGTTGCTAGTAATAGACATTCATAAATATGTACGCAGAGCTGGAAAAGTGAATGGTTAAAGTTTTCCATAAGATTAAGCAATGTAAATATGCCAAATATGACTAATAGTCCCGTACAGTTGCAGGATATCTCCCGTCACAGGCTACTTCAACTTCCAGGAACAATTGTTGATTCTGTCAAGATACTGATCATCTGAAGGGTACATATTGTGTACCATAGCACACTTTTTTCCTTTAGATTCAGACTCAAAGTTCCTAAAATTCACTCTGTTGTAGAAAGAGTCCAGGCTTCATACTAGGCAAGCCTAAATCTGGATGTTGATACATCTGCTGTGTTACCAGAAGGTAACATGACATTGTTACAGAAGAGAGAATGATGATGATAATAGAAGATAAGAACATTATAGAAGATGTAGTGATGGATCGAAGGGGTGGCATTGATCAAGACCCCTCATTCTCATACATTGAAAAGTTGAACTAAAACCCTTTTGTGCAAGTACTCAAAGATAATAGTAATTAATTGATAAATAAGATAAAATACATTTAAAAAAAGATTTCCCATGACATGAACTGTCATTATCAATGGCTATTGGAACCTTCTTACTAGGTACAAAACTACTTAAAAAGTTATTTAAGATGAAGAGGGGAAAAAAACTAAATAACAATAAATGATTAGACCAAAGTCCATGAGGACAGAATCTTCATGTCTCCCCAATGCTCAACTGAGGGCTTTCACATAGTAGGGACCCAATGATTATTTGAATTGTACCTATATTAGAATGAACAAAAGACTAAAGGAATTAATAAATGCCTGTTATATGGAAGACAATAAAGACTCAGAAATGAGCAAGACATAAATTTTCATCCTTGATAAAATCAGTATATATATATATATATATATATGTGTGTGTGTGTATATGTGTGTGTGTCACGTACACATATCATTACTATATTTATAATTCAGTCAAATATTTAGTTATAAATTGTAAGTGCTACCAAACCTAAACAACTAGATTGCACTCACAGCAAATAGATGCTACATAATAACTATATGAATAGGTGTAAAATTTAAATTATTTTACTATCTCTAAAGGATATGACCCAGCATATAATCATAGATTCTAACCTAAATGAAGAAGGAAGAAAGGCAAGACAAGAGGAAAAGAACAGGGAGAAAAAAAAAGCAGCTCTAGGAAAATGACATTTATCATGAACTGTGAAGGTTAAAAGCTTTCATGTTTTTCTTTTCATCCAGTCAAAGAGAATCAGAGAAATGACAATACATCTTGGGAGACTGAGCAAAATGGAAAATGGTGAGCAAAAGGCAGAAGCAGAAAGGAGCCAAATCAGGAAAAGCCTAAGCCCTTCCACAGAGGTTTGCACAATGAGACATTGGAGAAAAGAGGGAACATATTTGTATTCTGTAAAAGACAATTTGTTCTGTGGACAAAGCTTTACTTTGAGGAAGAAACAATTGATGTTAATCAAATATTTAAAGGCAATGGTGGAAAAAAAATAAAGGCAATGACAGAAAGTCAAGGTTGAATGGTGCTGTCATCTTGAATATGATGGTGGGAGATGATTATATCTGCAACTGATTTTATCCTGGACATAGAGCCAAAAAGAGCTTGGTTGAAATTGAATGTACAAAATAGTACATGGCTTAGGGACAGGGAAACATGACAGAGAACACTCAGGCTTAGCTTGAGCAATCAGTACAAAAGTAAGACACTGGTCAACCTGTGGAGGAAAGTACTGGTAGCATACAAAACATGTTAGGGTTAGAAGTAACAATAAGATGACCAAATGAAAATGGCAAGAAAGCACTTACTATGTGCCAAACAGCTCTTCCTGGCCTGAGTCTTCATGTCATGTTCTGCTTTTCTATCACTGTCTACCAGCTATAAAGACACCTTGGCTGTTTCTCAGAGCACATCGGCTGATTTCTGGCTTATATACTTTGCCTTTTCCTCAACCTGGGATGGACATGTTGGAATGTCAGTTGACAATACCCTCTCTGACCACTTCCTCATAAAATATCTCCCACATCTCCATCTTCTCTAGAATTTTCACCACGATCTTTCCTATAATCTGATCTATTATACTACACTTTGTTATTTTTCCTTTGTTTCTGTCCCCTCAGATAAGATGCCTAGAAGCTCTATGAAGACTTAGACTCTATCATTTCTATTTACTAATACATCTGAAGAGGTGAGTAGTGTTAACCTGCCAAATGGATTCTAGCAGAAGACACAGACTTCCAGGTCAGAAACCAAGGTCTAAATCATTCTTGCTGGTTTCCAGAACTCTAGTTTCCATAGGACATTGTGAAAAAGATTAGGGACGCCTGCATTCCTGCAATACCTGTGCAGAAGATGCAATGTATTACAAAAAGAGGAAACTAGACCTGGTTTAAAAAAGTGTATCTTTTTTTTAAAGGGCAGTAAACATCTTTGAGGTTTTCCCTGGGAAGTGATATGCTTATTCATTCTAGACAGTAAACAAAACTACCCTGGATAGAAAAAAAAGGAGATGCTATTTTAATTTTTCAAATCTGTTTGTTTCCTAACTTCTTTTTCTGGAAAAAGTAAATTGAAACAGAGGTGATTGATGTCTCTACTCTAAAGACATGCAGGAGCACAGGAAGAATACAGAAGTCTTCTAACACCACATGGCTCTCTGTGCAGGGCTTTGAGTGATCATTCCCTGATTATTTCAATTTCCACATAAATAGATTGAGGCACAGGTAAACAGATCAAACTCGCTAACTGGAGCTGTTTCCCTAACTGAATCTGGGCCAATTCTCTGCTTTCACCTCTTGCATGCAGGTGATATTACCTAGGCCTGGATGCCAGACTTTGAGACAGTCAATCAGTAATCAAGGACACGTGTTACATGGTGCAGCAGGTGGAGCCTGCATTACCACCTGTTTATATGGCCCTCCAGTCCCAGGTTCTGCAGAGAAGCAGCAGGTTCAGTACAGTTTGCAACTGACCTTTGGACATAAACTACAACAATGAAGGTGGCAAGGATCTTTCTTCTCAGTGCCTTGGCTCTGTTCAGTCTATGGGGTAGGTGTTTTTTTAAAAAAATATTTTTCAGATTTGGTAACATTTTTGGATTTTTTGCTTTACTGAACACACTACAATCTGGAAATCTGACATGGCTCTGTCTTGCTATGACAATCTAGTCTTAGCTCATCTTTCAGTCCTCACTAGATGAAATAAGAGCAGGAATTGCAGAAGGAAAGGAAAATAACTAATATAAGGAAAACCAGTCAAGTAAGACGTGCTTGTGAACTGAAAGGTTTGGCTCTAGGGAAGCCAACACTTTGTTAGGGTTATAGTAGAGATTTTTTTTTCTTTTTTCTTAAATACCTTACTATCACTACAGATGCTTATGGCCAATTTACACAATTGAAATTCTCATGAGATTCCATGAAATAGACAAAGAACCGGCTGTCAGTTATACCACATAAAAGGCATAGGTTGTCTGATTTTTTTTTTAGTTTTTCATCTGCAAAATGTCTGGAGGGAAAACTTTTTACTTGAAATAGATGGCATTACATAAATCCCCAAATCTCATCTTGAAAATAGTGAAGACTCAGAATTGAGATCAGTTTCCTTTGTCATTGGAAATTATTAACATTTTTAACTTCATCTTTAATTTAGCAGAATAATACTCTGAGAGCCAAGTCAGCACTTTGCTACAAAAGTAAAGAATATCATTTGTGGTATTTGTTAAATATTTACAAGAAGAAATGTCTTTCTGTCTCCTCAGGCATATTAATTAATATAAATATCTCTGGTGAGCACCTGTTGATCAATTTTCATAATTACATAAATTATGAAAACCAATGGGAACTAGGTACCAGTGGCTCATTGCTTGTAATTCTAGCTACTCAAGAGGCAGAGATCTGATTATCATGGTTCAAAGCCATTCCAGGCAGAAAAGTCTGTGAGACTCTTACCTCTAATTAGCCAGCAAAAATCTAGAAGTAGAGCTATGGCTCCAATGGTAGAGTGCTGCCTTGAGCAAAAGAAAAGTAATCCTACAACAACAATTAAAAGAAAACTGTGCCCTGGTCTCTCTGAGACTGCTGATACTAAAATTAAACCTATTATCATTTATATTTCCTCCAATGGGTTTGCTTTTTTTTCCCCTTACCTGATGCATCAAGACCTGCTGGTTTGGGGAAAATACAATGTCTATTTTGACTATTCATAAATTCAGAAAAGGCACTTGGACCTGTAATCAGTCAGTGTAATGTAGCTGTGGGAAAAAGGTCTTAAGAAACTGATGGTGAGTTGGCAAAAGAACCCAATTGTTAACATTGCATATGTAAGATGGAGTTACATCAGAAAGTCTGGTTGCTGCTGCTGTTGCTAACATTTCACAACTACGTATATAAATCATCTAAATCTCTATCCATAAACCTGGACAAAGATGCTTAGTCTTCACTAATTATGTGAACAAAAGTCCAGTGGCTGTTTGTGATAATGATAGCAAGCATTCCAAGGATATTTGCTAGCTACTTAATTGACCTAATATAGTATTTCAATTATTTAGCATCATTTAACTATTTAGTATCTTTTTAATGGTTTGGGGATTTGAAATCAGGGCGTACAATTATTCTAAGGGCTTGCACATTTAGCTGGTGCTCTACCTGTGAACCACATCTTCAACCCAGCTTCTTGACCATGTTTTGTTTGTTTGGTTGTTTTTTTGAGGATGGAGTCTCACAAAATTTTCCACCTTCAAACTATGTTTTACCGAATCTCAAACCTCTAAATAGCTAAAAATACTGACATCAGACATAAT
This sequence comes from Dipodomys ordii, assembly GCF_000151885.1. Lineage (NCBI taxonomy): Eukaryota > Metazoa > Chordata > Mammalia > Rodentia > Heteromyidae > Dipodomys > Dipodomys ordii. The sequence goes on from NW_012267301.1 coordinate 5,117,590, forward strand.
CAAATTTTTGTTTAACTTTTTCAAGATGAAAGAGGATGAAGTGAAAAGGTACAAGTAGAAGTTAAAGTGGCAAGTAGAAGCTGGTAACCAACAGGTCACAGTCTTTGGTGAAAACAATGTTTTCCCCTGATGAATATATCTGCCTTCATCCTTTTTAGGAAGCAACTTAACATGTCTGACTTATGTTTTCTAGGTAATGCTACAGCCAACTCCCTAGGGAGAAAGGTAAAGAGAAATTTATCTTCTTTTTTAATTTCTCAGGATAAATCCGTTTGATCCCACTATAACTAAAGTTTAGCAGCCACCTTTCGATTTAGCCTCCAATCAAGAGTCAGAAAGGTAGGGAGGTTAAACCTGTGAGAGGCAGCTCTCCCATGCTAATATTTCTATCTTAAAGGTCAAGTTCACAAATGTGTAGACACATTCTATGCGGTTGTCTGATGCTGCAAAAGAGTTTTCACATATAGCTATGAAGAGTTTGGGGTGGAATCTTCTCGAAGTAGCCCTTCCTTCTTAAGCGCTCAAGTTCCACTCCAGCCCATTTGACCACATTGTTATAAGGTTCTCCTGATTATAAAAGATGCAGCTCTGACTTATAATGAAGAACAGAAATGGTAAAATAAGTGCTTCCTTGGAAAAATATTTAGATCAGATCTAATTTTTCCATGTTTTCCCTTTTTTGTCTCAAAAGTTGTTAGGTACCAGTGGCTAATGCCTTTAATCCTAGCTACTAAAGAGGAGGAGATATGAGAATTACAATTGGTAAGGCAGTCCAGGAAAGAAATTCCATAAGATTCTTATTTCTAAACCACCAAAAAGCTAGAAGCTGAGCTTTGTCTCATATTGTAGTGTTCCAGCATTGAGTAAAAAGGCTAGGAGACAGCACCTAAGTCCTGAGCTCAAGCCTCAGAATGGGTACACATCCAAAAAAAAAGTATCATAAATTTGGAGGCCAGAGGAACAATTGCCTTCTTTTTGTGCACTTATGTCTAGAGAGAGGCAATTGATAAAACTCAAGAGTGAATACATTATTCTACTTGTAATGTGTTATGAAGAAGTTCTGGTACCATTAGTAACACAACCTAGTAAGACAGATGAGAGACTGTGCCCAGGTTAATGGTTACTTTTAGCCAGGAAGAGCAAATGAGTGTTAGCAAAAAAATATCTGGTGGGAGATGTAGTAGAATGAAGTGATTAAAAACTAAAGCTCAGGATTTGAAGTAACTGCCTTTAAGTTCTGGATCCAGGTATTACTATCTGTGTGGCTTTGGGTTTTTCAACACTTTGTACCTCATTGTCTTCACTTGAAAAAGAGGGGAATAATAAAAATAGTAATCATCAGCATAATAATATAATAATAATAATAAAAGTTTGCATTGTAATTATGAGATAGATCAATGAAGAAATAATTGACATTTTTATTGAGGAGTGAGAGTTTTGAATGTTCGTCATTAACAGTTTATTTACTTAGATCAAAACATAAAAGCCTGTGGGACAGTGCACAGTTTGAAGCAGTCATTTGATGACTGTTAGCTTTCATTGGTATAGAGGAAGCACAGTACAAAGACTGCAGCAATGAGAGATACCCAGGAACTTCACGTGCTTTAGGAAAGACCAGTGTGAGTGGATTAAAATGCATCAGGAGGAGCATGTTCCAAAAAGCACCTGAACTGGGAGAAGTCAGTGCCTGGATTAACTGTGGTCTTGTGCCTTATCTGACTGGTCTTATGAACAACCCACAATAGTCCGATCTCATAGAAGGTAAGGTGAAATCATTCCCACTTCACAGTTGAAGTGACTGAGATTCAGGGAGGAAGCCAGCAGATTCACCAATCTCACACAGCTTGGACACAGCAGCAGAATGTGTTTAGACTCGGTTTCCTGACTTCAGATCCCTTCCTTGTCTTAGAATACTCCGTGCCACTCTTACAGTTACAGTCATGTCCCCAAAGAGATTAAAGCCATCTTCATATTTTGCTGTGAATACAGAGAATGGATAGTGATGGAAAATAATGATGTTTCATTACTTTTTTAAGGCTAATTGTAATGAAGAAAATACTGGCTGCCCCAGGATATATCAGCCTGTCTGTGGCACGGATGGAACTACTTATTCCAACGAATGTATGCTATGTGATGAAAATAGGTGAGTACAAACACTGACTTGTAATACACATTTTAATTCACGGGCTTCAAACCTTTACATATTTCATTTTTCTAAAGCCAAATCCAGAATGCTAACAGCACAAATTGTTTCCACCTTTCCTATAGTTGATAGGATCATGTAATCTAAAAATCACTATTGATTAAAAACCACATATTTTCATAGCAAAACAGTACATCACTTGAAATTTTTAAATCCTGTATACATAAAACACCTTTAAGTTTAACAAATAATTTTTGTGATACCAATGATTATATTTGCCCAAGCCCCCAAATACATAAATTTGTACTAGGTAAATATGATGAATAAAAATATTTTCTGTTAGCTCAGGCTTATAATCCTGAGTATTCAGAAGGCTGAGATCTGAGGCTCAAGGATCAAAGCCAGTCTGGGCAGAAAAGTCCCCATGAGACTCTTCTATCCAAATAACCACTTAAAAATTGGAAGTGGGCCTGTGGCTCAAAGTGAGAGTGGTAGACTTGGGAAAACAGCCCAGGGAAAGTGCCCAGGCCCTGAGTTCAAGCTCTATCAGTGACAAATATAAATGCAACTATACATATGTGTGGATGTGTGTATTTGCATCATGTTCATTTATGGCTATGAGAGCCAAATTAATGAAGGTTATTTTTTTCTGAAATGCCCATAATTGGGTAAAGGGAACCAGCAATAAACCTCCAGAGGAATAGATTTCCTGAAAGTTTTATCTCTCATTCAACAATCATATACTTATTATGAAGGGTCATAGGAACATGTAAGACAATTTCTTCTCTTTTAACTTATAGCAGATGCCAAGAGAAAAAAATAAGTAAAATATTATAGAGATAAAACATAAATAGCAATGTCTTTTTATTAAAGGATTCAAGAAAGGATTCATGAAAAGAATATCATTTTTAACAGGGGTCTACACTTTAGCAACACAGAATAAAATCATAGTCCAGGTTAATAAAACTGTGAGACAATCAAAACAAAAGAGGTTCCACAAGTGTTCTAGAAAACATTTGGTTATTCTGGGACTGACTTGATATTGAAAATGTTGACTTAGGCTCAAATAATTGTACATTTCTATTATTCCACAGGATGAATTTCCTCCTCTGAGTCTGTTTAAAGTCTTAGAGTGTAGCCAGGATTTGCAAAAGTACATCTCCAGATATATTTCAGTGTCCTAAAGTTCCAAACCCAAAGCTTCCGCTTTCTGGTGAATATGTTTCCACCTTAAACATATGTAAAAAGCAGTATGCCACTTGTTACTTTTCTCATGACCTATGTTGTTGACATTAAGATCAAACTTCATTATTTCCATCCAAAGGGAGGAATAAGTGACAGAACAGCTTCAGTGTGGGAAATTTCCAATTGCAAAAGATCAAAAGATAGACTATTTAGAGTAAAACATTGGGAAAATACCATTGGAGGGCTGGGTTACCTTAATATCATGGTTTTATTGTTTGAAATCTGTGTAAATAGAGAGCAACATTTGAATCCCAGAAAATATAACAATCTTCCTGTAAGAAAATTTAGGTCTTCCCTAAGAACATTTAGGTCTAGGGACAAATTTGGTTTTTCTAAACATAACACTTTTCTTAAGGTTCTGTACTGCATCTATTTTTATTGCCGATTAAAAGCTCCAAACAAACCACTGCATAGAAACTAGAGCAAGGTTCTGAGCCTTTGTGATGGCTTTTGTTGTTAAACAGGGGCCTACATATGGTAGCCTCCTCATTATTAGGTGTCTGGCAAAGATATTTGTTAAGGTATTGCTCCATTTCTTCCATGCTTTCTTAGGAAATTTGTATTGGTAAGTTCTTTTGTAAGCCATCACTATCCAACAGGACCTTTTGTAATGATAAAAATCTTAGACAAGTTCATTAGAGAGAGTATAAGAAATAGTAAGTTTGATCTGCACCAATGTGTCTGTATACAAGACAAGTCACACACACACACACACACACACACACACACACACACACAGAAATGCCTCTCTATCTGTGCTAATGCAAGCCACTAACCACAATACACTAACTGTTAGAATTTAACTGTGGTTAGGACAACTGAGAAACTAAATTTTTAAATACCACTTGGCTTTTAATTCTGATTTAGTCTAATGTGGACAGTGAGCATGTTGAATTACTGTGAAGAGCACAGCCATAAAGAACAGGTCAGCCCCTGTGCTCTGTTAGTTGTTTCTGCTTATGTATGGAACTGATTTGGAAAACAGGATACTGAGATGTTAATTCTCATTAGACAAGAAGCATTTAAATTTCTTTGCTTCCTGTGTATAACTAATATGAACTAAAAATCTCTTAAAATGAATCATTGGGGGTCAGGACAATGTACAAACAAAAATGTATGAGTGGCAGGTGTTCTCTGGTGAAAGAGAAATAGAAGACTGCTTGCAAACCTACTGGTTTATTCCAAGAAAGGATGATATATATATATATATATATATATATATATGTATATGTATATATATGTATGTATGTATGTATGTATGTATGGAAACAATCTTAAGAGAAATGACTTCAGAATTCAGGAATATTTAGCTTAGAAAAGAAGAAAAACTGATTTAAGAAAGGTACTATGGGGAGAGGAGAGTGGAAAAGTGATCTGTAGGGAGGGGAAGATGCTTACAACTGACTGAGATAGGGAGGTGATCCTTTTTGTGAGACCTCTATGATTTGGATACCCATTTTCCTACAATGAAATGTCCAACAGCTAGCAGATACTGCCACAGCCAAAGCTGCTTAGTAGCTAGGGCCCTAGCCCTAAGGACAAAAGAGGCAACAATGGATTTGAGATTAATTTCAAAGACCTAGTACAACACCCACTCAATCTATAAAAATGGTAAGTACTTTTTCTCTCCTAATGTATTCCTAGTGAATATAATAGCAATCAACAAATATTTGTTGAATAAGTAAATAAGACCAAGATAGAGAAGTCAGAACAAATACTTAATGCTCTCTATTTAAAATAAATCTGATCTTTTTCTTTGTCTTTCAGCCACTTTTTTTGTCAGGAAAGTTTAAACTGATACTTTTTTCAATCTCTTCTACAGAAAGCGCCAGGTTCCTGTCCTCATTCAAAAATCGGGGCCTTGCTGAAGACTTGAAACTTAAGGCCCCCTTGATGGCTGGGGAGCCTGATAATTGAATAAATGCACATGAATATACCTTGTTTCTTTCATATGTTGTTTGTTTCCTCAAAATCATATGTGTTTATACTGAGGACTCAGGCAAAACTCAGGCAGGAAAGTCCTTGAAACTCTTACCTCCAATTAATCACCAGAAAACCAGAAGTGACGCTGTGGCTCAAGTGGTATAGCATTAGCCTTGAGCTGAAGCACTGAGGGACAGCGCCCAGACCCAGAATTCAAGCCCCACAACCAAAAACAAACAAACAAAGAATAGTTGGAAAACTTGCACTCCAGAAATGCATTACTTGCTTTATTCCATTGGTTGAAACAGTCCCTTTAGGTTTCTGTGAGAGTTAAGTGAGTATCTGCTGTAGTGGGCACAGTTCTGTCTATGCACATGGACATAGTGCATACAATTTAGTCCTTGAATAGCCCTGTGGTCTAATTATGCTGGTGATGTTCTTGGCAAACAATGTGGCAGAGTTATAACTCAGGTCTAACCTCAAGTCTAATGCCACTTCTTTGAAACTACAATTTCCTCCCTTGAATATTCATTCTTTAGAGACTCTAAATAATATCTTGGGATATTTTTTGTGTGTATTTATATGCAGTGATAACAAAGAAGGTACAAATAATGAAGTGTCCCTTAAAGTGTGTGTGGGGGGAATCTGAGAGGAGGGTGGGGGAGAGGAAGAAGGAGGAAGGAAAGAGGGAGGGGAAGTGAGAGGGGGAGGGGGAGGAAAGGAAGGGATAAGAGAGGGAAAGGAAGGGGGAGGAGGAGAGGGAGGGAAATGAGAAAGAAAAGCAATTTTAAATCCCAATTTCTGCAAATTAGAGAGATGGACATATGATTAGGACCATCTGAGATGTGTTAGGAAGCCTCCTACAATGGGAGCCGAGTGTCAACTACATGAGAAATGATAAGTGCCAAGCTATTCTTACACTTTTGAAACAAAACACAGTTATCAGCCACTCACTCATTCCTTGGGATGTTCAAGATGTACATGCCTTGTGATTCACCTCTGACCACTAGAGGATGCTGTAGGCTACAAAGTGACTCATCCTGACCCATCTCTCCCAAGCCCATGCTAACAACAGTTAGTTAGGGTTGCAAGATGGCTCCCTGTGATGCTAGAGGACACTTGAAGGGCAGCCTGGTATTAAGGAAATTTTCCATGGTAAATAATATTAATAATAATAATAATTTAATTACTGAAGGATATAATTGTCATGTCTAATTGGACCATTCTTCAAGATCAGAAAAGAAAAAAGTTGAAAATTATAAGCAGAAACAAGACAGACATAAAACCCAGAATCCTTTATCTACTTCTATTGGCTCCTCTGTTTGCCTTGACAATCAGAAAGCATGTGGATACCAGGTCCATGTTTTCTTGTTAAATTTCAAAAGGCATCATTTTCAAAACAGAATGTGTTTAGAATATAGGAGATTATATAAGATAAGAATGTGAAACTTTATTCTACCATAAGTGATGAGGATGTAGGAAAATTAGGCTGCCCAAAAGAACACTGCCAAAACTCAGTGGATCTTGCTAAGCAATGCATGGGATGAAAATGTGAACTATGAAAACAGAAATGCTGTCCCTTTTCACTTTCTATCCCAGGCTTGACGTTAGTATCTAGCACCTTTTTGTTGTGAACAAGAAGGGTAAACTAAAACCTTCTTCTTGGACCCAAACACTAGCATGTAGATGAAGTGGGTATGGATTCAAAAGAGGCTGACTTGGGGTTGGTGAGAATGTATGGTATAACACCTACGGGGCTCTGATTTAGAATGCCAAGGCTTAACTCTGGTTCTAAACATATGTCCTGGTATAAATCAGAGACTTTCTCGGATTTCAATCCTCCTCTGAAATAAGGGGATAGGAATAGCCATTTCTTTCTAATACAATTATCTCAATGCCTGTCATTGTTAGTGCTCAAGAAGTACTGGCTGTTGTTCTTGTTAGTTAATGTTATTCATCTTGTAACCCTTTTAGCTCACTTAAAAGGAAATTGGTTTTCTGCTATATGAACATTTCCATGACAGAAAAATTTCTTCCAGTAACAATAAGGACTTAGATGCTGCTTTTTCTAAAATGCACTGACTTTCAATTTAGGCACGCAAGTAACTAAATGCAGAACAACACCATGGCCTCTCTGCCTTGTTTTGTATCTGTCTCCTTTACTTTGGGTCAGATTCTTGACTGATTATGCATGTTGTCATGACAACCAATTTAGGAGTGTCTATCTAAAACCTGGTAATACACAGTTAATTAGTCTAAGGTTTCCTTATCTTGTTCTCCCTCCCTTTATCACTAAAAATGTTATGAAATGAGTAACTGAACTCCTGTCATCTTTTCTACCATCCTATTTTTTAAGATTCCTGGGAAGGCGCCTGGACATCTTTTTGTTGCCCTACACCTTTGAACGCCTTAGATTCAAGGAAAAGGGAGCCTCATAGGCAACCTGAACAATGGTGAGGACTCTCCCCAACAAGGAGATGCAATTACCCCATGATGGGAACCGAGGCAGCACTCCTAAGCAGAAACAGCCATCTGGTGAGAACTGCAGAATTTTCTCCAAAAGTGGTAATGATGATGGTGACTCCGGTCTCACCTCATTGAAACAACATTGAAACAATGACTGACTCTTAAGAGGCAACCAAAAAGATGCTTTTGCTGGGCCTCGTGAATTAACTGAAGTCCCCTATTGTGTATCTGTGCTCTTTGGTCTGAGCTATTCTCTGCCCACAGTTCCCTTTCAATCACCTTAGGTGCCTGGAAAGACCAGATTCACCACTAAACATCTCATATGGAAGGCAAAGTGCTTCTCACATAGGCAATGCTTTCTTCTTATCACCTTAAAGAATACAGTAAATAAAAAAAAAACTGAGCAGACCATCTTGCTCCTGCTCTGTTCCAGAAATGAAGTGATAACTTCTCCAGAACTCTTGCAAGAACAAAGGCTGAGAAATGGTCACACTTATGACAAGGGATACATTTATGACTTGGGACTCCCTATGTATACCTTTTTTTACCCCTGTCCTAATTCTTTATATTTAATGTATAGCCAATGTCTGTGCCTCTGAAAATATACTGAAGATACACCGATGTGCTATCTTTTCATAGCTGTCTTATACTAAATCTTTTTTTGTCAGTGGTGGGTCATGAACTCAGGGCCTAAGTGCAGTCTCTGAGCTCTTTTTTTAAATTTTATTGTGAGAATACCGTACAGAGGAGTTACAGTTACATGGGCAAGATAACGAGTACATTCTTATCAAGCATTGTTGCCTCCTCTTTATTTCCCCTTCCCATCCCTTCCCATCCTCCCCCCTGCACCCCCAACCCGATCCCCCCACCACCACCAAAGTTGTAAAGTTCGTTTTTTGACATAATGACTTGTACATCTCATTGTTGCAATGAGTCCACCTGTATCCCTATCTAAACAATTTGTTTTTGACCTTCCCTTCCACAAATTATAACAACATCAAATACAGTGAAAGCAGGGGTTATACTGTGGGGGAGGGACATACAAAGCAACATAGAAATCATCTTATAAATATGTTAGAAACAATTGCA
>NW_012267301.1:5126890-5139656 GCF_000151885.1 Dipodomys ordii
TTGAACAAGTTTACAATCCCACCAACAATGCAGTAAGGTTCCCTTCTGTCCACATCCCCTCCAGCATCTGTTGTTATTAGAGTTCTTGATTCTAGCCATTCTAACTGGGGTGAGATGGTATCTCAATGTTGTTTTGATTTGCATTACTTTTATGGCTAGGGAGGTTGAGCATTTCTTCATGTGTCTATTGGCCATCCCTCTTCTCTTCAGAGAAGTTTCTCTTTAAGTCTTTAGCCCACTTATTTATTGGGCAGTTGTTTCTTTGAAGATTTGTTTTGAGGGATTTAATTTTTTTAAGTTCCAGGTATATTTTAGATATGAGACCCTTGTCTGTTGTATGGCTAATGAAGATCTCCCAATCCGTGGGCTTTCTATTGATCTTGGGAGCTAAGACAGCTTATTCAGTAAATTGTGCTGGCAAAATTGGTTAACTACTTGTAGAAAATAAAGCTAGATCCTTATATATCGCCCTACACCAGAATCAACTCCAAATGGATCAAAGATCTCGGAGTCAAAGCAGACACTCTGAAAACATTACAGGATAGAATAGGAGAAACTGTAGGTCTCCTTGGCACAGGCCGAAATTTTCTTAATAGAGACCCAGAAACACAACAAATCAAAGAAAGGTTGGACAAATGGGATTGTATGAAATTGCAGAGCTTCTGCATGGCAAAAGACATAGTCTCTGAGCTTTTTAGCTCAAGGGTAGTGCTCTACCACTTTGAGCCACAGCTCCACTAATTGGAGGTAAGAGTCTCTTGAACTTTCCTATCTGGGCTAGCTTCGAACTGTGATCCTCACATCTCAGTCTCCTAAGTAGAGAGGATTACAGGCGTGAGCCACTGGTGCCAGGCTTAAATCTCCTTTCTTCATCCTTGACCATGTCTCTTTCTTTGGTAAATGGGGATAGATGGCCAGACATCATTTCGGACTCCTAGATTTTCACAACCACACCACAATTTGACCATATCATCATAATTCTGTATTCCTATCACTCCTACTCCAATTCTTCCTGGTTTTTAAACCACATATATTTCCATATCTCTTATCTAATTCACCCTTAAAAACCTTAGCTTATTCTCTGCATAATAAAAGAGACAAAGCTCTTACTGTCCTAATCTCTAGAACTGTCAACAATTTAATCTTAGTTTTCTCTCATTGTTTAAATAGTAGCTAATATGTATGTAGATAATAAATAATATACATGTAGATAATAGATAGATGTATAAATGTAGATAATAATATGTCTGTAGATAATAAAATATTGTTAACAAAGAATAATTTTAAACAAGGCAAAAATCCTAAGACCCTGCCCTATAAATTGTATTGTCACACTATATTCTCTTTCCAAAGATTAAAGGCTAATTTGCTATTGATAATAAGTAGTAGCATAGCTATCAAGATAATACATTCTCTGAAATCATTCTTTTGAGTCCAGTACAGATAAGCCAAATAGCTATAAAACCAGGCCAACCTCAAGCACTCTTCACATGCCAGTTGCTGATGTCTGAGAATTCAAAAACTCTAAAATTAAATTGGGCAAGAGCTATTACTTAGCTTTATGAAGATATATCACTTTTAAAAAAGAAGCCAGGGGCAAGCTGTAGGGAAAAGAGCTCAAATTGAGAATTTAAATGATATTTTGTAAAAGCTTTCATACTGGATGACAATATAATCATCTTTTCAACTGGGAAATATCACATCACCATAATATATTTTTAAGAAACAATATATTTTTAAGAAACAATTCTTATTAAAATACTGGCACTTACACTGCTCAGTGAGAGTTTTTGACTTGTTTTTGTGTGTCAGTCTTGAGGCTTGAACTCAGGGGCTAGAAATAGTGGTAAACTAGCTAGCACTCTACCTCCTGAGCTATAGCTCCACTTTCTGTTTTTTGATGATTAATGAGAGATAAGAGTCTCATGGACTTTCCTGTCCCAGTGGCTTCAAACCATGATCTTCAGATCTCAGCACCCTGAGTAGCGAGGATTACAGTGTGAGTCTACAGTGCCCCACTTGTATGAGTGTTTACAAAAATGGTTGCTGATGAAACTACATGGTATTCAAAATATAGATGGAATTAATATTGTCTACTCTGTTGGGCTTGTGTTCTTTCACACATCATAATGCTTTGGAATTCATCTATAATATTTGCATCAGTAGCTTCTTTGTTTTTAATTCCTTGGTAAAATATTCCACTGCATACAGATACTACAATTTATTTATTCATTCACTGCTGTTGGCTATTTGGATTGTTGTCTCTAACTTCTGATTAAACATTTTTTTCCAACTGTTATGATTAAAGTTGCTATAATCATTCATATATAGGTACATATGTGGATAGATATTTTACTTGTATTGAATAAATCCACTAAAGGCCCAAATGCTCAATTATATTGTAAATAATGTTAATTTGGTGTGAAATTTCTGGCTTCCAAGGCAATTCATGAGAGTTCTATTTGTTCCACAAGCTAAAGAATATTTGATATTATCAATACTTTTTATTTTAGTTATTTTATCAATCAACCTATATTCTTGGTTCTATTTTTTATTTTTCTATTTGAACTTCTGAAGGTTGTACAAGGGAAGTACTTTTTTGCCACTCCTGGGGCTGGAACTCAGGGCCTGGGCACTATCTCTAAACTCCTTTTGCTCAAGGCTAGCAGTCTACCACTTGAGCCACAGCACCACTTCTGGCCTTTTCTGTTTATGTGGTACTGAGGAATCAAATCTAAGGTTTCATGCATGCTAGGTACCACTAAGCCACATTCCCAGCTCTTGGGGTTACAATTCAAAGTGTCAATCTAAATGTCCAGTGCTTCTTGATCAGTCACTCCCACCATCATTCTCCCCCAACTTCTCTATTTCTTCCACCCAACACTTATTTCTCATTTCCTATTGTCTTTATCACATATCTACTGTGAGATTTGCACCCTTGTGTTCCAATTAAGAACTAGAACTTAACCCAGTGATATTTCATGATAGTCTTAATTTTTATTTCTTTTTTTTCTGGACGTTTTTTATTGTAAAAATGCTGTACAGAGGGGTTACAGTTACCTGAGCAAAGTAATGAGTACATTTCTTATTGAGCATTGTTGCCTCCTCCATTATTTTCTCCCTATCATCCCTTCCTTCCTATCTCCACATGATTAATGATGCTAAAAATCTTTTTGTGTGTTGTCTATGTATTTTTGTACTTATTAAAATCTTTGAATTGTCTTATGATAATTATTAAATTGTGGATATTTTACTTTTTTCCTATGTCATGGTCTCCACAGACTGAGCCTTAGACTAAATGTGTCTCAAGAAGTCTGGAGCTCTCCTTCTAGCACCTCCATTCTATCAGCCTGTGGGGAGCCATCCATGGGTCTGACTCTGTTATTAGCAGAAAAGAGATGGAAAAGGCCTGAGGAGAATGAGCAGCAGAAGAGAAAGGAGAACTTGGTAGAGGACTTGTATTTCTCTTGTATGCATTAGTCATTCACCAGATCTTGTCTCTAGCTTTTTGGATGGAAAGAGTTGGTCAGTATGCACCCCTTAAACAGAAGGAATGTCAGTACTCATCCCTTGAATTTGGTGTTACCATGTACAAATCACTACTATAATATGCCTCATATTTCAATAACCCATTTGTATGATCTATATCCCATATCCTATTAAAGTTCCTTAAGAGTAGAGGACATCTCATCCACACCTTTGTCTCCAGAAGCCTTAATAAATTGTCTAAATTTCAATAAGTAACTTAGAGTTACTTTTGTACAATCCTCAAAATACTATATATCCATAGGCTAGCGCTCTACCACTTGAGCCACAGCACCACTTCCGGCTTTTTCTGTTTATGTGGTGCTGAGGAATCAAACCCAGGACCTCATGCATGCTGGGCAAGCACTGTACCACTGAGTCACCTTCCCAGATCCATGAAGTACATATATTTTACAACTAAAATAGTCCAGTTAGTTGCAAAAGTTATATTCTGCTATCCTAGATATAGAATAATGATACAATACAAATATAAAAGTAAGTTATTAATTTTTATAAGCTTAACATATTAACCTTAAAATTATATGTAGTTATTTTTGTTCTAGTAGAGGGGCTTAAAATCTGGGCCAGGGCACAGTCTCTTAATTTTTCACTCATAGCTGGTGCTCTACCACTTGAGCTACATCTCGACTTCTGGCTTTATTTTTATAATTAGTTGGAGTTAAGAGTCTTAAAGACATTTCTTCCCGGGCTAGCTTTGAACCACTATCCTCAGATCTCAGCTTCCTGAGTAACTAGGATTACATGCATGAGCTACCAGCATCCATCTTATGTCTTTCTTTCTTTCTCTCTCTCTTTCTTTCTTTCTTTCTGTCTTTCTTTCTCTCTTTCTCTCTTTCTCTTTCTCTCCTCTCTTTCTCTTTCTTTTCTTTCTTTCTTTCTTTCTTTCTTTCTTTCTTTCTTTCTTTCTTTCTTTCTTTCTTTCTTTCTTTCTTTCTTTCTGTCTTTCTGTCTTTCTGTCTTTCTGTCTTTTTCTGGTCATGGGGCCTGAACTATGGACCTGGGCGCTGTCCCTCAGCTCTTCAGCTCAAGGCGAGTGCTCTACCACTGGAGCCACAGTGCCACTTCTGGCTTTTTCTGCTGATGTGGTGCTGAGGAATCAAACCCAAGGCCTCATGCATGTGAGGCAAGCACTATACCACTGAGCCACCTTCCCAGCTCTTATGTAGTTATTTCTAACTGACCTTTTCAGAGAAAAAAAACAGGCTGCATTGGCCTACTACAATGACATTTCTCAATTATTATATATGCTGGTCAGGCAATGAATGATAAGCGCTGTCAGTAATTATTCAGAATTTTAATAAGAAAATAAAGTAGAATTCCAAATGTACTGCAAGGTCTGCAGAGGGTATTGTAACTTAATCATTTCTAGTACTAGTGACCTTTTCTTCTTAGCCTACAAGTCCAGAAACTACATAGTGTTCGAGATAAGTCATTCTAAATCACTGTAAGACCCAGTCTACAAGCTTTTCCTGTTGAGCTAGGAGATCTGACTTCCCTTAATCATTCACCCACTAATCAATTCAACTACCACCATAGCAATCATCTATATGCCAAGTACTGTTCACTGTTTTGAGTCGCTGGGTTTTCAATAACTACTGAGCTTGAAGGTTATTTCCTTTTAGAGATTACTCTTAAATAGAAGTAGACACACTCATTAGCAAAAGAAAACAAAAACACTAACAAGATAGCTTTAGCTTATGTTAAGAACAGGAAGCTCCAGAAAAGGTCCATGGGGTGTTAAAAATAAATAAATGATTTGCAGCAACTCTCAAGTGGTAGAACCTATTTCCCACCATCTAAATTTGTCTGCCTTTGTGACACATTCAGACAAAAGAATGTGGCTGAGGTGATATTATTCAAGTAACACCTCAAGGAGCCTTTTCGTTTCTGATCTTACACCCTTGAAGCATAGATGTTTTGTGAGGGAGGCTGCAATTGTCTGCTTGAGAGGCCCTGTGCCTCTCAAGAGAGAGACTCAGTCAATTTATTGCAGATGATTGTGGGTACCTGGCTTCATAGTGACCTTCCAACCTACCCCAAATGCAAGAAGGGACAGAGTGGAAGAAGATGCTATCCCAGCAGAGCCGAAGATTCACTGAGTCAACACTAAAGGACAATGCTTTTGGTGACTGATCAAATGGCTGCAGGTAACTAAAACTGACACAATGGTGGCAAAGCAACTATGAATGGATAGTCTGATCAGGAGCACATCCACAAGGAGGCAGTCTGTGAGCAGAAACCTAAATATCAAAAGTTAACCCTTCAGAGTGTCCTGGAACCTAATCCCCGTCACATACAAATGATGTAAAGGCCCCCAAAAACATGAAGTGTGGGAGAAAATCAGAGAGAAGAATAGTGGGAGCAGAATGAGCAATGAGGAGAGTTATCACTGTGACGAGAGGTAAAGATGAAATGAACTGAGTAGTCTGTGGTAACCAGTGTGGACTTCATTCTAGATAAAATGAAGTCACTGACATCTTAGAAGGAAATTCATATGATATTTTAACATTAAATATTTTCCTATCAACCATGAGGAATAAATAATTGATACAAACAATATCACACAAATAATCATTGGGTTATTCTAATCTATTGATCCAATTTTGCTTACTGTACTGATTTTGAGGAAAAAGGATAGATTAAAATGTATTTGGGGCAAGAAAACTATAGGATTAATGATTAGATATAGTGAATAGTTAAGGACAAAAAAAGAAAAAGAAAGAAAGCCTACAAGGCATAATAACTTCTGGTAGTATTTCTTTTTTTTTTTTTTTACTATTTTGAGATAACTCTCAAACTCTCATGATCTTTCATGGTCAGTGATTATAATCATCTGTATCTCTCATCAGGAATTTGGAAAGGACTCCATAAAAGATACTTTGGTTTGAAGGATATTTGGGGGAAATGTGTATTCACAAACTTTTTAGGATAAATGAAGAACGTGAGAATATTGTGTTTCATGTAAACACTCTGCCAAGTGTATCTACTGCAAAAGAAGTTTAAGTAACCATAGAGAGGTGATATGCTGTGTAGATCTTAGAAAATCTCTTTCTTTGGAAAAGCTCTTTTTCCACACATACTAGTAATTACTCAGTGAGATTAGGTTAAAATTCCCAAGGTAGTGGGGAGGAAAATTATCCATTAGCTTGGTTCACCAGAGTTTATGTGGTTGTGGAGCTATCCAACAACTCAGACACTGATGCTGAGCCCTTTTGGTGTGAAATTCCTGGTGGAACACACAATTGCGTAGTGCTGGATTCACTTAGCCTGACCCTTTCCACAGTGGAAGGGAAAGTGATTTCTTATCACCGTAAGACAGCCAGTGTGGAATGAGATTTCCCCATTTCTCATGGAAATGTTTCAATAGAAACCATCATGAATGCCCCAGTTAGCACTGTAATATTCCATATAGCAGTGATGCCATATTAGTTTTCAATTATTGTCATAAAAATTACTACATACTTAAAATACTTAACACAAAGTAATCCATCTAAATTTCCAGAGATCTGAACCCAACAGTGACCTTCAATAGATGGAAGTCAAAGTAGTGAGGGGGAGGTTCCTAAGGAAAAATCCATTGCTTTGTTTCTTTTCCACCTCTAGAAGCCCACCCATATTCTCTGGCTCCTGCCATGAATCTTTGAAGTTTATCATTACTCTACTTCTGTTATCACATCATCTCCAATAGTAGGGTCTCCCTCTCTCTCTCCTTTGAAAGAATATTTGTAATTACATCACTGGAATCATTCAGATAATCCAGGATATACTCCTATCAGGATTCTAAACTGAATCAAGTACATAATCAGTTGGCAGTTACATAGTGGTTGCTGATTTCTTTTTTATTCATCTTCTTTTCTACCCTTTATTGTATAAGAAGTGGGAGGATGGTTAAATTAACAATATACTACTTTAATTGCAGGATAACAAGGGGTGAGAACATTTTGTTTTGACTGTAAAATTATTCATCATATTAAGTAAAAGTGTCCTCTAGAAATGAGGGTATGTGAATATTGTATTACCAACGCCTGAAGTATTAGATTGTTTCTTAAGTGGCAACTTCTTTCCACTCTTTGGTAGGTTTTCCATGTAACTGGCAGGAATGAGAGCTTAGACTAACTGCATTCACCAGGCTTCCTTGACAGTAGAGCATGACAGAAGAGGGAAGGAAGGAGGAAGACAAAATCCACTTTTTTATTTCTGCTATAGGTGGTGGTGCATAAAAAGTGGCAGAAACATCAGGGTAGGGTAGTCTTCTGAGCTTGGGCTTGGCTGCTGTGTTGTAGGTTTAACTGTAGCAGCAGCAGCATTCTAGTCCCTGAATCCCTGCTCAGCTACAGAGATGCAGTTTCAGCATCAGTGGCAGCATCTTTAGCAGATGCTAAAGATAGCCAGGCTTCAGTCCAGACTCAATAATGGCTTCTGGTTTTTGGAGTAATCGCCTTTGCTCTTGTTCTTTTGGAGTTTCTAAGGTCATTGTAACTGCATTTATACCCATTTTTTTCTTGAAATAATTAGAATGATCTCTGATTTCTAGATCTGACAATCACCAAGATAAATATGAACCTGTGTTGTATAAGATACATAAGACTATATATATATGAATATATATTCATATATGTGTATGTGTGTATTTCCACAAGCTGCAAGCTCTTTAGTCACTATTTTATAACCTCAACTTGAATTATGATTTGGGAAATTGGACTGATTAGTTCTGGTAGGGAAACAGTATGGCATAATAAATAAGATTTATGTGATCTTAAGCAAATGGAATTACCTTTCAGGCCATGTTTCCTTAAAAATGGAATAATGAATATGAATTTAATGAAAACAGTAAAGAAATCACATAAACACTAATACAAAAGTTACTTATTTAGGGGCTGGGAAGGTGGCTCAGTGGTAGAGCGCTTGCTTTGCATGCCTGAGGCCCTGGGTTCGATTCCTCAGCACCACATAAGCAAAAAGCAAAAAGCCGGAAGTGGCGCTGTGGCTCAAGTGGTAGAGCGCTAGCCTTGAGCCCAGAGTTCAGGCCCCACGACCAGACCCCACCCCCCAAAAATGTTACTTGTTTATAAAACATATTGAGCAGAAACTAATTTTATAATTGAAGTAGATACCATTTGGCTATTCTTTCCATTTTCATTCGCATGTATTTATTAGCTGTACAGATTGTTTCAAAGTGACATTTCCACATATGTGCACAAGGCCCCCGGATCAACCTCATCTCCTCTGTTGCCTTCCTGCATCCATCTTCCCCACTGCTTAGAACAATCTTAACAATCTTCATGGCTCTCTTTCCATACATGCTTATAGTTTGGTCATATTCACTCATCATGCACTCTACTTTCTTTTTCTTTTTAATTTATTTTTATTGTAAAGGTGATGTGCAGAGGGGTTACAGTTACGTAGGTCAGGTGATGAGTACATTGCTTTTTGAAGAGTGTCACCCACTCCCTCATTTTCTTCCAGTTTTTCCCTCCCAACCTCCCTCTCCCATAAGTCATGTAGTTCATTTTCAATATAGTCTCTAGTGAATATCATTGTCCTACCACATCGGTGCTTCCCCTTTACCCTCCCCCAGACAGATTAACTAACATACAGGACAAAAGGTTCAGAAATCCAAAACAGTGACAACGGAGAAAAAAACGTAAAATAGCAAAAAACTCTTGTTTCCATTTCTTGGAGTTCATTTCAATAAACATCATTTTTATATGATCATCTGTACATAGCTATTGAGCCTTTTGTGGTCCTCTTTTAAGAAAATCTTCCTTTAGTCTCCCTGTGTAAACGTTTAAAGTCCTGTTTAATTTATCATGTTCTGGTGTAATTTTGTGTCTTAAACACATTCAGTGTATTTACCTGTAGACTTATAGGAATATTCAACTTACTACAAATGAGGGAAAGCATGCAACCTATGTTTCTTTGGGTCTGGCTTACTTCATCTAACATAGTTTATTCTAAGTCTTTCCATTTCATTATGAATGGTACAATATCAGTCTTTCTGATGGAAGCATAGCACACCATATTTTCTTGGTACATTCACCTACTGGGGGGCATCTGGGTTCATTCCATATCTTGGCAATGCTAAACAATGTGCACTCTACTTTCACCCACACACCAGACTATACTATACCCACCACCAAACAGAACCAGTTATACATTCCTAGCCCTCAACTTTATACTAAGATAAATTAATTTTATAAAGGAATTTCGTTGTGGTATTTTCAAAGTAAACAGAATATACTTTGACCTAATTCACCCCATCTTTGTTATTGTTTCTCAATCATTCTCCTTCCTCCCTGCTCTCCTATTTTTCATCACACACACACACACACACACACACACACACACACACACACACAGTCTCACTTCCTGCCTCAGCTTGTACAGTGATCCTCTTCTTTTCACGTCTTGTCATCGAAGACAGGTGTACCATGACATCCAGCCTCTTCCATTGAGATGGAGTCTCATGGACTTTTCTATCATAACTAGCCTGGAAACACAAATGTTCACCTTCTCAGAATCCCATGCAACTAGAAAGTTGCATTTATGATGCTGCTTAAGAAGGAGTCACTTGGGCTGGGAAGGTGGCTCAGTGGTAGAGCGCTTGCCTTGCATGCCTGAGGTCCTGGGTTTGATTCCTCAGCACCACATAAGCTAACAGAAAAAAGCCAGAAGTGGCACTGTGGCTCAAGCGCTAGCCTTGAGCTGAAGAGCTGAGGGACGGTGCCCAGGCCCAGAGTTCAGGCCCCACAACCGGACCGACCCCCCAAAAAAAGGAGTCAGCTGAACTTTTGCATGAGCTGGCTTCATACTATGATCTTCCTTATGTTACTTCCCAAGCAATTAAATGACAGAGATGAATTTGCCTCAGAAGCTTTTAATTTGATGAAGTCTCATTGGTTATTTCTTGCTCTTATTCTGAACAATTGAATACTTATTTAGAAAGTAATCACTTATGCTTATGTGTTCATGTGTTTTCCTATTGTAGTATGAAAGTTTCAAGTCATACATTTAGATCTTTGAGCCATGTTGAATTCTTTTTGAGCAGGATGAAAGATAGGGATCTCGATTAAGCTTTCTATATGCAGATACCCTGTTTTTCCAACACTATTCATTAAAGAGAATATCCTTTCTCTAGCATCTATTTTTGTTTCCCTTGTCAAAAATCAGAGAGCTATAGCTATGTGGGTTTATTTATGGATCTTATATCCTAGTCCATAGATTTCTTCTCTTTTTGCACCAATACCATGCTTCTTTTGTTGCTGGACTTCATAGTATAATTTGATGTCAGGTATTAGGATGCCGCCAGCATTGCTCATTTTTACTTGGGATTTCTTTGGCTATAGGCTTTTTATGCTTTCAAGAATTTCTATTTTTCTATTTCTATAGAGAATAACAGTGGATTTTTGATGGGAATTGCTTTAGATTGCTAGCAGAATCTTTAGATTGCTTTTGTAGCCTATCCACTTTTGCAATATTGATTCTGCTGAAGCTTGGACATAGGAAGTCTTTGTATCTTCTGGTGTCTTCTTTGGTTTCAGATTTTATGTTTTTCATTGCAGAGGTTGTTCACCTCTTTAGCTAGATTTATTCCTAGGTACTTAAATTTTTTTTGAGCTGTTGTGGATAGGATTGCTTTTCTGATTTCCTTCTTAATCTGATTGAATGAAATTTTTTAATTCATAATTTTTTTAATTTTAATTATTGTACAAAGAGGTTTCAAATCACTGAGTCATATTACAAGTGGAATATTTACTTCAATGTTTTAAAAAGCATTTAAACCAATTGAAAAGCAACATTATCTGACTACTATAAAGACTTGGAAGTTTCTATTCTATTTTATCCTTTGGTTCAATCTCTTTCTCTATTTCTCTCTGTTACACACACACACACACACACACACACACACACACACTTTTCTCATTTTATCTACAGCTTTCTAAATTATTTTTATCTTCTCTTTTCTGTTCACTTTTTCTCCATTATAGTTCTGTTCACAAAGACACCTAGCTCATGATCTCTTCTCCTGATTAAGTCACTGAAATATAGAATCACCATATCCATAACTAAAACTTAGTTTATGAGCCATTATAAGCATTATCACTGAACAAACATCTGCCATGTAAAGACTAGAAGTTCCAAAGTACTGAACTGTGACTCAGAAACCATTTCATTATCTGGGAATTGTACTAAGAATAGGTACTCAAATACTTCTGGGAAGCACTGAAGAGCACAGCTAAGCAAAATATTTGTCCAGTTTATTTTTTTCCCTAGGCAAAAGAGTTATGTTCTATCTGGAGATGAAACTACTGTGCTGATGGCTCCTAAAACAGGAGCAGAACTCCATTCCCTTTCTCTACTGAATCAGAATCCTTTAAAGGAAAGAGTAAAAGGATGAAAACATAAAGAATGTGATTGGTCTGTGAGACCGGCCAGGGCAATGGAAGACAGGGAGAAAAATGCCAACAAGGTTTTCTTGTCACCTAGTGATTCCCTACCCTTGGCTTTACGCTAATAGGGAGTATTTTGACATTAAGGACAAACAAGACTTGGATCCTCAGCTCCTTCAGCCTCCTCTGTGGAATTACTACTGACTACAAGTGCAGGATAGGTCCTGAGCATCTCTTGATAAGTATTCGGTTTTTTCCTTTACAATAGATAAAATTCTGAACCCAGTAGGATGAAAGAAGAGACCACTGTACAAGGAGAAAAAGCATAGCTATCAGGGCAAGTTATCGTTAGGAAAAAATTATCATGTGCCTACTTAATAATATAGCTCATGTGCTTAATTCTTTTTGTACTGTCTGCTGCTTTTGTCTTTGCCTGTCTGTTTTCACCACATTTAGCTAGATTTCTACTGCAAAAGATGGAAGTATAGCATCTTTACAATATGCATGGGCATATTTCCCTCTGCTTCATAGGAAAGATAGTTATTAATTTATGGTTTGGGAAAATATATTTAGAATTTCCTTTCAAGGAAAAGTTAAATGCCAGAAGTTATTTATTTAACATGATATATTTTCAATCAAACAGTTGGGAGAAACTTGCGAAAGAAAGAAAGAAAGAAAGAAAGAAAGAAAGAAAGAAAGAAAGAAAGAAAGAAAGAAAGAAAGAAAGAAAGAAGAAAGAAAGAAAGAGAAAGGAAGGAAGGAAGAAGGGAAGGAGGGAGGGAGGGAGGAAGGAAGGAAGGAAGGAAGGAAAGAGGGAGGAAGGGAGGAAG
>NW_012267301.1:5140486-5154100 GCF_000151885.1 Dipodomys ordii
GAACCCAGCACTGTATTAGTCCATAGCTTAGGTTACTGTCCTCAACCTTTTTTAGGGAGATATTGATATCAAAACTATAGAGGAGATAATTGTAAACTTACCTAGAAAAAATAAATTTACCTAACAGGTAACTCTACCTTCTCCATTGTGATCTGTTTAACATTGACATATCATAGACAAAGTGTCTCTTGGAAACTAGAAAACCTAGATAGGGGAATCTGATGTTCTTTATGATGTTTACCATGGCTCTGACACCAGCCCATCAAGCTGCTATGTAAGAAAACTCATATTAAGGGAATTTTGTGGACCACTTTTTATTCTGGAAAAGAAAACAGAGGGGTGGGCATTATGACTACCTGGCTTGATCTTCCCCATCCTTGAATTTCTAACCTTGGATACTCACCAAATCATTAGCTGTTTAAATTCTTCTAGGTAAATAGTCGTTGGGTATGTATTTTAAATTTCTATACCATGACCACTCCACATGACAGGTGTTGGGTAAGAATGGCTAAGGTAATCATTTGTAATTACCTTCAGGTGGATAAGGTATCAAATATTCTCCCTGAAGTAGGAGAGATTATTCTAGGCTTACAATAAAGAAGAGCTCAGGTGTGGGGTATTGAGTTCAATCTGGCAGGTAAAAAGTTAAAGCACAGAGTAAAAATTTATGAAGCATTAGGCGAGAATGGTCTGGGTTAAGATCATATCCATCTGAAGGTCAAGGCTGTTCTTAATAGTTTCTTGCCTCATTTCCTCGAAGCTCTCTAATCTTTTCTGCCTAATTCCAGAAAAGCACGCACTTAAACCACTTTCTCAATCTCTTCTTTCTATATGTATCCTTATGGTTTCTCAACATTTCTGTGTCTGTTGTCCAAGGGCAGCAGATAGGAAGCTTGTACATTTGTGATCAACTGATTTTCTTCTTACATGTCCTTCTTTTGTACATAGAATATATTTTTTTATATTGATGTTTCTGTAAAACTGGACTGGAGTTACTTCTCTTAAGACAAAAATTGTACATTGGTTCACTCAGAACTACAAGGAGAGAATGATTAATGAGCCAAAGTTTTGACTTGATCATATGTTAACCAAAGAAGTTAGCATTCTGTGTTACTATTTCTCTGTGTATGGAGAAAAAGGAAATTATTGGAGTAGAATAATAGGCATTTGTTTAGAAAGCCTCTTCTATTTTGGTGTCAGTATTAGGTTGCAACTAAACCCAGTTTTAAAAACTGACATTCCCAAAGATATTAAATAAACACAAAATTAGTAATTTGCAGTGCTTACACTAGAGAGGGTCATGTATTTGAAACATATGAGGATTTTTCTTTTATTAGAAGTATTGAACCTTGGGCCTGTGATAAGACTATAAATAAGAATGGGAGATTAAGACTAGCAACTTGTGAAGGTTTGCATAACATTTTCTGTGTGACAGTGTATAACTGGCATCCTACCAGAAACCTGGTCTTAGGCTTTGTTCTGTCCTGTCCTCTGTTTACTTTGAATGAGTCTTGCTTTCACCGTCATTTTGGGAATTCCCATTCTAAATATGAGATCACCTTTTCAGTCCAAAGAACAAACTGTATTTTTTTTTAATTGTAACACACTTCGGTTATTTTCCTTTCAGCACAGACTAACAGAAAAATCCCACTAGTGACAGAGCAAGGAGATTTGCAAAAGGATGGAACACTCACAATGTAGTTGTTTTCAAACTCCCTCCTATAGAAGAGTAAGTTCTACAGAGCATTTGGACCAGGCTTTCTTTCCTTTTTTGTCAGTTATGGGGCTCACACTCTGGGCTTGGGCACTGTCTCTGAGCTCTTCAGCTCAAGGTGAGTGCTCTACCACTTGAGCCACAGCACCACTTAGACCCGGCTTTCTTTAAAACCAGTCACTTCATGGGATCACATCTGTAATTCTAGCTAATTTAGCAGGAGGTTAGATTCAAAGCATTGTGTTTCAAACCCAGCCCAGGCAGAAAAGTCCTCTAGATTCCTTTCAAAAATAACTAGCAAAAGAGGAGACTGAAGACATGATTTAGATGGTAGAGCAACAACTGAGCAAGAAAGATGAGCAAACACCTAGCTAGGCCTTGAGTTCAAATCTCAGTACTGGAAACAAAGAAGGGATAATTACCTCATAAAATTAGTCAACAATGAAGATTATTACTGAGTCAAGTGTGCATTAAGATAACACCCAGGCCATTCAAAACTTCATGAGCATTCTGATCACAGAATAGGACCTGCAAAGTAAAAGACAAAGAATGGATGTTTCATTTCCCACCTGTCCTAGCTTTCGCTTGAGGTATTTGCTTTGAATTAAGAATCTTGACAATTTGTGCTGGTATAACAAAATATCCCAGACACGGTAACTTATAAACAGTAGGAATTTATTTTACACGGTTATAGAGGTGATTAGGGTCCAGTGACCCTCACCCATTTCTCATTCTGAAGTGGCACCTTATTGCTTGTGTCCTCACATGGTGGGAAAGTGGAAGGGGAATAAGAGACCTCACACATGCTTTGCTCAGCCTCTTTCTAAGGTCCTGAGTCCTGTCATAAGGCTTGTCCATGTTAAATTAAATGACTTAAATGTCTGGATTCAATCATAGATGATTGTTTTCTAAGAGAGGTAGAGCAAAAGAAAAGGCAACATAAATACATTTTAAAGTCAGGTACGGGGACTATCTTTGATTCAGAAAGTCTATAAAAGATAGTTTCTTTTAAAGGGGTCTTTGCTTTACCTCAGAAGACTGCTTGCAGTTACAATCTGGAAGACTGGCAGGACACTTACCCATGAGTGCTTTATCCCCTGTTCTCAACTACAGAGTATGCTTCTAGTAGTTTTTTTTTTGTAATGGCTGGGATTAACTGGGGAGATAAATAATAGCTACAATTGATTACGGTGACCCAGATTGAATTTTAGGTGTGTATAGTTGGTTTTGTTTTATCTATCAATTGTTTGTCAAAATTTCTCTCCCTAAATTAATGGGGGGGGGGGAGAAGAACTATAAGATCCGTTCCTTACAAGATGCAGGACACTGGAATCAAAAACAGTGACAACAGGAGTTATGCCATGGAGGAAGAGTATATAAAGAAACAAAAAAATCACATAGTGCATTATAAGTACATTAAAAAGAATAGCAAGAATAACAAAATGCTGAAATAAGGATACAGGATGATCCATTGTAACAATGAGATGTACAAGACACTATGTTGAAAACGAACTTTACAACTTTGGAGGGGAGAGGAAGGAGTTGGGGAGGTGGGGAGGAAAGGGATGGTATGGAAAAAACAAAGGAGGGGATAACAATGCTTGATAGGAAATGGACTCATTACCTTGCTCATGTAACTGTAACCCCTCTGTACAGTATCTTTAATATATATATGTAAAATCTGTTCCTTGAAGAAGCTCTGTTCCTAAGAAAATGTCCAGAGGGGCACCGAAATAGGTATTCAATTGGACTCAATTCCCCAACCAATCTTGATTTCTTAGTAGAGTTCTTGGGTCCCAAAGACTGTATTTACACATTGCTTAGGACCACTAAAGAAAGTTTATGACATACTAATTTTCCTAGTCCTATTTACATCATCTCTCTGTTACAACGAAGAGACAGGAGTGGCATAGCAAGATGTCCGAAATGAAATCTAGTCTTCTGCACTAGTTCTCTATGATTCCATCTCTGCTGAGACTCAGAGCCAAAGGAGAATGGGAAATGTGCACAGAAAGCTGCATTCCTCACACTCTACTTGAATTGATTTGCTGACTACCTGGGTCTTGACCCACCAGGAATGCCCAGTAGTTGAGGTAGCAAAGAGGGACAGTGAAGCCGGGAGTCCAGATGGTTCACATGTGTACAGATGCAAAATGATCATTGTGTTTATTTTACTGGACCATAGAGATTTTGCTTAGACATCTCTATACAGTAGGAAAAGGCTCTATGAAACCTTAACTGATATTTTCTAATCCCTACATGTGTCCTCTGTCATAGAGCTAGTAATATCTAGGGAACTCTAGGAGATGAAAATGTCATTTTTCTCTCTCTCTGGTTCGTGATGGTGCAGTACTTGATTCTGAACAAAGCCCTCTTAGTAAATGCAGAACAGTTTAGTATATACAACTGCATCCTCATTTCTTCTGAAAGGAAATAAATTCCCTATAATGCTGATGGTTAAGGTATTCAATAATATTAGATATGAGCACCCTAAAGGAAAGGGGTAGAATTACACAGTGCTTAAATGTCTTTGTTTAATTTAGGGGACTCTGATTTATTATGGCTGCCAACACATGCAAGTTGGAGCCTGAGAGAAAATTTGGCAAAGGCAACTGTAATGATGGTGTGCGAGGCTCACACTCTGACATGATAATTTTCTTCCTTAAATGGGGCAATAGAAAACTTGGGCATGCATTATTCATAGACTAGTCTCTCATGCTAAGAACTAGCTCTTGAAGACCCCCTCCAAAACAGAATTGACAGACTTAGGAATGTCTCAGGAAAAAGCTCTTTCCTTAATGTTTATGGCTGAATTCCAGTGTCATTGATCATGAATGCCAAGTACACTGGAAGATCAAGGAATAAGGACACAGTTGTAGTTTGGAATCCTGTCTTTCTTTCCTGTTATCTGTAGACATCAATGCTAAAGATATTTTGGAAAAAAATGAAAAGTAAAGAACATAACAAAAGATGAAATATAGTAGTTTCCCAAATTCTGAGTAAGTAGTCTGATCCTAAACTGTAGCTGAAAAAGTTTATCTCCAACATCCAGGTCTAAAAAGGCAGTATACCATGCAATTCACTTGTCTACAAATTAATGATATTCTTTTTTTTTTTGTCAGCTGTGGGACTTGAACTCTGGGCCTGGGTGCTGTCCCTCAGTTCTTCAGCTCAAGGTTAGTGCTCTACCACTTGAACCACAGCGCCACTTCTGGTTTTCTGAGTGGTTTATTGGAGATAAGAGACTCACAGGCTTTCCTGCCCGGGCTGGCTTTGAACTGTGATCCTCAGATCTCAGCCTCCTAAGTACCTAGGATTACAGATGTGAGCTACCAGCGCCTGGCTGATATTTTTTTAGAAGACAAAACCTATTTAAAAATATAACTACTCATTCTGAGGGTGAAATTCATAGAGATCTAATTATGGTCTTGGGAATGGAAAATATTCCACCTGCAATGGATCTTACATCTAATGAACTTGAGAAATGAAATTTTTATTTTCTTGACATTATGGATCATAATATTTGATCCCTAGTAGCAGATCTTAATACTAGTGTTGTCATAAAGCTTTCTAAGGATTTTAGGGAAATTTCAAAGAGTAAGAAAAAATATGTAATTTATTTGCTATGGTTGGCAGAACCTCTTTTAAGAAAATGACCCTAGGAATTTTCATCACTCATTGATGAATCTCTTACTGCAATGTAAGTTATGAAGTGACTCCTGGAGGGCTCTGAAAGACTTAGGATGATATAACATTGTCCCTTAACTACAAATCCACGCTTTAACACTCTGATTTTGATAATGGGATTAAAAAATGCAAACCCCTGCAGAGTACTGGTGGCTCACACCAGTAATCCTACCTACTCAGGAGGCTGAGATCTAAGCATCATGGTTCAGAGCAAGCCAAGGCAGGAAAGTCCGTGAGACTATCATCTCCAATTAACTATCAGAAAACCAGAAGTAGCTCCACGGATCAAAGTGGTAGAGGGCTAACCTGCAGCAAAAGAGTTCAATGACAGTACCAAGTCCTTGAAATCAAGCCCCATGACCACCACTAACAACAACAACAAAAAAGCCAACCTTAGCACTGCCTGGCAGCTAACCAATTGAGCCAGTAGGAAGATTGAGAACATAACTTGTTCTTTCCCGCTTGTCTTTTTTCTACTTAAGGCTCCTGCAAACATCATTCAGCAACATGTTTTGAACTGGGCATGAACAATTCCTTTTTATAGTAGAAGATGGTGTACATTGCAGTTTTTCCATCCCTTGTGAGATGGGGATCATCCTCTCCCTTCAGAAACAACCCCACCAGCCAGCCAGTGTTCTCATCGGTGGGGCTTCAGATCTGGACTCACAGGCAGTAACATTGGCAACAAGCTTGAGCTCCCATTTTATGCCCTGTCCTGCAAGATTCTAACTTTCAGTAATTCCAAATTCTTTGTTGACCCAGTGTTCAAGACATCATTATTCTTCTTAGTGTGTCTCCTTTTCTTTCAACGGCTTAATAGATGGTAAAATATTTTAAATTCTCTTGAATTAATTGTAGCACCTGTTTCTTGAGTGGATCTAATTAATACCTCCTCTCCTTTTCATGC
Organism: Dipodomys ordii; assembly: GCF_000151885.1. Lineage (NCBI taxonomy): Eukaryota > Metazoa > Chordata > Mammalia > Rodentia > Heteromyidae > Dipodomys > Dipodomys ordii. Next base: position 5,146,795 of record NW_012267301.1, read on the forward strand.
TTTCTCTATATAGCCAGGATAGAAAAGGAGCAGGAAATTTGACCCAGAAAAATACCAAATTCTAACTTTTGAACAGCTCTAGCACAAAGTATAAAAGGCCAGTAGTTTATAAAGAAACATACAGGATGTTAAGTCTACTCTCCCTTATGTCAAATCCTAAATTCTGGTCATAAAGCTTCTCCTAGACAGATATTTGTAAAAGAGAGAAAGGGAACCTTTTGCCTCAGCCAGACTACAGTAGCTCACACAAGTCTAATCTCCATGACAGGAAATTCTCAGTCTTTTTCAGATGACTTTTCGACAATAATGAAATAATGAATGGAAAAAGAGAAAGAGAGAGTTGAGCTCTGAAGGGCTGGCTCAAGAACAAGTGAATGTGTTTTCATCATCATCAGAATTTCCTAGAGCTGGCATCCACTCCCACTAACCTCTAGCTTGGTGTCCTAAAACAATGGGATGGCTTACAGGAGCACATTGGAGAAAAGAAAAGAGAGACTAGGATATTGATGCACAATAAGAGAAGTACAAAACATGTACAAACTATGGCCAGATATATTACCATGAAGGACACAGATCCATTTTCAGATTGTCCAAGAAAGTCTAGGAATTAATTCCTCCTGGATTAGTCCCCTGCCCCACCCAAGTTTTGCTTTGTAAAGAAGATTAAATTCTGTTTTCTGCTAAGCAGAAAGTATATAAAGTAGGCGGAATCTTCTTCGGTAATTAAGGACTTTTCAAAAGGAATAGCTCCTATTTCCCTGCTCAGGGCCTTCTATAATTCTCTAAGCAGGATACCAAAATAAACAGGAAGCTCTGGACAGTGAGAATCTGAGGTAAAACAAAGATTCTGCTTGTTAAAACTTTGCATATTCTTATTATGTATCTTATGGATGAAAGAGGAATGGAAAATGAGGGATAGTTGTAAACGTTATAGATTCAGAAGTGCTCTTAAATCTGCCTGTGTTAATTTAAAACTTGCAAAAAATTACAAAGACTCATATTCTTCACCCAGTTATTCCCCCAGTGTTAACTGGTTTCTCCGTCTCTGGGTAAAGGCACATATAAGTACTAATATGATGACAAAACAAAGAAAAATAGGAAAAGAGGAAGTATGAGGAGGAGCAAAGGAAGAGAAGAAAGAGAAGAAAACAGAAGACCAAGAAGAAGAAAGGGGATGTACAGAAGAAAGAGATAGAATAAAGGGGGACCAAAAAACATTGGTGCGGAAATTACTAGTATTATGGTGTATACCCTAAATGTTTTGGAATGCATTTTTTAAATTAATGGTACAACATTTCAAAAAAAGGTTTAATTATCAAAATGATGCAATTAATGTTGATCTAATAAGTATATCTTAGTCAAATGCTACCATGTTGTTGTTTTTATAACTAATGTCCTTTCTAACAAGTTGGGTTTTCTTTGTTTACTTGCTTAATGTCTCAGGGTCTAATCTAAAATCCAATGGTATTTTTCTTTTTTTTATTGTCAAGGTGATATACACAGGGGCTACGGTTACATAAGTAAGGTAATAAGTACATTTCTTGTCAAACTTGTTACCCCTTCCCTCATTTTTCTCCCACTTTTCCTCCTCTCCAGCCTCCCCACAAGTTGTGAAGATCATTTCCAACATATTGTCTTGTGAATATTGCTGTTGCATTGGTTCCCTCTTGTCCTTTGTCTCACCATTCTCTTGTTCTCTTTCCCTTCCCTAATTCAGATAAACATATATACAACACCAAGGTATCAAAATCAAATACAGTGACAACAGGGGATATACTATTGGGGGAAGAACACACAAAAGAAACAATACATCACATACTACATTACAAACAACAGCAACAAATAAAAACCTATTGTGTCCATGTCTTCAAGTTCAGTTCACTTAGCATCATCTTATATGGTCATATATATGTAGCTATTGAGCTATTCTGCTCATCTTCTAAGATTGTCCTAGACCTATACTATTTATTGCAAATAAGGGAATCCCATGGGAACCTATGTTTCTTTGGGTCTGGCTTATTTCACTTAATATGATTTTTTCCAAGTCCTTCCATTTCTTTACAAATAGGGCAGTGTCATTCTTTCTGATGGAAGCATAGAATTCATATATATATATATATATATATATATATATATCACATTTTCTTGATCCATTCATCTATTGAGGGACATCTGGGTTGATTCCATATCTTAGCTATGGTGAATGATGCTGTGATAAACATAGTTGTGCTGGTAGCTTTAGTATGATCTTGTTTGTGGTCATTTGGATAAATGCTCCAAAGTGGGATTGCTGGGTCATAGGGGAGCTCTATGTGTAGCCTTTGGAGGAACCTCCATACTGCTTTCCAGAGTGATTGAACAAGTTTACACTCCCACCAACAATTCAGTAGGGTTCCCTTTTGGCCACATCCCTTCCAGCATCTATTGTTATTAGATTTCTTGATTATAGCCATTCTGACTGAGGTGAGGTGGAATCTCAATGTGGTATTGACTTGCATTTCTTTTATGGCTAGAGAAATTGAGCATTTCTTCATCTGTTTATTGGCCATTCTTATTTCCTCTTCAGAAAGGTCTCTTTTTAAGTCTTGAGACCACTTATTTATTGTTTCTTTGAGAGTTTGTTTTGGGGGGGATTTAATTTTTTGACTTCTAAGTATATTTTAGACATGAGGCCCTTGTCCATTGTATGGCTAGTGAAGATCGTCTCCTAATCTGTGGGCTTTCTATTGATCTTTCTAGCTATGTCCTTTGCCAATGGTATTTTTTAATCAATCACAGGTGTAACTTTTCTTTAAAAGAGAGGGTGGTCTTTGTATCTTTTTTTGAAAGCCAGGTTTTGTCAATCTAATTTACACAATTGTAGCTACAATAAAGCATACAATATTATTTCCAAGACCAAGATCCCATACTAGTTTTGAACCATGAAACTGCTTTTTACAGAACGTACATGAAACAAATCTGTTGTTTCCATATACTCTTTGTGTAAGTTCAGATTCAGGCCATTTTCCTGAAAATTCTAGGGTAGTTGAAAACTACATGATGCAAGCATTTTTTCTTCTTCACTCTGGACTTCTTCATGCCTTGGAGCCAAATGATTATAAAAATGGATAAAATATTAGAAATTCAGTTTTCCCTGATTCACAATGGATATTAATTTCAATAATTATTTAATATGAATTGTCACTAGTTTTAGAGCATCAAAAGAAAGAATAAAAATATAAGCACTGGGAGCTCATGCCTGTAATCCTACCTACTAAAGAGGCTGAGATCTAAGGACTGCAGTTCAAAGCTAGCCTAAGCAGGAAGTAAGATTGTTACGTCCAATTAATCAACATAAAGCCAGAAATGGAGCTGCAATTCAAGTGGTAAAGTGCCATCCTTGAAAAATAAAATAAAATAAAAGTCTATTCTCAATTTGAAGTAGTTTGTATGAAGCTCAATATACTACATATCTTCATATACCACATACTTTTTTTTCTCATATTTAAAAACTATTCCATGTTCAAAAACAAATTTAGCTTTTTGGAAATCTAAGAAAAATAGTCACAAAATAATGTGACCTCTGTCTCCTTTCTGGGTGACTAATTGTTCAAAGACCATAGTTAAAATGATGGACTTGGGAAGTAAACTATTTCTAAATGAAAAAAGGAAGTGACATTTCTCTCACCCAGGCTAATTTGCTTCTGAGGTAATGACCTTGAAAACTTCATCTAGAGTAACATATAAAAAGGGGAGGTGAAGCTTATTACTCATGGAATTATTACTTATGTGGACCTTCAGAAAACAAGAGCATAGCCTAATAACACAACAGTCTTGAATTCTACCACTGATTTTCTGCTTCCATACTGAAGACCAAACACTTGATGCTTTGGGTTTGGCTCAGTTTTGTGTATTGCAATGTAGGAATCTCAGCATTCTTGGAGTAGGGAAGTATAAGTAACCCCTAATAGGTCCTTGTGGCATACAACAGTTCTTCACATCATCCACAATCACAGCCACACTTCTTTGGAGAATAGTGATTCCATTGAGTCAGGCGATGTAAGAGGAGTTTTCACTTGAAGAGGGTTCTGGAGGGGCAAGCTCCTCAGAGTCTGAACTTCTGTTAAGCAGAAGGGAAATGAACTCCTAATCCCAGAGCCATGGAAGCCTCTGACAGTTACCTGCAGACTAATAAAAAGAATCCTAAGAAGCAGAAAGCACCCTCTTTTTCATGTGCCTTCAAAAAAGATTCTTTAACCTGAGGACAAGAGTGAGATTGAAATTGGGCACTGGTGGTTTAAGCCTGTAATTCTAGCAACTCAGGAGGCTAACATCTGAGGCTCACAATTCAAAGCCAGCCCAGGCAGGTAAGTCTGTAAAACTCTTATCTCTACTTACCTTCCAAAAGCCTGAAAATGGGGTTGTTACTCAAGAGGTAGAGCATTAACCTTGAGACAAAAAGCTCAGGGACAACACCCAGGCCCTGCGTTGAAGTCCCCCTCCCCCACACACACACAGAGTGAAATTGATAGCAAATTTGGTCATAAGCAAATCGTACCAGTGAGAGAACATGTGTTTTCTATCACATTGTACACTCTGCTGTGGAAGCAGTGAAGCATGAATAGTTATAAAAATGATAAGGAAGCCCATTGTTAGTGGCTCAAGTCTGTAATTCTAGCTACTCAGGAGGCTGAGATGTGAGGCTTGACGTCTGAAACTAGCTCAGGCAGAACAATCTGAGACTATTATCACCAATTAACTAAAAGGTGGAAGTGGAGCTGTGGCAAAGTGGTAGAGTACTAGCCTTGAGCAAAAAAAAGCTAAGAAACAGTACCCAGGCTCTGGGTTCAAACCCCAGTACCATTCTCAGACAGTACCTGTCTGTTAGGTAAGCTGGAACATTGAGCAAGGAATGTGAAAATAATTCAAGACTCTGCTGGAAAGGCCACATTCCTGATGAATTCATTTCCTGGTGTTCTTTTGCATCATATGCTTCCATATTTCTCTAAAACTACTCCAACAGGCCTGTTACAAGAGCCTGAGGATCCATGCAGCATTTGTTGGCATCTGCATTTCAGAATCTGCCCAGCATTAGTGTCATAGACATGCAGAACATCTTGCTTCTAGATGCACCTTCTGCATGATCTGCTCTGTCTTCCTTCGCCCTGCTAGAGACCTCACATCCTCTGTGCCATTGTGGTTAACAGCTAAACCTTGGTCACCAAAGCCCTTGATTCTTGACAAACAGGAGTGCTTGGAATTCTCTTTAAAGATGAAGAGAATTTACTCCCACCTCTGTCTTATAAGACAGGGGAAGTTTTCCTCCCTCTATATAAAGCTCTTTTAGTGAGGTGAAAGCAATTCTCCCACCTTGGGAATGGTTGGATTAGTGGAGTGACAATATGAGGATATATTCAGAAATATGGACCTTCCTGTTGAACACAGAGCAACACAACTGACACCCAAAAGTGACCAGCACAGGATGGAGCGATCAATACCCCAGCCCACCCAGAAACTGTGCACATCCCTCCTTTTTATTGACCTTTATTTTCATTTGGTCACCCCTCTGTCATAAGTGCAGCAGTAAAGCAGAATGATATTATGTGAAATGAAGATAGAGGTAAAAGAAGCATCCCAATATTGCAGGTGCTTGCAGACTTAGCTACATGGAGGCTGAGACCTGGAGGATCTTAGTTGGGAGGTAGCAAAGGCAGAAATAGATCTTGACACTCCATCGCTAAATAACCAACCAAAAGCCAAGTTAAGGCATGGTTCAAGTTGCGAGCACTCTCTATGAGCAAGCAAGCTGAATGATGGAGAGATTCAGACTTCAAGCCCCAGCACCAGTAAAAACTAACAAGCAATTAAAAACCAATATTTAACTTTGGGTAGAATGTGACTCAGTAGGTAAGGTTAAAACAGTCTGACATGACAAAGGAATGCTGCGTTCAAAGGTATAGTTTCCTTTCTCTGTTTTCAGTATCAGATCATTGCCTTTAACATCTAGTATGAGGTCTCTCTCAGAAAGAAAATAGATTACATATTCTCTTGATTAAGGTGATGAAGAAGTAAGTTTTGTGACCAATGAAAGTTGATCACAGGCTTAGTTATATGCACATAAAGGTCAAAATTATACATAACATTTGATCTCAAAACTGAAGGGTCAAGAAAGTACTAAGTAAACCTCCATTTGCAGGTCCTCTCACTTACATGTTACTTAACAAACATATATATACATGGAGCTTCTCAAATACTCTTTGCCCTGATTTTAATATGTAGTTAACTAATATAATCAGTGTGTTCATTTTACATTTGCCTGAGGGCCCTGACTTTATTGCTTTTGAAAATTATACTTCAGCAAGAGTTAAGAGTTTTTTAGATTTATATGATAGACAGATTGGGGTTTTATTAAATATTGAGATATTTATGAGAAATAGACATGGATACAAAGAAATGGAAGGATTTGAAAGAAGAAGGATTTGAAGAAGTTTGAAAGAACTAAAATGAGGAAAACTGCTTTGCTGAGGTTTAACTCCCTCTTCTGAGATGGCCCTGAGTTTCTTCTATTCTCCTTATTCAAAATCAAGCCCTCTTGCCTCTCGGTTTTGACATCTCATTCAAAACTTTCAGCTTTTAGCAGTAGCTAGGGCTGGGAGCATATTTAAGGAGGGTCCCAGGAGAAAGCAGGAGGCCAGTGGCCACACATTGTTTAAAGCATTTTCTTGGTTTGTCTGATTTTGGTTTTGTTTAGAGTTGGGTTTTTTTTTGGATGATGAAAATTAAAGAAAAAAAATCACAAAATTCCAACTCGTTATTTTATATTTTTCCAACATGGAAGTGTTAGCAAGTTCTAGCCTCCCAATTTCACACTTCAGATCAAGTGTAAGAAACAAATCAAATAGAAATGAACAGCAAATACAGGAGGTAAATATTTAAAGAAAGCTGACTCATAAACATGTGAGAGGGACCATTAAATCGGTGGGCTCCACTTTCTAACAACCCTTTGCTGTGCCTGTTCCCTGCCTGCACATGCCGTGTCTTTCAGAAGAAAAGAAGTGCACAGTTGTTTGATAAGAGACCGAAGACATCATTTGAGCACATCAAGGGAGACGTTTGGAGAAAATTATTCAAAACCTTGGGGAACTGAAAAGACTGAAATTGTCAAAAAGGTTCAAAGGGATTCAGTTGTAATATCACATATGTAATTCAAGGAGACTCTTTTCCAGCCAGGCATTCACTAGGTCCTTACAAATTCCATTTAAGAATCCATTTCAATAAGCAAAGGTGACTTCCTTCCTTCCTTCCTTCCTTCCTTCCTTCCTTCCTT
>NW_012267301.1:5154200-5188159 GCF_000151885.1 Dipodomys ordii
TTCCTTCCTTCCTTCCTTCCTTCCTTCCTTTCTTTCTTTCTTTCTTCCTTTCTTTCTGTCGGTTGTGGGGCTTGAACTCTGGGCCTGGGTGCTGTCCCTCAGCTCTTCAGCTCAAGGCTAGCGCTCTACCACTTTGAGCCATAACACGACTTCTGGCTTTTTCTGCTTATGTGGTGCTGAGGAATTGAACCCAGGGCCTCATGCATGCAAGGCAAGCACTGTACCATTGAGCCACCTTCCCATCCCATGACTTTCTTTTTGAATATGTGTGTGCTGGTACTGTGACTTGAACTCAGGGCTTAGACATTGTTAGCATTTTCACTTCAGTCTAGGGTACTAGCAATTGAGCCATAGATTGACTTCTAGCTTTTTTGGTGGCTAATTAGATAAAAGTCTCACAGACTTTTCTACCCAGGCTGGCTTTGAACCCTGATCCTCAGAAAAGACCTTACAGATTGAATGCTCAGAACTCCCTCAAGTTTCTACACATTTTCTCCAATCCAGAACTCAGAAAATTTTCTTTCCTCACTATAAAAGGTTGAAATGAAATCTTGGTGTTACACCCTCCTAAAAGAAGACATTACCTGTTTACTTAGAAGTAATTCTTAATGGGATGTAACCCGTTAACAAATCCTCAATAATGTCACCATAAAATAGAATACTTGAAACAGCCTTATTTTCATCGTATCCACTACTACCATTCTAATCTAATGATTATGGTCTGCAGATTAAAAGATGGTGCCATACTGTGTCTTTCACCTACAACCAAGTAATTTCCCATAATGCCTTATGCCAGTGGCTCTTCAGTGGATCTTCCTTACGTTTTAAAAGCTCCAATTGCCTTTTAGTGGGCTACAAGGTGCTGCATAAGTTGGGTCCCTACAGAACTTGCCATCCTGCCAGGTTTTTCCTTAATGTTTCAATTTAAATATCCCCCCTCTAGACAATTTCCACTTCCCACTCTCAGTCCTTATTCATGCCATCATATCTTTCAATGCTTCATGGCACTTAGGAAAATTTGCTGCTACTTTAATGTAGTAGCAATGCTTACTGTTGCGCTTTGGCTGTGTGATCTACCAGAGTCTAAATTCCATGTAGGCAAAACAGTTTCTGTTTCCTTCATGTACTATGCAGGTGCTTTTCAACTTCATGGCTCCCAGTCTCACGTCTAGTGAGACTTTTGAGTCTCTAGGCAATGCAAATTTATTAAAAGTATGATGCCTTCCACAGATAACTAAAAATGAATACTGTAACAAAATTAAAACAGAGCTTGAATGTATGCTGTAATTAACCTCTCTTTTTTTTGTAAACTTTCTGGCTACACGATGGACAGAAACTGCCTCTGAAACAAAACTGTTCAAATTTCTTCGTGTCCCTGAGTTACTTACTGGTAACCTAAGCCAAAGTGGTGTCAGCCACTGAATATTCTATAACTTTCCAGCACTGGAAAGGGGTATAAAAACTAATTATAACATCAGACCAAAGGCTTGTATTATCACATAAATCTTAGCAAACCTGTACTGGAGCAGTGGTCACTGTGAGAGCCTCATATCACTTATTCTATTTATTCTTACTTCTTCTGCTTATTCTTTGACTTCTCATCATGTCTTTTGCATCCTCACAATATTCTCCGACCACTAGCTATTGTTAATCTTTATCCCCCAAATACATTAGCATGAGAAACAGAAGAAAGAAGTGTGTGTGTAGTATGTGTGTGTTGGAAAATGGAGAAAGAAAAGCTTTCAACAAACATGCATGTGACACGTAATGTGTAGGTGGTATGTGCTAGTTACGAGGGTCAAGTGAAAATGGGGTGGCATGTCACAATCTTCTCCATTTAAGAACCAGCACATACTTTCTTCCCTTTCTCCTCATGCCACAGTCCTTCCAATAATATCTTCTAGAGACTGTAGAGTGGCTTATGTCATCCCTTTTCCTACTCCTGGAGCTTCTTGTATTTCTCTGCTCTACCCCTCAACAGAATTTGCTTACCTATAAAATACTTAGGTAATCTCTTTTATCTTTTTAGATTGTCAGCCTCATAAAGGGAGTGCTCCTATGATCTGATTCATAACTACATCCCTGGTAATACCAACATACAGTAGGAGCTAGCAGTAAATACTTGCTAGATTAGTGGGTCAATAAAGAATAAACATTTCTGAAATCAAAGTGCTTACAATAAAATGGGAGAGGAAGAGTGGGAGAGGAAGAAACTGCACACATTTCCAGGGGCCAAAGACTACTGAGTATTAAAAGAAGAGGTGACATTGTTCAAAAAGAAATGTACTCATTAGCTGACTATTGTAACTGTAACCCTCTATACATCACCTTAACAGTAAAATTAAAAAGGAAAAAAAATTAAAAAGGATCCAATACTCCCAAGACTCCTATCCACAGCATCATTCTTTTTTGTATTTTTTGCACATTTTTTATTGTGAAAATACAGTACAGAGGGGATACAGTTACATGAGAAAGGTAATGAGTACATTTCCTATCGAGCATTGTTGCCTCCTCCTTTGTTTTCCCCCTACTATCCCTTCCCTCCCATCTCCACAACTACACCCTTCCAAACACCAAACTTGTAAAGTTTGTTTTCAACATAGTGTCTTGTACATCTCATTGTTATAATATGTCTACCTCTATTCCTATTTAAGCATTTTGTTTTTTCCCTACCCCTCCCCGAATTAGATAAGTGCATATACAAGATGCAGGGCACCAACATCAAATATAAGGAAAACAGGTGTTATACCATGGGGGAGGAACATATAAAGAAACAAAATATATCAGTTGGTACATTATAAATGCATTAGAAACAATAGCAAGAAAGAAAAAAAATTGTTTCCCTCTCCTGGGGTTCATTTCCCTTAACATCATCTTTTTTTTTGGTCAGTCGTGGGGCTTGAACTCTGGGCGTGGGCGCTGTCCTTGTGCTCTTCAGCTCAAGGCGAGCACTCTACTGCTTGAGCCACAGGGCCACTTCCACTTAACATCATCTTATATGGTCATATGTACATAGTTTTTGACCTTTTCTACTTGTCCTACACATGTTCTAGCTATTGCAAATAAGGGGAACAATGGGATCTATGATTTTGGGCCCAGCTTGTGAAGGATCAATCATTTTTATGCATAGACCTTTCAGGAAGATACATATCTAAATCACAGCAGAAAGGCGGAACTGCCCAGCTTTCTGCCCTCTTTCCGGGAAGGGCATTTGCCTATCATGGAGAGAAACACATTCATAGTTCCTCCTAGTCTGCTGACAGCTGGTCTCCTGTTTACAGCATATTTTTAGAATAGCCCCAAGTGATCTGAGTGTTCTAACACATACATAAATGAAACTAAATTCATGATATTAATTAATATTGTTTATCATTTCTCAACAAGACAAATGTGACTCCACTTGATCACCAATCAACACAATCCAATGGTTTATAATCCTGCTATGATGCATATGGATGAAGAAACTGAGGCACAAAGAAAGGAAGCAGGCAGTCCAGAGTCACTTAGAAGACAAAGTGAAAAGCCTTGATTAAATTCAGGGAGTCTGTCTCAAAAGTCCACAATTCACAATGTTCTCCCATTATGCTGTGGAAACTTCTGAGATTTTAATTCTACTTTAGAGCCAAGATTCATATGCTGAAGTTGTTCAGCCTTCTCATGTGATTCTGAAGTCAAACCTAGAAAGGTCTAAGGAGAGGTGGACAATCTGGTCATTAATAGTTTTACTGAACAAGAAACTTAGATGAAGAAATCAGACCACTGAGGACGTGTTAGGTAATTTTGAGTATACACTCTAATTTTAATACACTCTAATTTGAAGTCTGTGTAGATAGCATGCATGCTCATAATTAGCAAAATTGTCTTAGTTTATAATTAAGACAAGAATCAAATATGTAAGGACAAATAATAGCATAGTAATTTAGTTTTATTCAATACTGAAAGTAATTCATTTATTTACTTGTTTGTTCATTAGCAAATATTTACTGCATACCTCATCAGCTCAGAAACTTATCACAAATAAACACACACACACATACACAAACACACATCCCTTCCTTTATAGCTTATATTCTACTTGTGAGAAACATAAAAGAACAAATTAACAAATGTCATGTTGTCAGCATTACATGATATGTTAAATATAGTAAGAGTATACAATAGGGTATATAGTGTATAGAGAGCACAGAGTATATAGTTGTACATATTTACATTATATTTTATTATGCTATATTAATTATATATAGGCATAAACACTATATGAAAAATGAAGTATGGTTGGGGGATGATAAAAGTAGCCAAATTTTAAGTTTTCTTATCTTCATCAAAATTATTTTAAATATAGCTAAAACAAATAATTTTTGAAGTGAAATCTTCACTTATAAAAGTGATTTGGCTTTCAGTTTTATTCTCTAGGGACAATCTCTTTAACCTTTCCCTTTTTATGTAGGTTCTTAGAGATACACACCTAAAATGAATAAATATCAAATAATTTAAGCAAATCATAAATAATTAAAACCAGTATTTTAAGAAAATTTATTTGATAACAATGGTGCATGTGTAAGACAAAATTCAAGGGGAGGGTAGTACTGAAATGGTTGGTGGAATTGTTCAAACAGGGAATGCAAAACTCTTCCCTCCCACAATTCACTCCTGTTTGTGTAGAAGGGAGGTGGAGAAGTCAGAATCACTGACCCCCAACAGTTCTACTACATTTTTGTGTTGGAGGTAAAATGCTCTGTCCCAAGGCCAATGGAGAGTGTAACTGTCACCTCAGCCTGAAGGTAAGAGCTTTTAAGGCCAGTAGTTTCCTTCTTGGCTCACATTGATCACAAGCTATTCTTTAGATGCTCAAGCATGCTTATGTGGTTGTGACATGGGAGTTTGTTTGGGCTCTGAATGGCTGCAGGGCTCTGGCAGAAGGCAATAGATGACTACTTGCACAGTCAGAAGTGATGTGGGTTTTCCCTTAGAAAGGAGCTCAGGTAGCAAGTACTGAGGAGGTTTTCAGTCCTTTCCTTCACCAGTTATTCACCTTCGATTTCGTATTGTCAGAATAAGACTTTGGCACCAAGAGCAACCCTATGCAAGATGAACAAAACTATCATCTTTGCATATCAATTACTTATGAATCAGTAACAAATGAGTATAGCCAATGTGTACTGAACGCCGACTGTGTATGCATTACACATTGTGCTAATGTTTACGAATAGCCTCCCATTTTTCTCACAATGTTTCGTGACGGATCTGTGATCATTTTCAAGTTATAGATGAAGAAACTTAGCCTAAAGAAGTTAATTAAACTGTCCCCCAAAATACCCGTAGTAAGTACTGGCACCAGAAATGTGGCCTACGCTAACAGACTTTAAAATGTGTGTTCATCACATTTGATCCCATAAATGATTGTGGAGTAAGAATAAGGACCATCTTCCCATTGTGGACAAATGGCAGAATGGCAATTAGCTAGAAGAAAAAAGTATAGTGTCTATCCAGCACTGGTGGCACATGCCTGTAATCCTAGCTATTCAGGAGACTGAGATCTGAGGATCATAAGTTGAAGCCAGCCTGTACAGAAAAGCCTGTGAGACTCTTAGCTCCAATTAACCAACAAAAAACTGAGTGAAGCTGAGGCTCAAGTGGTAGAGCACCAGCTTTGAGCAAAATAACAAACAAAACACACACACACACAAAACTAAGGGACAGTATACATGCCTTGAGTTCAAGCCCAATACCAGCACACACACACACACACACACGCACACACACATACACATACACATACACATCTAATGTTGGTTTCAATTGTGACTCTACTGTTTATTTGCCATAGATGTATGGAAAATTTATTTAATAAATCCATGACTTACAATGTTCTTAATTGTAAATGTTTAGGAAACCCAGAGTGGCCATCATCATCATCACAACTTTATGTAAGAAAAATACTTTGTTATCTATAATTTACAGTTAGTAACAGGACACAAGTAGAACTCATCCTTGTCGATTCCAGTTCCCTTTTTCCTACTTACCACCCCCCTCTAAGAATATATCTTGAAACTGCCAGCAGAAAATTGACCACTCTAGAAGTTTGATACACACACACACACACACACACAACCACAAAAAAATCAAAAACAAAACAAAACGAAAAACCAAATAACTTAGGAACTGTCCACTAACTGGTGCTACTAAGAGGCTTTGTTATTTAAAGACATTTCTGGTTCATCTATTCCAATTTCTTTTTTCTCAGAAAACTGCTCTCTTCAGAAAGTAGCTGGAAAAGCAGTGTGAGCAAAGAGCCCGCGAGAGAACGAGTCAGGAACCGAACTGTGCAAAGGAATTAAGCCGACTCAGTCCATCCATTGCGAAGTACAGGACAACCTTGAATGGCAATGAGCAAAAGATGCTGCCAAGGACAAACAAATCTGGAGCCATTGTGATTTCTTATCACACAATGTGGTGTTCTCCACAGTTGTTTTATATATATATATATATATATATATATATATATATATATATATATATATATATATATATATGCCTTCTGATTGCAAATTGAATATACTTTGTTTGAAAAATATAGAAAACACAAACCTAAGGAGCCAAGCTACTTTGTTTGCTCCCATCTAGATTCCCATTGCCGTTTTTAATGCTTGTTTTTTTTTCCCCTTCTTATCACCCTCACTTCTCTCTAAAGATCTGGAGTCCAGGCTAGGAGAGATCAAGAGCATCTCCGAGGGCAACAGCTCCACTGCTCCCTCCGTTAGCCCCGGCTGCTTGCTGTACTCCCCTCCCCTCCCCCTTCGCCTGCTGCTTACGATTGGTCATTGTCATGACAACCAGCAGCTGCTAGGCTCTCCGCATCTACCGCAGCAGGGGTGGGGCTGTGGGGGTGGGGGAGGGAGGGGAGGAGCCAGGGGAGGTGTCTGCTGCAAGTTCCTGGCTGCTTCTGAGCTCACCCCATCCTCCAAGAGGGAGGAGGCCCGAATGATGCTGCTGCTGTTGCTGCCTCTGCTGCTGGTAATCTAGTGTTGCTGGAAGGGTGGTTCCTGTTCACATCGTTGCCAACCAGAGAGGGAGGGAAAAGAAAAAAAAAAAACCCAGCAGCCGCTGCTGATGTTGGCTTCGGAGGCAGCATCCGACTTGGTCGCAAGGAAAATGGATTCAGTTTGTATCCCTCCCTCCTTCCCACAGCTTCTCCGGGTGTCAGCATGGTGAGTAGAGCAGCGTTGCGTTCCCTTCATGGTTTAGCTGGTTATTAAATGGTTTGTGTGTATACCTTCGCGGCCTGGTTTTGAACAATGACTCCACTCTCGCAGACTAGGAGGGGAGACAGAGATGAGGATGGAGGCAGACGGAGCTTGCTAGGAAGAGAGAAGTAAGAAGGCATCCACTTGTATTAAAAAAAATGGTGCCTGATTTTTATCGCAAATTGGCTCTGAGTACAGACTGAACCACTAGATTTCTTGCCTCCAAGCTTAGCAACAAAATTAGGGGGTGGAAAAGCCGCTAACAGCAGGAAAAAAGGAGTTGTTAAAAGCATCATTTCATTTGCAGCACTCACATTACAGGGTTGGGCCTTCCTCAAAAATACATTTGGTGTCTCAACCTTCATGGCCTAATTATAAGGTAGTTTTGCTTGCTTTCTTCATCGCTAGAGTGGTCCCAGAATTTTGTATTCTATTTCATACTCTAAAACACTCCTGGTGAGAAACAATTCGGCAGATTTCGAGTTTCCTTTTTATACATAGATTTGGCCATGAGCATACACAAATACGTCTCATGAGTATGCAATATATATATATATGTGTGTGTGTGTGTGTGTGTGTGTGTGTACACACATCACCTAGCATGAATATTGCACTTATGAAATATTTATATGCAGAGTATGTTTTGTTTTGCTGTCATTTTTATGGGCTATAAATGTCCTTGCATGCTTGAAGTGATTGCATATTTTTGAAACTATGCTTCTAGATTGTTTTATTATTCACTGGCTGCGTTTGGATTAATGTGAGATTTATTTCTGTTATTGTCCCTTAGTTTCACTGTAGCAAATTAGGAACAATTATGTATGTCTATTATGTGATGTGTATTATAATGCTAAATGCAAATCATAGCTGGACTCTTTTTTCCCCCCATAGGGTTTCTTGGGGCTTTTCTAGCAAACCCTGTATTTATGAGAATGAGAAAGGGAGGTGGCTTTTGGTATTATTTTGTATCCATTATTTTCCCAAATGTATCAGTTTCTCTTACAATTCCAACCCCAGCCTTCTCCTGTTTGTCCCGCTGGTTCCAGGCAGCACAGCTGAACTGGAAGGTGAGATACCTTAATTTTATTTGACTGTGCTGTTTGGGCTGTTCATTCCTTTAGTATCCAGGCACCATTTTATACTTCTGTCAAATGTGTTCTGGGTCTGCTTCTATAAGTAATTCGATAGGAAAGTAGGATTGTTTTTGAAAATTTTAGATGTTCTTAAGTATCCTAGGCTGGCTATTTCCAAATTAGCCTGCTCATTCAATGACAGGGGAGTGTGTGAAGCTTAACTGTAGATTGTGTGGCTCATAGGTGAAATGGGAGCAATTATAATTTATAAATGCTTACCAGGATCTACTTGACTTTTTCTCTCTGGATGCTAGGGGGCTAAGGCAGCTCAGGATACTAAAGATTCCTGACAAGAGCAGCATGCCACCTAGGGTATGGAATTTTATTGAATTAAATCTAGAAAAATCCTTGTAGGTAAAAGTGTTTCATGAATAGCCCATTTATCATATACACTAATTCTATCCATCCATTTCTTCTCCAATGACATTATTGTTGGGGCAAACACTTTTTGCCACTTAAGTGTTTTTATATTTTTATCTTGTATTCAATTTTAAACATTCCACCCTCATTTATAATTTTTATGTGTCTCTGGTTTATAGTTTTTTTTCCCAGTGCATAATTGATTTGTTTTTATAGATTGAAGGGATCCATAGTGACTTAACTTAAGCTGGCTGTGGCATGTCATGAATTATATGGAGTCACAACTCTGTGGGCTCATGCTGCCCTGTGTCTAATTGTAATAACTGTAGAAAGTAGGGCGAGGAAGAAGTATCGGGCTTGTATGTCATGTCAAAAATTTTATAACATATTATGTCCTGAATTTGTTTATAACTGTGATTTACTAAATTAAAACGTCAGACAGTGAACTTTACAAAGTTAAGATCTAGCTAGTGGTTGACTCTGTTTTATACAACAAAACAAAACACCACCACCACAACAGAAACAAAACCTTGGGGGTTTTGTTTCTATTTCCTTTGTGTGGAGTTTTCCTATGGAGGTGGTTTTATGCGCAAAGTTGGTCATCTTTGGACAGAGGCAAGTCACTGGAGGTCATGGGTTTTAAACTCACTGTTCATGGTCTGGTTCAGCTATTAGACTGTCTCCATGGAAAGAAAGTAGAATTATTTCATTTGGAGTAGAAGAAATTGAGAGAAGATGTTCATTGGTGTTCAGATAAGCTGCTGAGTTTACATAGGGATTACTCATTACTGTGTTGTTGGAACCTAGACTATGTCAGTAGACTTGCACTTCATTAGGATGAGAGAATATTAGAAATACAAAGTGTAGCAGTTCTGCATGATAACTATGAGAGTCACAGGACCACCACATAAGGCAGCACACTCTTCTGTCATCCAAACCTTCAAAAGTAGATCCCTTCTCCAGGACTCTGGTCTTCCCCAGAGCAAACTATGCTTTAAAAATATACATCAGTTGTTTAACATCCACAAACCTCTAGACCTGTAACATCAAGACTCCATTTTGAAATGGGCTTCTAAATGATAGAATCTGAATATTTTGAACAGAACTGATTGGTTTTACGGAATCCTGCCAAGATACAGGGGTTTAATCTGTTCATGAATCCTTGCTTCTACACAACTTTATGGAATATAATGTCAAACTACATTAAAATTACTCCCTACTGCATGATTAATTTTGAAAACTGTAATGTGGTACTTAGTGGAGTCTAGATACACAATGATTTAGAAGCTACCAAGTTGATGTCAGAGAAAATGGACTATATGAAGAATATATGAAAATTATTCTTCAAATGTGTTATTTAATTGTGTTGTTTGCGTAAAAGGTATTAATTACCTTTTGCCACACTGGAAATGTTTTTTTTGTTGGAATATTAAAGTCAAAGTTTAACTGCTATGTAAACATTTAGCAAAATTTGTTTTAATTAAAACACATTATTTATGTTGCTTTGTGATAGGATGTTTCCTTGTTCTTCAGTTGACCTCAGAACATATTTGAACTTTATGTTCATTTTGAAAGTCTCTTTCAGTTTGGCATAGAAAATATTTAGAAAGCAAAGTTATTTCCCCTCGAATCATAAAGAGCTGATGCTTTGTTTCCTAAGGTAGGAGCGTAAAATAAATCCAAATTTACCATGAATGTTTCAACAGAAATAATTCAACCATCAGCTTTAGTTGAAATAAATACACTCAATTTATACTTAGTTGTTTCTCTGACAAGTCAATTAGACTCCTCTTGTTGATACATCCCGCTATTATGTTATCAACTGAAACTGCATTTTCAAACAGGAGGAATTAATCAATTGACTAACAACTATTTGTAAAGTTCTTACATGATTAGCAGAATTTGCATATGCTAGCAACATAGAATTTCCTTGGAGGATATAAGATATATGCATGTGAAAAAAGTTAATGAAGACACAAAGTCATTATAATTAGTGTTGTCAATATACCCAATAATAGTATAATCTTTTATAGTAATTTTTCATTCTTTGTTTCTCATTTTATATTCTTAGAAGTTTTCTCATGTTAGTAGTTATTAATACATTCTTTAAAAATGTAAGTGGGAGAGTTTCAGAGAGATTAGATTTGTCCAAGTTTGTGTTTGGTAGGTTGGATATGAGAGGCTGAACCTCAGGTCATATGACCAAATCTAAAAGAGATAGATGTGATGCATACACACAGAGTCTACATGTGATCATACATACATAGCCACATACATATACACATTTAGTAAAAATGTGGCAAAAAGAAAATACAACAGTAAAACAGGTAGATTTGATTTATAAAACATACTAAATCTGCCTTATATGGCTTGCTTTTATTTAGATTTTTATTTGAATATTTCAGGTAGCCTGTTTTACTTTTGACCACAGTGAATTTTCTTATAGACTAAGTATGTACTTAGAGTATCTATATTAACAGGGACACAAAAATATTTTGGAATAAAAATTTTCTTTTTAGTACTTTAGAAAAATGTAGAAACATGGGTGAAAAATGATATTTGTAGGCCCAAATGCACTTTTTGGGAACGAGTTACTTTTATTTTTAGTGATACAGAGATTGGGAGGGAGTATTTTATGCAAAGAACCAAACTCAATTTTTCATGATCCTTGGCTCTCAAAAACATACCATTTTCTTCCTATTTGTGTTCTTCAATTCAACAACTTTCTGATATTTTCTTGGACAAATGCTTCTATATTTTCTTGAAATATCAAAAACCAAGTAGCTTTTCCCAAAATATTATAATACTTTGGTGTTCTATTTTTTTATTGTGAAAATACTGTACAGAGGGGTTACAATTGCATGGGCAAGATAATGAGTACATTTCATATCAAGCATTGTAGCTTCCTCCTTTGTTTCCCCTTCCTATCCCATCCTCCCCCTGCCCACCCACCCAATATGTCTGAGTCAAGCAGAAAAGGTCAGATAAGGTGATGTTAGGGAAATGAACCCTAAGTTACATAATCAAATTTTTTTTTCTTTCATGCAATTGTTTCTAACACATTTATAAGATTATTTCTTTGTTGCTTTGTATGTCCCTCCCCCACAGTATGACCCCTGCTTTCACTGTATTTGATGTCAATAATTTGTGGAGGGGAAGGGGGAAAACAAATCGTTTAAATAGGGATCCAGGTGGACCCATTGCAACAACGAGACGTACAAGTCGATGTGTCAAAAACGAACTTTACAACTTTGGTGGGGGGGAGTGGAGAGGGGAGGGGGAGCGTGGTGTCCTATTTTTTATATCAGTGACTTAGGCACACACTTTAACTGTTTGGTAGTTCAAACAGTCCTGCCTAGCCAAAGAGCAAATCAAGGCATTTGAAATAGTCATTCTACCTTTGGAAAAAGTATTCTTTATAATTAATATAGTAAAAGTGAGGCCCATAACAGTAAAGATATTCTGTTTAAAGTATTATTCAATGGGATACTTTATTTTTATCTTTCAATGTTATGATTTTGACATTTTAAAAGTAAAATCTTTATTGTAAGGAAAACCAAGGAAGATGAAAATCCCCTGTCAGGCTATCATCAGAAAATTATTATTGCTAGCATTTTGGAATATTTCATTTTCTTTATTTCATGGAATATTCCATTATTTTCCATTTATGCGAAACACAAAGAGAATGCATGTCATAAATGGACTCTACTCTAATTATGCCTTTCACTTTCTAATTGTTAGACAGTATTTCATTTCAACAAATATGACAATTAGAATTTAAATCTCTATTTGCATTTTTTAAAGTTCAAGCTTGTTTCTCCACTTGGAGATCTTTACACTTCCATTTTAAATACTGCTCATGGCATACGTAGACCTGGCTTGATTTCTAGATGCTGAAAGCCAGGTATTATTCTCAGGAAATATGAGCTCTCTATTACCCTACCTGACCTTGCATCTTACAATGGGTATTAAATTAATCTTGGTCATCTCTCAGCTGCTGGTAATGAATGATTTTACAAACTAAAACTCTGAAATCCCTGCTTGAACTCTGGGAAGTTCACTGGCTATGTGCATCATCAGCAATTAACAAACAAAACCAAGAGAAAAAAATTTTATTGTGAAAATACCATACAGAGGGGTTACAATTACATGAACAAGGTAATGAGTACATTTCTTATCAAGCATTGTTGCCTCCTCCTTTGTTTCCCCTACCATCCTTTCCCATCTCCTCACCCTCCACCCCATCCCCCCCAACCCCAAGGCCAAAGTTGTAAAGTTTGTTTTTCGACATAATGTCTTGGACATCTCATTGTTGCAATGGGTCCACCTGTATCCCTATTTAAACGATTTGTTTTTTCCCTTCCCCTCCACAAATTATACCAGCATCAAATACAGTGAAAACAGGGGTTATATCGTGAGGGAGGGACATACAAAGCAACAAAGAAATCTTTCTATAAATATGTTAGAAACAATAGCAAGAAAGAAAAACCATTTGAGTTCATTTCATCTAACATCAACTTGTCTGACCTTTTCTGCTTGTCTCAGACATATAGTAGTCATTGAAAATAAGGGAAACCATGGGACCTATGTTTCTTTGGGCCTGGCTTACATCAATTAATAATTTTTTTCCAAGTCTTTCCATTTCCTAACAAATGGGGCAATGTCATTCTTTCTGATGGAGTCATAGAATTCCATTGTGTATGTATACCACATTTTCTTGATCCATTCATCTACTGAGGGGCATCTGGGTTGGTTCCATACCTTAGCTATGGTAAATAATGGCAATAAAATAGTTGTGCTGGTAGCTTTAGTGTGGTCTTGTTTGTGATCATCTGGGTAAATGCCCAAAAGTGGGATTGCTGGGTCATAGGGGAGCGCTATCATTCTTCAAGGAAATAGAAGAGGCAATGCAAAAACGCATATGGAACAATAAAAGACCCTGAATAACAAAAATGATCCTTAACAGAAAGAACAGTGCTGGAGGAATATCAGTACCGAATTTCAAACTAGTTCAAAGCCATAGTAATCAAAACAGCTTGGTGCTGGCACAAGAACAGACCTCAGGACAACTATAATAGAATTGAAAACCCAGAAATGAACCCTCAGACATATAGGCATCTAATCTTCAATAAGGGAGCTAAAAAAAATAGAATGGAAGAAAGACAGCCTCTTCAGTAACTGGTGCTGGCAAAATTGGTTAATCACTTGTAGAAAACTAAAGCCAGATCCTTATATGTCACCCTGCACCAGAATCAACTCCAAATGGGTCAAAGACCTCGGAGTCAAAGCAGACACCCTGAAAACATTACAGGACAGAATAGGAGAAACCCTAGGTCTCCTTGGCACAGGCCGAAATTTTCTTGATAGAGACCCAGAAACACAACAAATCAAAGAAAGGTTGGAGAAAATTTTTTTCAGATACATTTTTTCCCGTTGTGATGGTGTTACATTTTGTAGCTTTAGTCTCTGTAACCCATATCTGCATTACCTATATGGAAAGAGTGGTCACTAGAGTTCCAAGAATTCATCAAGATGCAAATTTGTCATATGGTGTTTTTACATATTTGCTTATATTATAGCAAATAGGTACATGATTGCTATGTGCTTTCTGTGACTATTCTGTCACCCCACACTATTCTGTGATTCGACAATGGAACTAACTCCAATGCAATTCTGGTCATCTAATTCTTCTCTGACTTGAACATGAATTATAGCAATCTACTTACATTTAGCTCTGAACTTTAACCGTAAGTTTTTGGAAAAGATTTATTAGGGAGAATTCCTGGGTTATTTCTTTCATCCTGTATATTTCTTTTGTAGCATTTATTTCAAAATATGGTTTCAGAACTCTTTCTTGTTCTGTCTTCACTATAAGCTCCATGAAGGAAGAAAATTCAACCCTTTGCTCACTGCTTAATAATGGATTCTTTGCCACAACAAACTTACTCAGTGAGGCTTAGTTGGCCTCATGATCAACTGGCTGAATAACTGACTTACTGATTGACTGACTGATAACCTGCTTGCCTGACCAACTGAATGAATGAATGAAGAGTCCCTTAAAGGGTCTCTGGCCTACAACCAATTCTGTATGTTTTCATGAATACTTCTTTAAACTATAATTATTCCTATTCTTTCAAGTATTGTTAGGCTGGGGATATTGACTAGTGGTAGGGTACTTATCTAGCACACAGAAGATGTTGGGCTTGATTTCAAGGCTTAAAAAAAGCTAATAAATAAACTGTAAAAATCAACATGGAGCATTTCACATGTGTGATAATTCTCTGCATGTTGTTCAGATTTTGATGGGGAAAATCAAGGCCTTAGAGGTATAAAGTACAACCTTTAAAAATTCATCATTAAAAGCTGCTTGCTGCACACTGTGACAGGGCTTTCCTTTCATTTCCCTTTAGAAATTGAACTGGAAGTTGTAAATACTGACATTATTTAGGGAATACTTTTGAATTCACTGTAATTTCTAAAAAAAACCCCAAGTTATTAATTCAATTATTAACACTTCACTGTGTGATATATCCAACTATTTGTTTTTCATTATGTAGAGAATACTTTATCACAACTTATTTTTCTTTTTTATATGGTTTTTATTGTAAAAATACTGTATAGAGGGGTTATAGTTACATGAGTAAGGTAATGAGTACATTCTTTTTATCTAGCATTGTTGCCTCTTCCTTTGTTTTTCCCCTACCATCCCTTCTTTCCTCACCTCCCCAACTACCATCACCACCACCGCTCCCCCTCATACTGCAGTTGTAAAGTTTGTTTTCAGCATAGTGCCTTGTACATCTCATTGTTACAATGGGTCAACCTCTGTTCCTATTTAAGCATTGTGTTTTTTCCCTTCCCCTCTCCAAATTAGAAAAAAAATCTATCTCTGTGGCTCAAGTGGTAGAGTGCTAGCCTTGAGCTGAAGAGTTGAGGGACAGTGCCCAGGCCCAGAGTTCAGGCCCCACAACTGACCAAAAATAATCACAACTTATTTTTCTGTTCTAGAAATATATTCTACCAAGCTCATTAATAAACACATTATTTCTGTCATATTCAAAGCTAAGCCCAAACAAGTACATCCCATTCCAGACATAAATTAAGGAAGCATTCTGCTTTTATGCAGGGTCTGAAATCAATCAGAAAAAGAGTGTCTTGAAAGAATGGGTTCTGCTTAGCAGATGTAGAGACACACCTTGAAGCCACTAGGGACAGCCATCTGGGTCGTGCCTAAGCTGCTGACACCATGAAACTTAATGGGAGGAAAATGTCTTTATTGCTTTGTTTGAGATATAAGTTAAAATAATGACTGCTAGAAAACATGGCATCACTGTTACTTGAAAGAAGGAAATCTTGGTGATATTGTGACTAAAACAGCCTGAGAGCATGTGCTTTGGAAGAAAGGGTGATATTTCTATCATGCCTTCTGCTTTAAACTGCAAACATTCCCTAGGAAATGCTTTCACATGTAGTCACAGAAAAAGCAAGTAAAAATTTCCCACTGTCTCTTTCTGGTGCAGGGGTATCTTTCAAAAATAAGCTGAGTTCTTTTTCAATAGTCATCACTCACCCATATCGAGGCCACTAATTACTCAGAAGCTCAAATATATAACTAATTTGAACATGCTTTCCAAGAAATTGGTTGTTGAGATTTACAATGCTAGAATGTTGATTAAAAAATTAAAACAGAACTTTTAGGATGAGTATTAGTCTGATGCACTCTGTGACTCTACCAGTAAGCCATTAAATGACAAGCAAACTGATGAACAATTACTTTTTACTTTTTGGTACTGATGATTGAGCGCAAGGCCTCATACATACTGCAGAGGTACACCTCTGCCTTCAGAAATTACTTTTGATATAATGATAACCAATTTGAATAATTTATAAGAAGAAAAAATCCTTGCAAGGAGGCACAACCTACTTACTCTAAATGGGCACTGACAGGGTAAAAGAAACAGACTTCAATGTATTGAAAATATGCATTATAAGTTCCAAACTTTCTTTCTTATAAAGTTCCTAGATACTTCAGATTATGAAAATGGGTACTTTAGATAGAATTATTGGGGCTTCTCCTTCAACACTCTAGTAACCTAAAGCCAAAAAGAAGGAATTACCCCATCTACCCTGGGTCCCTCTGTCTCCTGGGTCTAGTAAGGAGTCATTCAAGTGACAGTTAATAAACCATGAAATCGATTTTGTGTTTGAGACAAAACCTGGTTTTTAGCTGACTTGTGGAAAGACAGTAGAACTTGAATTAATTTTATTTGATTGATGTATGAGTGTGTGTTCACACATGTGCATGTGGGCAGTATTAGAGCTCAAATTCAGAGTGTACATACTATCCCATAGCTTTCTCACTCACACTGGTGCTCTACCACTTGAACTACAACTTCACTTCTTACTTTTTGGTGGTTAATTGGAGATAGAGTCTCATAGACTTTTCTGCTAGCTTGGCTTACATCTCAACCTCCTAAACAGGCTTCCAGTTACGAGTCACTAGGTTTATTTACAGGGTGTGTGTGTGTGTGTGTGTGTGTGTGTGTGTGTGTTGGAATCTAACTTAGGGCTTCGATCATGATTAATGTGTTCATTGAGCTATATTGTCTACCCTGACTTCCTCTTAGAGTACTTTACTTAAGAAGCCATCTAAACTATACTATAACACATAAAATTTACAGTATTTTTAGCCAAAACATTAGTAATAATTAAAATAGAGTATAATTTTTTAAAATGAAGTAATTAAGAGCCCTTCTGCAGGATGCAATACTTCACTAAAAAAAGAGAGAAAGCAAAACATTCCTGAATTTCCCTACTACAAGAAAAATGTATTCATTATTCTGTCACTTGTGCAACCTTCAAGTTTGTATCTTGATATATCCCAGTGTCCAAATTGTATGCTAGGAACATACCTCATTCATCCAACTGCTCTTTCCCAGTCAGATTTGATTACACATATCGTAATCTCTGGACTGTGATATATGATTTTGTACATTTCTTGTTTCTATTTCTGTTTGAAATCAAGCCTCGGGGCCTTAGCCAAGGCCTCTGAAAGGTAATAAAGAGACAAGATGAATACTCCTCGCTATTAGCTGGACCTTTACTCCCTGAACTTTGACTACCATTTATGTAGTTTAGAAACATCAGCTGTCTGTATTTTCTATTATCCTTTTGCTTTGGAACATTGATTGTTGGTGGGATAGTCAAGTGTAATCAAAGCAGAATTGGTCTGGTCTCACTTCACATGGTGCTATCACTAAGCTCATTGCTCATATGCTTAAATGCTATTTGACTAATCAAAGGACACAATGGTAGAATCACTGTTGAGAGAGCAGAAGAGAATTTTGTTCAAGAGATGCCCTTTGTACAAAGATGTTCTGTCCCTTGAATCACTTTGATAACTATTGCTTCAGACTCAATACTGGTTCATCTTGCTTTTGAAGAAGTGAAGACACCCACAATTTGGACGTTTCTTTATAATTCAAATTAAACTATTTATTCCAATAACAAGTGTCATAGCTGTGACCCTCTTAGAATCAAGGGTGACTGATATCATCTAAATACTAGACATATCAAAATATAAAATAACTTACTTTAGCTAAATTGTTCTGAAAAGGAGGAAAGTTAAAGGGTTTGAGGATTTCTCTTTGTGTTTCTTTGGCTGAGTATTTTCATCTTTGTTGGTTTTCTTTTAACCTTTTGCAATCTCACAACAGTCTGGAGATACAAGTAGATTGGTAAACATTTGAAAGAAGAAAATGAAATTCTGATGGATTAAATTTCATAGCCAAAGCCATTCAGTTTATGAGTTGTAGTGTTGAAATTGATGTGAAGTCTATCTGATTTTATAGATAAGTGAATAAATCTGAGTTTCTTACTCTGAATCCAGCTTAAGGAACTGTAATTTGGATAAAATAGCAGAAAGGAGCTGTATATGTTTCAAGCAATAAATATATATATGCATATATATGCTACATAAATTTGTAAAATGTATATTATGTGTTTTTTTGGTTTTGTTTTTATTTTGTTTTGCTCATGGCACTTGAACTCTGGGCCTGGACCCTGTCCCTGAGTTTTTCAGCTCAAGATGAGTGCTCTACCATTTGACCCACAGTGCCACTTCCAGTTTTCTGGTAGTTAATCGGAGATAAGGGTCTCATGGACTTTCCTGACCGGACTGGCTTTGAACCACGATCCTCAGATCTTGAGTAGCTAGGATTACAGGTATGAGCCACCGGTGCATAGCTAAATGTACATTATGTATATGTGTGTGTAGATAGATATCATCTATCTGTCTGTCTGTCTATCTATCCAGTCCTGGAGCTTGAACTAAGGGCCTTAGCACTGTCCCTGAGCTTTTTTGCTCAAGGCTAGTGCTCTACTACTTGAGCCACAGCTCCATTTCTGTCTTTTTTTTTTTTTTTTGAGTCTCATGGGCTTTCCGGCCCATGCCAGCTTTGACTCCTGATCTTTAGATCCTATCTTCCTGAATAGCTAGGATTACAGATATGAGCCCCTGGCAGCGAACTAGTAGCACAAATATATTTAAAACTGTATAATTTGATACTAGAAAACTAGTTAAATATTTGCCTCCTCACTAAAAAATAAGAAATGCTGACAGGACCAGGCCCACCTGCCCCCATGTCAAAGGCTGCTGGAGTTGAGCAGTATATGTTGAGGCCAGACATTATGGCGCTTTCCTGTGTGGAATACAGCCACTCTCAAATTCCCTCTCTGGTAGTTGTTCTTTGGGTAAATACATATGTTTTGATAATACAGGAACTAAAATTGACCATTGAGAATAACCCAGAAGACAAATATTTGAGAAAGATGAGTAATCTCTGAGAAGTCATGCTTTAATTACACTTTGCAGATAATCCCAGTGACATTTCAACAGAAAAGAAAATGCCACTTCAAAAGATTCCTCCCATGCCCCATCCTGTTGTGTTTTTTTTGTCTTTCATAATCACTAGGTATATTTTTCCACAATTAATATGTTTTATACTTTATTCAAGTATAGGACATTTAATACTTGAACTGAATCCTTGCTGAGCCATAGGTGAGGTAAATGTCTTATTTTACTATGTGTAATTCAGGTCAAAAGACCCTTGTCAAATCCTTTTGCATACAATCAATGCCAGCCAGTCTACACTGCCTGCATATGAAAAGGATTAAATAAGCCAAGCTCTTTTGTGTGCATGTGTGTGTATGTGTGCATGTGTGTATGTATGTGTCTATATCTAGAGGGGAATATGAAAAGACAATTCTCACGAGTATGTCATTACCATTACTATCAACACAAAAGCTTCACTGAAAATCTT
Organism: Dipodomys ordii; assembly: GCF_000151885.1. Lineage (NCBI taxonomy): Eukaryota > Metazoa > Chordata > Mammalia > Rodentia > Heteromyidae > Dipodomys > Dipodomys ordii. The sequence goes on from NW_012267301.1 coordinate 5,174,259, forward strand.
CAAAACAGAAAGCATTCTTAAATTAACAATTGCTAGCCTGATCCATATCCTGAAGCACTTACATTTTAAAAAGAAGGACCAGTTCTTCAAGAATCTTAATATAGGGAACATTTACAGTGCTGTACAAATGATATCCAGTTCCCTGGAGGCATGTTTGTTTTTGTAAACTGACCACTGTGGCTTCCAACTAAGGGACATAATCATCAAAGTACGTGTTGACAGGGATGATAATGTATCAGTCCACAGTCCTCCCTTGCTTCTCTCACTATATATCTTTCATTTGATAATCACATATAATAATGTTTACACTAGTAAATGGGAATTATTGAGATGTGTCAGTTTATGAACTAAATTCAGTTTAAAGATCTCCTAAAGATTTTTTTCAAATGGTATATGTTAGTTTTTGTTGTGTGGGGATTTGTTTTGTTACTCTGTTTAGATGCCAAACACCACATTAAAAATTGTTGTATACTTTGTTACCACATGTACTGAAGAAGGAAACACTATTGCTCCTTAATAAGCAGTTATTTATTGAGGTAAAACAACTTAGTACTTGCTCTGTACCATCCAACTAACAATTGATGGAAATAATTTTCAGCTTACAATGTTGTTGAGGCCAAACTCTAGCAAATATGCCAAACATTTTTTAATGAAAATTTGACTGTCCTCTTGACCATTGAAAGAAATTACATTTTTATTATCAAGTAGGCCCCATTTTTGCCATAAATGATATTCTGTCAAAAATTCTTGCTCAAGAACAAAATTCATATAACTGAAATTTCCTCAGTGAGGAGAGAAAATATAGGACAAATGAGTCCTAGCATTTTCAGAAACCACTTGGAGATAGCAATTAGAGATCATGTATCAGTTTTGTGTATTTGTACTAAATACAAATAGAAATAGAGAGAGGGGGGAGGGAGAGAGAGATTCAAAATAGTAGACATCAAAATATTAACAGGAATTCATGGCAACAAAACTGTAAGAATTTTTTTTTGGTAAAAGAGCATTTTACTTATCTACTTAGCAAAACATAATCTCTTCCTCTCTATCATCTTTATCTCTGTCTACACACACACACACAAGTACACACACACACACACACACTTTGGGGCTTGAACTCAGAGCCTTGAACTCATATGACTTTCTCTGCTAGAGGTCTACCACTTGAGCCATGTGTCTAGAACAGTGTTTGCTGGTTATTTTGAAGAGAAGCATCTGAAGGACTCAAACTAGTTTCAAACTGCATCCTCCAGATTGCAACCTCCTGAATAGCGTGGATTACATGGATGAGCCACTCCTGCTCAGCTTAAAAGACTTTTTATTTAAAATTAACATGTTGAACTTACCTATAAACTCAAATGTTTCACTACATTCAGTGACTCTGCAGGGCTTCTGGAAAGGAACGCTTTGCTCTTCCTGACCCAGGGGTTGCAGACTGTTTGCCATGGGCAGACTGTTTGCTCTGGGCTCCTGGTGGGCCAGGAGAAGGGTGAGGAGATCACAATCCAAGTTGTCTAAACAAAACACACATTGGGTAGTTGCCTGATATCTGAAGGAAAAGATCCTGTGTCAGAATGAAACCCAACTGTGCAATGTATGTAACTGATACTCTGTGTGACAAAATGACTAATTACTTTTTATTTTTTATTGTGATTATGAAGGTGATGTACAGAGGGGTTACAGTTACACAAGTTAGGTAATGACTCCATTTCTTCTTGAACAATGTCACCTCTTCCCTCACTCTCACCCTGATTTTCCTTCCCATCCCCACCCACAAAGTTGTATAGTTCATTTTCAATGTAGCATCCACTTGAGCACCATTGCTGCATTTGTTTACCCTCGATACCTCTACTTCTATGTCTCCCCTTACCTTCCTAAAGACAGATAAACAATTCAGAAAGACAGTAAAACAGAAACAACAAAGAAAAAAAACTCATGTTCCCATTTCCTGGAGTTCATTTCAATAAATATTGTTTTGTATGTTCAGAGGCAAAACAGCATTGTGCCTTTGTGTTCCTCTCCTAAAAGTATCCTCCTTAGTTCTCACTGTGTGAATACCTCAACTCCTGTGTAATTTATCACATCCTAGTGCATTTTAGATTAGCTTCCACATATGAGAGAAAACTTGCATTGTTTGTCTCTCTGAGCTTGGTTTACTTTCCTTAACATGATTTCTTCTAGGCTTATACATTTCCCTGAAAATGACATAATATTATTCTTTCTAATGAGTGTGTCAAATTCCATTGTGCTATTGATATCACTTTTTTTTGATCCACTCATCTATTGTAGTGTGCCTGAGCTGTTTCTATAACTTGGTTACTGTGAATAGTACAGCAATTAACATGGATGTGCAAGTGTCTTTATTGCTAGAGGATGGTCATCTCATTCAACCAACAGAGAACATGGCTTCACACAAATAGTTCATATCTTGACATTTTCCATATAAGTAAGAATCTTAGATAACAGTAATCATTTTTTTTACTGAGGAAATAAAGGTGGAGTGCTAATAATTTTATAGTGCATACTTCCTTTCTCTGTATATTATACATTGTAATGTTGTATAGTCATAATATATTTTAATACTACCTTCTCAAATGTAGCTCAATAAAGAATGTTAAGATAACTCAAATGTCATAGTACATATGCCAGTTATTAATTAAAGTTAGTTTTCTTTTCATGGTATCACTGCTAAATGTGTTCAGTTGTGAAGAAGATAAATATTTGCATACTTTGAAGTAAAATAGAACTGCAGTATTCTTTAAAGGACATGCTAAAAAAGGTGTTCATTAGATTTGTAGTCTCAACTTTAGTACGTTGAAAAAAATTAAGGATAAAAATAACTCTACCACCAACATAGAGTTCCTGTGAAGAAGGGCGATGTGGAGGAGCCCAAAGTGAATGGGTAGTCTGCACAGAGGGTCAGAGGCACCTGTAGGGGCGTCAGAGCAGTCGGTTCTCAGGCCCTAAGATAATGCTCAGAAACCCTAAGGTGTTATCAAAGCCTTTGCAAATGAGGTATGGCACGTGGGAACGTCTACACAAGAAAAGTTGGTGAGCAGTGTCAAAGCTCATGAGTGAAGAGAAGCAATACATTCCTGCAGGCTGAGTTCACACACCTGAAATGCAGAGAAGCATGTTGTAAGGTGCTTGTGTTGAAGTGGATGAAGGTGTTCCACTTAGCCCCAATCAAGTTGCTAAAGGCAGTGACATGGATATGTAAAATAAAGCAGAGCCAACTACAGAAGGAAATACTTTGCGCTATCAGTCGTTTGTGCTGCTCTAAATTTGATGTGAAACTTCATCACTTGGGCAATATTAGAAACTACATTGTAACGCTGAAAGAACAAATAACTGTTAAATCCTGAAACGAAAATTATGAGTGTCTGCCTAATGATTTTTTTGCCCCTGTTTGCTCCCTTCTCGGTATGTGAACCTAATGAGTGTGTATGTGTGGAAAATATTGGAAGACATATTAGATACATTGATTCCAGTCACAGTCAGGGGACTCTTTCATTATTATTTATTTCTGTATTTACTACACAAAAAGGAACCCAGAAAGTGAGGAAAAATATAAACCCAGAGGGAAAAAGTTTTCTGAGTATTTAATGAGAATATTGATCCTGACTGACTCTCTTGCCTTCACTTTGCTATTTTTCCTTCCTTGAGTTATAATTACCAGTACTCCAGCCTTGGTATTAAATTATTAAGTAATCTATAAATGACTCTCTCTCTTGGTCTCTCCTGTCTCCCTCTGTTTCTCATGCTCCCTCTCTATCTCTGTCTCTCCCTCACATACACACATGCAAACGTATTTTTATGTTTTCTATATATAGCCAAATGTCACCGAGGCAGAAACACCAAATGACTGAAAATTCCTTCAGCTCTTTTCCCTACAAAAGAACTCTTGGCTAGATTATCCCCAGGGATTCCTCAAGCTGCAGTTCTAAATCTCTATGTGTATGGTGGTGAGACTCTCCATCACACTTTTTCTATCAGTACTTCATCTTGCTAAATGCTTCCCAGAATAATAAAGGAGCCCTAGAGCTTTGGGTCATTGTTCAGTTCCCCTGTGAGCACATGTGTGTATGCACAAATGTGGTATTGTCATTGTCTTTAGAATCCAAACGCTGCATCCAAATACTCACAGAATAATATGCCAGGCCTGCTCCTCTGTCGAACATAAAGGAGCTGAGTTTACTTTTTCTCTGCTGTAGCCCAGAGCTGGTATCCATATGTGTAATGTCCAAACACAAGGTGAGTGAATGATTAAATGGCAGAGGCATTAATGAGGTTTTTCTGGCTTACTTAAAGGGTTGTAGTAGATTGTATAAAGGGCTCATGAATCTGTGGTAAGCAGAGCCTCAAGGCACAAGCATCCTGTGCCCTACAAAATATTTGCTTTTTCACATTTAGAAAAACTCTCTGTCTAGCTTTCCATTTTTAGAGACTGTGTTGGAAGCTGGCCTAGCCATGTGTGTGATATTTTAATCAAAGTCTGAGCACAGCTCTACCTGGAAGAAAACATCAAAAGAAAGGGTAAAGGATTCTCTTTCCTTTCTCTCTCTGATTTGCCAGGGCATGGCCTGCTGTCATATATGGAATCAAAAGAATGTCTCTTATATTCAGAAAACCCCTTGACAAATACCCACTTTCTGCACGGATTGTCTGTCTGGGTACCAAATTCACCATAGGGTTGACTTATCTAGGCTGCTTTTTTTTGTGGGGGGGAGTGAAAAAGCAGAAAGCTGGGTTTCAGAGATTCTGTTAATTTGATAGTCTATCATTCTTTTGCTTTTATGGTTGTGGTAAAAGACATCATTTCCTTTTTTACTTCATCTTAAGAGAAGGAACATAGGTTAAAAGATATGCATGGAAGGTTCTCTTAATCCTTTTGCTTTTTGATTTAAGGACAGGTTTGCTAGGTGATTGAAGAAACACTTCTCTGAAATCCAAAGTCTTTTCATTTGCCTTTTTATATGCTCATAGTGATTATTCTGATTACTTAAGAGCTAATTTCTTTTCCTAGGAGCCTTCAGTCTCCTTGAAGGAAGTCAGTTGGCAGGGAAAGGAGCAAAGGAGGGAAAAGTACAATCCAATAAAAGAGATCAGATCCCCACAAAAGAATGAGGAAAGTGCAAGTTTGAAATCTAGTGACACAAGATGTAAAACTGCATAAAATTGGCAGGCAGATATTGACAGCAAAGTGAGAAGAGTATGTGTTTTACATGTTTTAAAAACTGTTAGGCTAAAACTATTAATGGCATGCAAAGATGTTTAGAATATATAGGGTGAAAAAGTATGTATCTGGAAATGATATTTATATATGCATGGAGAAGAAAAGACCTTTAAAAGAAAAAAGCACATTAAGTGGGACACCTATAATCTTAGTTACTGAGGAGTCTGAGATACGAGGATCCCACTTTAAAGCTGGACTAGCCTGACCAACCCAAGAGAGTCATTTCCAATCAACCAGCAAAAAGCTGAAAGTAAAAGAGTATGGCTCAAGTTGTAGCATGCCCACCTTGAACTGAAAATTTAAAGGACAATGCTCAGGGACTGAGTTCAAGACCCAGTATTGGCACCAAAAAAAAAGAATAAAAATAGAGAACAGACAGAAATATAAAAATTATATGCATGTGTAGAAATGTAATTGGATTCTGTTTTTGCTGTTTTTGTGTTGCTCTGTATTTCCTAAGTTTTCTCCAATAAGCATGCTTTACTTAGCTAATAAAGAAAAAAACACTGGTAACTTGGCTTTTCCTAAATATTTTAGAAAATTTTATTAAAATAGATATTGATAGTAAAAGACAAATCTCATTTTTTCATTATTAAGGTGAATGATTGTTTTACCTTTGGCCTTTGTATTTTAATGTGAATACAAATAATTATCAACCATAAATACAGAAAGTGAAAGCTTTATGATACAGAAAAGCTAAATGGGGACCAGCAGCCCTGCCTTCCAGAATTAAAACTGGAACAGATACAGGCCAAGCAAGCCAAGGAATTACATCGTCCAACTCAATAGGAAAGGGTAGAGCTTTCTCGATCTTCTATTTACTAAGATGCATGCAGATTAATGTTGATGTCATTTTTTTGTTTTGGAAAATGTGACCAATTCATTTACACAACAGTCTTTTTAAATTTCCAAAATCAAGTCTGATAAACTATTTTATCATCCGTTACAATTTATTCAGTAAATTTTATATGATAAACTTTGTTAGTCATGCTGGTTTTTGTTTTTTGGGGGGTTTTTTTTGGATGTGTTTATTTTGAGCATAAATTGCTCTTTCCATAAAGCAAGCCAAAGAGTTTTTTATTCATTCAATATTCTATTTGCCTGTCTTTGCTTCAGGATGCCACCTTTGTTTGGCCCCCTTTCAACATCTTTCCTGAGCTAGCTTCTCTTACATCTCTCATCTCCACCAACACTCAGTACGAGTTACTGAACAATTAGAGGAATCCTTCCAGGCAGTGCTCAGATATCCTCTGGCTTAAATTCCAGTCATGCTTCTGATCACTCCACACTATCTACTGAATAATTGTTCTTCTTGATTCAACTATTTCCATTTAGACATCTAGATTCTATATCTTGACTGAAAGACACAGAAAGAACTCAGTCATTTTCTTGCTCCCAAGAGTAGAAGGAAATATGCATTTGAGGACTGTATGTGGTATATTCTGCTACATAGTTTGCATAACATCGAATTTAAACCTGATTGCTACTCTGTTATCATGATGTTAATATTTCCATATGTGAAAAGAAGCTGAAGCTCAGAAAAGCTGTTGCACAGTCTTGAGACAAACAGCTAGTCATGGTTGGTCTTGTCTCAAGGATTTTAAGAGCCTTCCTTCCCTACATAATGTCTGTCTACCTGCTCACTTCTAATTTTAATGTTCAATTTTACTGTGCTGCTTTGTTGTAATCGAGGTAAACATTAATGGCAGAAAATATTAAATATACCCAACTCTCGATTATTTGTTTCTTTTTTCTGTTCTTGTCAGTTACTGGGGTTGGTATTGAAGACATAAGGCTTGCTAGACAGGCACTATACCATTTGAATCATGCCATTCACTCCTTTTGTGCTTTTATTTTTCAGGCAGCATCTTGGGTATTTGCCACATCATGCTCCTGTTTATCTCCCAGATAGCTGGGATGACAGATGGGTACACCATACCCACCTTATTGAGATGGGGTCTTGTTAACTGTTCTTGCCCTGGTGAGTCCTGAACCAAAATTCTAATCTCCATTATCTAGGATTACCTGCTGGCCTTTCCTATTCCTGCCAAGTTTTCTTTCTTTCCAACTTGATATCTTTAGCATAATACTTATTTTCACCCATCAAAACAACATTAAACCTGAGTACCCAATAAGTTATACAACCCTTGTATTCCAAGAACCATGTTAAGCTCTTTCTATTTCCTGAATGAAATACATCCTTTTTTCTCTTTCAATTCAAGACACCTTCCCATCTTGAAATTAAAATATTCACCCAATTGTGGGGACACAGGACTCCAGTATTGAGTGCAACTGAGAAAGCATTGATTCCATATTTAATTTCCTGCAGTGCCTGTAGGCTAAAGAGTAACCTAATGCCAGCAGGAGACTGCAGAGCAGAAAATTTATGAAGAGAATGCTGAGTAGGAAAAAGCTCACCTTCAATGTATTAGCTTAGTGAGAAGACAGAGAAGACAGCTTTGTAGCACCCCAAATGAACCTGCACACACCCTACCATCTTTTCTCCTTATTGGTTCTGTTCATCAACAGAATAAACTGCATTTTCCCCCCTATTAATGCATTGTGAAGAGAATAATTTAGCATGCAGGCAACAGGATACTGTAAAACACTGACCAAATCATCCAGAACTATTCTAACTCTGCCTTCTTCAACAAGCATTTGCTCCCAGAATTTGGGGGGAGCACAAGAAAGAAATAAACTGACTGAGGTGACAGTCAAGAGATAATGCTTGGGTTGAGAGTAAGCTCTGGCTTAGTGAAATTTAGGTGGATATGTTGCTCCTTTAAAATGTTTGTTTGATCAGGAGACAATGTACTCAGGAACTGACATGCTGAATTGAAACCTCTTTGTACAGCTACTTACAGATAATAAAATTATAACAAATGAATAAATGATTGGTTTTCAAGCTCATATTCTACTGCCAGTTGTTCAAAGGGAAAACAAACGTTACAGATTTTGATACAATATTAATAGGTAATTCATATTAAAAGGTTTCAAATAATGTATGCTTTGATCTATCAATTAGATATGTATTTATAACTATATATATATATATCTGAAAATGATTACGCTGGTTTTATATATATATATATATACATATATATCAGGAAATGATTAGATAAAAGTCATTTCATATTTTAGCATTTTTATTCTAATTTATACTTACAAAAATTCATCTGTTATGAACTGACTTATATGCTCCTTTAATGCATACATTATGCATACATCAAGTGCAAAACCCTCATGTTGCTGTGTTTGGAAATAGGGCCTTTAGAGAAGCAATTACAGAGTTATGAGGTATCAAGAGTGGAATATTTGTCCAGTGACAGGTGTCCTTTTAAGAAGAGGAAAGGAACCAAGAAGTCACTCACTTAAAAGGCATTGTTAGGAAGCATCCATGAGGTGGCCCAACTAAAGCCAAGGAAGGCTGGGTGCTGGTGGCTCTTGCCTATAATTCTTGATATTCAGGAGACTTACTTCTGGCCATCAAAGTTTGGAGCCAGCATACAGAAGAAAGTCCTTGAGACACTTATCACCAGTTAATCTGCAAAAAGCCAGATGTGGAGCTTTGGTTCTCGTGATAGAGCACCAGTTTTGAGCAGAAAACTTTAAGGGACAGTGTCTAGGCCCTTCTCTTGGGCCCTATTACCAGCATAAACAAACAAACAAGCGAAGCCCATGAGAAAGACTGTAGAAGAAATAACCTGTTATACCTGGACCTTTTAACCTTCAGAACTGGGAAGAAATATGTTTCTCTTGTTTAAACCATCCAACCTGCCAAATGGCAGTTTTTAAAATTATGCTTTTATTATCTTTAAGTAGTTGTACAAATCAGTTTAGAAGTACAGTGCTTCTTGATCAGCATTATTCCCTCTCATCATTCTCCCATCTCTCCCACCTCACTTTTCCTAGTTTCACAGGAGATGCATCTACTTTGTCAATGGCATTTGTCCCATTCATTCTAGCAAATGAATATTTAATGCAAGCATCCAATCATGGCAGGGAATTAATGAATTTGAGAGCAATCTAATGATAAAATTATAAAATTATAGATTTTATAATGATAGAATTATAAAATACAATGGAATTATAAAATTATCCATTTTATAATGATAAAATTATAAAATATAAGGATCTATATAATGCTTGAGATAAGAAATGTCCTACTGGAATTTCAGTGAGAAAAGAAGGAAGCAAACAAAAATATGATCCTTTTTGTATGAAACTGTGTCTGTACCTATGTGCTTATGCACACAGTGTTAGCATTACACACAACCAACCTTAAGATACAGATCTCATGACTCTTCTCCAGCTCCGTACTTTCCTTTTTTCCTTTCTTTTTAAGATACGTTTTCTTTCTTTCTTTTTGTCTAAGACTGGGATTGGAACTTGGTACCTGACTCTTTTGCTCATTGGCTAGCCCTCTACCAGCTGGGCCAGGCCTCCAACACTGTCTTTTCCAACTTTCTTAACAGCTTTCTTTTTTATGTTTGTCTGCCAAGCCTCTTTCCTTACAATGAACGTAAATTACTTTTGGAAGTATTTGTGAGCTATATTTCTTTTTATCTCATGCTATAAAAGTGTATTTCAAATAGAGTAACACTCAAGTCATAAAATTCCTGAGGTCAGCAATTACCAGGATCTTAAACATTCCTTCCTACCCAGCCACTGGTGGCTCCATATCTATAATTCTAGCTGCTCAGGAAGCTGAGATCTGTGGATCATGGTTCTAAGGGTAGAAAAATTGGTTAGATTATCTCCAATTTATCAGCAAAAATCCAGATATAGAGCAATTGCTCAAGTGCTATAGTTCCAGACTTGAAAGAAAAGCTAAGTGACAGTTCTTAGGCCTTCTCTCTCTCTTTCTCTCTCTCTCTCTCTCTTTCTCTCTCTCTCTCTCTTTCTCTCTCTCTCTCTCTCTCACACACACACACCTACCTGCCTATAAAATCTAATATCATTAGGTATTTATTTAACATTATTCTTATAATTTGTTTTTATTCCTTTGATTAAACAATTCATTTTCTATACAATGTGTATGTATTCAGCAGTTTCAAGTGACAGAATATGTTACTTTTTTTTTCTAAAACTTAAGCTAACGTTAGGTGCTGAGAATACAGATTGCAGACCCAAGATTTGGAGGCCTGCCAAGCCCCTTAAACAGTATGACCTTGAAAGAAAGTTATCCAGCTTTTCTAAGTGTTACTTTTCTTAGCTGTGAAATATATAGATTATTTCACGTTTTGGGAGGTAAATTTTTTGTTAAGATGAAATTGATCAAGAGTGGAGCGTAAGAATGAGGATTTTAAGATCAGAAGGCCTACAGTCAAATCTTAGCTTGTTAGCTGTATGGCTGTAGACAAGTTGCTGAACTTTCCTGTGCTCTAGATACTTCATATATATAGTTGGAATGGTGCTGCTGCCTGTATGGCAGATGTTATTTTGAGTATTAAGCTAACATAAATAGAATTATTATAATAGCACTCACACAGAGTAATATCATAGCTGAGATTGTATATACATACATATACATGATATATCTCAATAGAACTAAAATTATAGTTCAAAATATTTTGGTATCTTTGACAAAACAGTATATGTATGTATTTATGTGTGTATATTTGTGTGTGTGTATGTGTGTGTGTGTGTGTGTGTGTGCATGTTAGCTCTTCTCTTGCTATAAAATGTTCCTACCAAGGAACATTGTAGGGGGTTTTGGTTTGTTTTGTTTTCAAAAATCAGTTATTGAAAAGATATCTATTTAGTATAAAAGCAGGTATCACAAGGTAATAGAAGAAAGATCCACAAACTGGTGTATGTCTAGGACAAGCAGAAAAGGTCAAAAGCTATGTACATAAGACCTGATGCTAAATGAAATGAACCCCAAGATAGGGACACAAGCGGTTTTATCTTTGTTGCTGTTGTTTTTAATGTACTGTGTGTTTTCTTGTTTCTTTTGTATGTTCTTCCCCCATGGTATAATCCCTGTTTTCACTGTATTTCATTCCAGTGCCATGAATCTTGTATATACATTGTTCTAATTTGGGAAGGGGAAGGGAAATAACCAAATGCTGAAACAAGGATACAGGTTGACCCATTGTAACAATGAGATGTACAAGACACTATGTTGAAAACGAACTTTACAACTTCAGGAGGGAGGGAGAAGTTGGGGAAGCGGGGAGGGAAGGGATGGTAGGGAAAAAACAAAGGAGAGGGTAACAATGCTCAATAGGAAATGGACTCATTGCCTTGCTCATGTAACTGTAACCCCTCTGTACAATATCTTTAAATTAAAAAATATATATTAAAAAGAAGAAAGATTCATAGTGTGTTCTCATTCTGCCCTTTATTCACAGATATTTCCCTCTGGCCTTCCAATTAATGTATATGTGTGGTGATAGAATGTATTTGAGTCTGATACTTTCCACCTGTGCATGGTCCCTGCACCAGTGAGGAGCCCGTTCCTCGTTGCTTCTCTCCTTCTCAAGGGCTTTTCTCCTACTATTATTTGTCTCATATTCCCAACTCACTTATTTCTTCCTCTCACTTCAATTTATACATATTTCAAAACCATTTCTGTAGTCTAGGAGTGCAGTTTCGTTGTAAAACACTCGCCAAGCATGTGCAAGGCCATAGGTTTGATTCATAGCCCTATAAACAATTTCTTTTGATTTCCACATCTCTTTCTAGTTCTTTCACATGCCAACCTACACTTCAGTGTGTACCCAAAAGGTCATCTGTGGTTACTGTCTATTCTAACTCTTCACAGACTTTCTCCTCGATGGCACCAGGTGGGATTCCATTCTTGTCATTCTACTCAACTCTGTCAAACCTTGAATGAGATTTTCTGCACTTTTTAGATTAACAGTTCAGATAACATTGTTGATCATTCCTCTCTTTTGTTTTTATTTTTGTTTTTTTCATGTTGGTTTTATTCACTTTGTGACAGTCTTGCTTTTTAGCCCAGACCTGCCTTGATCTCTGGTCCTTCTGCCTCAGCCTCTTGAGTGTTAGCATTTCAGGTGTGAGCCACCACACTTTGTGAGTCACTACACTTGTACTTACTGTATTTCACTGAGTATCCCTTTCAATTCTCATGCTGCCCCTTTTCTATGTTTTTTGGGGGGAGGCTTTAATTCAGGGCTTTCTTTGATCAAGATTAATGTTCTACTACTTGAGCCATAGCTTTAGCCCCTCCCCCCCGCCCCAGCCCACTTTCTGGTTAATTGGAGATGGAAGTCTTATCTGCTTAGGCTAGCTTTTAACTGAGATCCTTGATCTCAGCCACCCGAGTAATTAAGATTGTAGGTATGAACCATGCATACTCACCCCTTCATTACTTTCCATTTCTAAATGATTTAGTTAACCAAGGCTTAGCATGGTGCCTCTTTGGGCTCTCTGGCTGCCCTCCTCCAGATGATCTCCATAATGCCCATCTCCTGAATAACACCAATCAACAGTGCTGACTGACTCCCCCTCGTAAGTCCACATTTATGCCTGGATGTTGGTGGCCTTTCCTATAATCCTAGCCATTCAGGAATCTGAAACATGGAAGATTGTGGTTCAAAGCTATCCTGAGCAGGAAAGCCCATGAGGTTCCTTGTCAACTTGATCAGCAAAATGTCAGACTAGAGGCAAGGCTAAAGAACTAGAGCACCAGCAGAACAAGCAAGCAATTGCCCCATAAAACCCTGAATTCACACTCCAGTACCACCAAATAAATAAATAGATAATGTGTCCAAATTCATACTCAGTCCTCCACTTAATACTTACCCTGATGTGTCCACCAATCTTTCAGATCTTACTCTGTCAAAATAGACCTCTAAACTTCTGTGCACTCCCTACTTCCAGACAAACTGGGCCTCCCCTAGTCTTGTCTTAATAAACAGCATCTCTGTCCTCTACATTTAATGTCAATTAGAAGTGCTCTCTTTCTTTCTCTCCTTCCTATCTCACACCCAATCTGTTGAGATTTCTAGTACTTTTTATTTTAAATATATTTTTATTGTAAAGATACTGTATAGAGAGGTTATATTTACATGAGAAAGGTAATGAGTCCATTTCCTATTGAGCATTGTTACTCCCTCCTTTGTTTTTCCCCTACCATCCCTTTCCTTCCCACCTCCCCAACTCCTCCCTCTTCCCCCCCACAAAGTTGTAAAGTTCATTTTCAACATAGTGCTAGTACATCTTGTTTTTACAGTGGGTCATCCTGTATCCTTATTTCAGCATTCTGTTATTTCCTTTCCCTGCCCCAAATTTAACAAAAATGTATATACAAGATGCAGAACACTGGAATCAAATACAGTTACAACAGGAGTTATACCATGGGGGAAGAACATACAAAGAAACAAAAATATCACATAGTACATTGTAAGTACATTAAAAAGAACAACAAGAAAGATAAAATCTCTTGTTTCCCTGTCTTGGGGTTCATTTCACTTAGCATCAAGCTATATGGTCGTATCTACGTAGCTTTTGACCTTTTCTGCTTATCCTAGACATATATCAGTTATTGCAGATAAGGGAAACCATGGGACCTATGGGCCTGGCTCACTTCACTTAATATAATTTTTTCCAAGTCTTTCCATTTCCTTACAAATGGGGTAATGTCATTCTTTCTAATGGAGGCATAGAATTCCATTATATATATATACATATATAT